>NC_050448.1:25580723-25897627 GCF_903995425.1 Onychomys torridus
ACAAGTTTTACTGAGCATATATATATATATGTTTTACAACAAGATGTTGTGAGAGTCATGTAGATAAAATGCAAATTACATTGAAATAAATTACCATTTCTAACATCTTATGTAGTTTCTTTTTAATAAGAAGAGTCAGCTCTACATATTTAAAATTATCCCCTTGTCCAGTGCAATTTCATCAACCATAGTCCCAGGTCATACACCAGACAACTTGAACTCTAAAGTTATTCATGCTATGCTTCTGCTTCCTTGTGTCTTTCTGCCTCCTTTTCCTGCCTTCCCATCCTTCAGTGTTTGCTAATTTGTTCTCTGTCTGGATGTGTGGCTTCATTTTTTGTCTCCACCCACATCGATTCCATATATAATTGAATCGTACAAAGTTGTTGTTTGTTGTTGTTCTTTTGTTTGCTTTTTTTGTCTCTGTGACTTGGATAACTCCATCAATGTTTGAGTGTGTGATAAATGTTAGGATCTCTTATAGACCCTCAACTAATGTGTGTGTGTGTGTGTGTGTGTGTGTGTGTGTGTGTGTGTGTGTGTGTATGTGCGCGCGCACTCGCACGCGCGTGTGAGAGACAGAGAGAGAGAGACAGAGAGAGACAGAGAGAGAGAGAGAAAGAGAGTGAAAGAGACAGAGACAGAGACATAGACAGAGATAGAAAGAGACACAGAGAGACAGAAATTTCTTCATCTATGTAGCTCTGGGATTTGGCTCTTGCAATGGATATAAAGTGCGGTAATCTTTACAAAATATTCATTGAGTGTATACTTGGGGGAAAGATCACTGGACCATGCAGTGATTCTAATATGTTTATTTTTATTTGGAAGGATTTGCAAACTGTTCTTTAAATAACATTAACTATGTTCTAGCACTTTCTTATATCTTTAGTTAATGTTTGCATATATATATGTATATACACACACACTCACACACACACACACACACACACACACACATATATATATATATATATATCTCACTCTAATAAATGCAGCCATCCAACAGAAATGGATTTATATTTTTTACACTTCTATTTCCTTAAGGTTTTGTGGGACAGGGTTTCCATATACTCGTTAGGTCATTTCCTTGTCTCTATAGAAGTTTCTATTCCTATTATTTGACAAAAGTTTATATTTATTTTTCAGACCTGAGTTTGAACCCAAGGCCTTAAACATGCTAGACACATGCTATGCTCCACTACTGAGGTATAATCCCAACTCCATCCATTAAACACTTAGTCTTTTTTTCCGGATTTTAAATAGTGAAAGTTCTCAATCACATTGAATATTAATACATTGAATATTTATAACATTTGAATATCAGATATGTAATCGGTAAATATTTTCTCCAAAATATGTGTTGCTGTTTGTTTCATTGGTAACACTCAGCTTTGCAGCTAGGAGTACTTCCTACTAGCTAATCAACAACAGCAAGGTTTGAGTGACATACCTTGCATTTGTGTATAATATTTCTTCCAGAAGCAACAGGTTATTATTTTCATTTTTGTAAACTGATAATTTAGTGTGTTTTTCAAAGAATCATTATTAAAGCAAAACTTAACCACGCTCCCTTATGTTTCATGTAGGATGACATAGATCACATAGCACACTGAAGATTGCATTCATGTTAATGAATTTTAGTGTATGGGGTCAGAAAGAACTCTGACTTCAAGCTCTTAGATGTGAGCTTCCAGCTCTAACATAAGCAGTACTAATTAATCATATGTAACTTGAGTTAATTTTGGAGATTTATTTTTACATTTATCTATGTTTCTGCTTTATGCCTTTTCTATGTTTATCTATGTTTTTGTTATTGGTTTTTGGTGGTTTTCTTGTTGTTTGTTTTTATGCCAGTTTCTGTCAGGTCTGGCCTGGTTCTGAAAACTTTATATTGTTTTTCTTTCTTAACATTAGAAACAAACAAGAAAAATAACCAAAGAAGTCTTTCTGAATAACAAGGAGCTGTCTACCTTGGAGTTCACCAGTTACTATTCTCTCTTCCTTACTTCTAGGTTAATTCTAATGAGTTTTTAAATTTAGTCACATTAGACAGTCCATGAGAGCATATTCAATAGATTTCTGTGCATGTATACAGTGATATAATATACTGAACTGTAAGTGATTCGATGGCAAAACAAAATATATTTTAGCTTCATGTCTTTTTGTTCCCAAATTTTTATCTATTTATACCTAAAACAAGTTAACTAGATGGACTTCATATATATATGTTTTCATTTATGTTCTTATAAAGATGTTCTGAGATAATACCTATAGAACAAAACCTGATATAAAAATGGATACATTAACCAATGGAACAGGTCAGAACATGTAGAAAATCTCCAGTTATCTATAGCTGAAGTTTTCTACAGTCCTGCCTGGCCCATGGTCAGGACAAATCTCTCTCACTCACCAGTCCCACATCCACTTAGACCCAACGGATTAAACACACAGAGACTTATATAGCTTATGAACTGTATGGCTGAGGCAGGCTTCTTGTTATCTAGCTCTTATATCTTAAATTAACCCATTTCTATAAATCTATACCTTGTCATGTGGCTCGTGGCTTACCAGTATCTTACATGATGGTACTCATGGGAGAGACTGGCAGTGTCTCCTGACTCAGTCTTCTTGTTCCCGGAATTCTCTTCTCTGCTTATCCTGCCTATACTTCCTGCCTGGCTACTGGCCAATCAGCATTTAATTATCCATAGCAGTTATCTACTTTCAATTGATGTTTGACAAAGAGGTCAGGAATATACAGTGAGGAAGGGATGGTCTTTCTAATAACTACTGTTGCTAACAATTAGAAAGAACATGAAGAAGAACAAATGTGAGTTCTCACATGAAATCATAATGAGGACATCACAAAAAAAATGAATAAATGGCAAACTTGAGACTCACATTGGTAATGCCACAAGAACAAAGCATATAGCCAGCACTTTCTGACTGGGTTTAGGGCCTTGGTGATGATTTCATAGCTGAGATGCCCACAGTACATACAAATTAATAAGAAGAGATACAAATATTAAGACCAAACCAAGAAAAAAAAAAGCTTGAGCATAGAAAAGGAAGCTACAGAGGGAAAATAATGACCTGAACATTAAACAGAAATAGTTGCAGGAGAAACTAATTTCCAAAATGTATAAGGAATCTAAAGAGCCATTAACTTGAAAGAGGGAAAGGCGGGATATATGGGAGGATTTGAAGGGAGGAAACCGAGTAGGGGAATGATGGAATTATATTCTCCAAACATAAAATAAATATTTTTAAAACTTCGAATTGTAGAGATAAAGGAATAGAATGAAAACTGTGAAGTACACTTCACAAAAAGAGTTAAGGATGACCTACAGATATATTGTAAAATGTCAAACCACTTTAGTGATGCAAACAATTAAAGACTCAATGATACACAAGTAAAAAACTTAACACTCGGGGTTGGGGATTTAGCTCAGTGGTAGAGCACTTGCTTAGCAAGCGCAAGGCCCTGGGTTCGGTCCTCAGCTCCCAGGAGGGGTGGAAACTTAACACTCAATGGAAATGTAACTTCATGAAGCCACTTGTGAATAGTCAACAGGTTCTTCAAAACTGAAATGAAAGTTCTGAAACTGTTATAGATTCAGCTACCCTACTCCAATAAATGTCCAGAAGAAGTGAAACTGATGTGTTGCATACATACATATTTTCCTGTGTTCAGTTAGGTTGGAGTTATCACTTTTAATGGTCACATATTTCAAAGTTACCAAAATAGATTATTAATATTCTTGCAAAATATTTTATTTAAGGAAATTGGTTAGGCAATATATTGGTCATTAGATTGGCTGAATATTTCTGCAATGTACATAGATTAAAATATTATTTTTATGACTGGTATCACACTTATTATTTGTCAGTAAAAATGTATGTTAAAGCCCAGTAAAATGGTCTCACAGGTAAAGGCATTTGAAATTCAAATCTCTTGACTAGAGTTCAAACTCCAGAATCCATGTGAAGGTGGAGGGAGGGAGAGAGAATAAGAACACAAGAGAAGTGTCCACTCATCTCCATATGTGATCATCCATTCATACTTATGCCTACAATACACACACACACACACACACACACACTGAATATACTCACACACAGAGAGAGATACAAGGACACAAACCCAGTATCAAAAATAGAGATGGATGACTTTTTAAATTGCAAAATAATTGTTGTCCTTCAAAGATTGAATTCTCATAATAGCTAATAACTGATTAACAGTATATATTGGCATATTTTCATCCATAGGAAGACAGATGTTTTCTTGACACAAACATTGATTCTCAATATGGCTTTAGCCACTATATATATCTGAGCCAATGAGTCTTGATAGTGATCTCAATAGTCATCAATTCCTACTTCATGTATGCAAGGCCATAAATCATAGTTATCTGACACTCTGCTGTTTCTGTTTTCTAATTTCCCAAGACATCACAAATCAATACTTCCCTATTTACAAAATGAAGAAAACAGTTTATTCTGTTACCTAATTTGTAGAACATAGCATTTTAAAATAACAAAGCTGAAATGAAAGCATTTGTAATTCCTAAAAGCCCTTACAGGATAGAATATGATCAAGGGAACTGACACCTTTGAATTTTAAATAATGTGTTCCATAATTGATGATGGAAGCACATTTTTCTTTCTAAGTGTGAAGGCTACATAAACAAATAGGTAGTTATGTTATTTTATTCAGAGACATGCCACTTAATGCAATATTATAAATGCAAAATACTTGCAATTGAATTAAGCAATTTACCTAAGCCATAAAATGAGTAGCAGGAATGCAGAGTTAGAAGGTAATTGCCAGATTTCAGCATCCGTCTGTCCCATTCTCTAAAACTTTAGAAGTGTTATGACAGTATTTAAAATATAAAAAGCTGCACCTAGATAAAATTGACTCATCAAAAGAAACATCCAGCAAAGAGACTACAGAATGGGCTTGGAAAATTAACAAGGCCTGGTGCTCTCCACCTAAATTATTGTCACACACTAATTAGCGATGTGCTCCAATTTGAGTCTTTAAACTTGCTCCTTTGAAGATTTTCTTAAAATTGTATTCAAAGGAAAGCTTCTCTTTAATACAACTGTATAATTCTCTGTTCACTTGGGAAACAGAGCTTCCCAGCATAACGTTGCTCAAATGCAAGAGCTGACTTTTAATGAAGGTGCTAATTATTAGCATTCCAACACCAGCCAATGGCTGCATTCTTTCAGATGGATATAAAACAATAGTGCACATTCCAATAAGCACTTGAAAAAAATCAATAATCTTTATTAAATACATAAATGTGCTTGTTAAAAAATAAGAATTCCCTCCTGTGATTTATTATGAAATATTATAAAAAGCAAAGCTGGATGAGAGCAGCATTATAAGGCAGGAGAAGGGACTCTGGCTGCTAATTAGGATGTAAATTTATTATTAGAGCACTAGAAAAGAGTTACTTCATATAAAAAAAAAAAAAAAAAAAAAAAAACACTGACCATAGCTTGCTCACTCAAAATATAAATATATTAACCTTTAACTCACATGGTATGATAAGAATAAGGAGCATATTAATTGATGAGATGCCTTAAAATGACTTAAAAGAAAAGTCTAGGAATGGTCTGGTATTAATGGAAGTACATCAGAAGAAAAGAGGACTTTCTATAATGTCTGGAAGATTGTGTAATTTACAAGAAAACTCACATCAACCTTACTGTCACTATCTGCATGACACCTTATTTACTACTTTTTCCCTGCCAGCTTTCTTGTGACATTGAATGTAATCTTGAGTCCCCTTTCTCAGTATAAAAACTCATTACTGCTAAGGTGGGAAAGGAAGGACCTTACATTGGGAGATAAAGTGATAAACTGGTTGAGACATGAGTCAGTGTGTGTCCTTGGGAAGACAACCTTCTCAGTTCTGTGCCCCTTCACCTGTGCAGTAAGAGATTAAGATGAGCTCATATTGAAATGTTCAGATTTCACCCTTGGTATTATGGCACAGTTTTTCCTGACAGTGCAGCAGTTGTGGGGTGTAGGTCCTTTTCTATTTTGTGGGCTTAAGCTAGCAATAAACTATAATTCCTGGGGGTTTGATAGGAGACAAAACATACCGTTTTCCCCCTGAAATTGGGGAGAAGGGAAATGAATAAAAAACACTGTATTTTGAATGACCTAGACAAGGCAGTGAAGGAGTATGGCTGGGATCTGTAGTTTTTCACTTCCTCCTGCTCAGCTGCACTTCCTTGGAACCTGACTTCCTCCTGACCAGCTCTAAGACAGTGGTGACAAAGAGCAGCAATGGCTGCCAGCTCTGTGCTTTTGTGCTACTAAATTCCTCACACTTTTTTGTCATGTCCTCCAAGGATCTGTAATGATTCAGTTTCATTTTTCCTGGATTCTTTCTGTTTCTTTAACATAACAATTCCTTCAATAATTTTGTCAGACATAATTTCTCTAGTTATTGTACTTCCTAAAACATAAGTCTTGCTTTCTTGATAGAAGGCTGGCTGTTATAGTTTGTAAGCATTTGTTGTAGCTGCTGTATAAAGCAGTGATAGATAATATATGTACAATGATGAAAAGAAAATATGGAACTATATGTATTTAATTCAATCAGCACCAGGATGCTATTACAATATTACAAAAACAGTGACCGCATAAGGGTAAATGATTTCTGTGTATGGATATAGTGTATATGTATTAGTGAGTGAGTGTGTGTGTGTGTGTGTGTGAATGTGGGTGTGTGTTTGTATGTGTTTATGTGTGTGTGTGCTTGCGTTCCTGTGGGTGCCCAAGCACGAGTACAGGTGTAGAAGCTAGAGGTTAATGTTGGAATGTCTTCCTCACTTACTGTCTCTTTTTTTCTTTTGAGACAGAGTCTCCCATTGAATCTGGAATTCAGCAAATAGGTTTGATTGACTGATCAATGAACCCAGGGATCCTCCTAGCTCCATGTCTTTCTTATTGATATTCCAAACACATGCCACCACACCTGACTTTTTGCATGAGATCTAGCTTATCACACTCAAAGCCTCATTCTTACAAAGAAAGTGATTTCCTGACTGAGTCATCCCTCCAGTGCACTAATCTTGAAGGTAGTTTAATTCCACCCACTCTACATGTACATCTTTTTGATTTTGCCATCTGTTTAAAATTCTACACAAATTTAATCAGTCAGTGTTCTTTTTTAAAAAATCTTCCAAAAAAGGCTTGAATGACATACTTGTATAAACTAACTAAAAATAAACAAAAACTTTAAAGATACCATATATCTAAGAAAAATTAATTCCAAATTTAAACCAAACTATACTGAGAAACTATTCATCATAGTGAACCTATATGATGAGGTCATTGAGAAGATTTTTCTTGTGGTTTGTAAGTCCCAACTGGGTGAAGTTTTTTGTATGTTTGTTTGTTTTGTTTTTGATCAATATTTTTCCCTAATCTTTGATTCATGTATATTTCTTTTAAAAATATTTCATATTTTACTTTCCTTCTTTCAGAATATATGCAACTCACTGTGATAAAAATTAATGGGATTCTGTAGGCCATTTTCTAGGGACATTGCTAACTATCAAAATTTTTGACTGATAGATGAAAAAAGAGAAAAGTTATAAGTATGCATAGTGGTTTGTGTTCTCTCAACCATGTATTTTCATTTATATGATTCAAGTGTAAAACTATAAACTATGACTGTAAGAGAAACTCATGTTCATGAGTGAGAATTTCTTAGAACCAAACTGAAAAATGATGAAGTGTTTTGAAGTTAAGTTCATGGTTATTTGTGTGGGTAACGTGAGGCAGTCAAAAAGTACAATTGCCAGCTCCACTGTGGGCAGTACAGAGAAAGAGGAGAGAAGCCATATGCATGTTTTTATTTGATTGTTGTTGGGTTTGTTTGGGTGTTTTTTGTTTGTTTGTTTGTTTTCTGGGCAGGTTAGCATCAAACTCAGGCTCCCTCTTGTATCCTGGAGGAGGTGACAAGCATGCTCCATTATATCCAACTCATAAAATTTTATTTATTTGGTTGGAGCTAAAGTAAAGAAGAGTAAGTTTGAATATGAATGTGAAATATCAGACAAGTATTTTTCTAAATTATGATAAAATACAATTTTTAATGTTCTATAGTCACAATGGAACAAACTAGAAAACATTTTGTAAAGTTCAATTCAAATTAGTTCTATAGCCATATGTTGAATATTTTATATATTGATTTTTTTGATGGATTATCAAGCAAACAACTAGCAAAGTTCTAAGGGGGAGAATTCCAGATGAACAGAGTATAAGACAGCAAGGCAGCAAGGGACAATAGACAAACCTGAGCAGCTATGTATTATTATTTATCTGGGGGAAAAGGTTAGATATTGCTAGTATTTTAGTTAGAATTATCTTTAACTACAAGTATTCAGAATATTTGCAAACAAAAACAGTAAGCAAGACAGCAAATATATTTCACATACAGAAGCAACAGGAGCACCTTGGTACAAATTTCTTTCTATACCTCATGTGTGGGAAATCATCAGTGTGGAAGACAGTACCTTGGCTTCTGAGTGGTTCACCCTCATTTATTCTATACACCATATGCAATACTCAAGTTAGTAGTAACTGATGTTCTTCTAGATTTAAGATAAGGAAAGATGAAGGGTTTCTACAGATGTGGTGTAGGTACCTAAACTGTGGACTGGTGTGTAGTCAGAAGTTTTTTGTGTCCCAATCAGCTGGTGGCCAGGAGAAATGTCTCCCACTCACATCTCCCAAGTAAACACACAGAAGCCTTACTGATTTAAAATAACCCAAAATTCTTATCTATGTTTAGCCATGTGGCTTGGTACCTTTTCTCAGTTTTGCCTTGACATCTTGCTTCCTCTGTGTCTGGCTGGCAATTCCTGTCTCTGCCCTTCCTCTTCCCACAATTCTCCTCATCTGCTTGCCTGCCTATACTCCCTGCCTTGCTACTGGCCAATCAGCATTTTATTTGTCAACCAATCAGAGCAACACATATTCAGTGTAGAAAAAGACATCCCATATCACTGTTGATTATCAAGGGCAACATATGCTTGCAGACCCAGATTAATCAGATAAGGCCTTCAAAAGACACAATGGGCTGTCTCTAGTATGAGTTGCAACACTGGTGGAACAGATTACCATGTAACACTGAAGGAAATGAAGAAGAGATAATGGCCAAATCTAGTTCCTAGGACTTTGATTCAATAACTGCTTGAAACTTAATTGTACCCTGAACTATACAACCCTAAAAGAGGAAAATGAGCAACAGATGGAACTGCAGAAATTAGTAATGATCCATGAAAGTGTGAACTGAGGACCACCTCTACCATTTGCACCAAAAATTATAAATACCAAATGGCTGCTACTGCTAATTTTTATCTCAAATAATGTGATGGCAAATATCTTCAAGTCACTTATAAAAATAAGAAGGAAAAGCTACACAAGAAGATGAAGGAGAAGGAGGACCATTGCCTCCCTTTAAAGACACTTCCTGCATTTGATGCAACACCATCCACTCATGTCTCAGTTACTACAATGTTATGTGATCACACATAACTACTTAGTTCTCTATTCTGTAAAATCATTGACATTCCATTACTGATCAAAGTGTGAGAATGGGAAATCAAGTGAAACTGAGTGTTTCTACCACAATTTTGGAATAAATTGTGTGTTCATGAGGGTAGCATTATGATGGCGTACAAGAACTTTACCAAAAAGAGAATTCCAATCATTGTGGATGAAAAAGAGATAGAAATTCAGAAATCTATTATGTGAAGGAACTCTCAGAATTCATGTCTCTCTCTGATAATTGTGATGTAGATATGATAGCTGTTTTTATATTGAGTACATCACTGGTAAATAATAAAATATTAAAAGCCTGCTATTACTGTCTCTGCAGCAGCAATATCTTTCTCAGAGTGCACTTGTGTTCTTATAATTTTTGTCTGGCAAAGTTTTGAAGAAGCAGATGACAGCTTGACTTTTTGTAGCTAAAGTTTTCTTGTGTCCCAGCCTGCTGGCAGTCAGGGCAAATCTCTTCCACTAGCATCCCCCAAGTAAACACACAGAAACTTATTTTACTTATAAACTGTATGGACATAGCAGGCTTCTTGCTAGCTAGATCTTACATCTTAAATTCACTCATAATTCTTAGTTATATTTAGCCACGTGGCTTGGTACCTTTTCCCAGTTCTGCCTTCACATCTTGCTTCTCATGGTGGCAGCTGGCAGCATCTCCTGATTCAGCCTTCCACCTCCCAGAATTCTCCTCCCTCCTTATCCTGCCTACACTATACTTCTTACCTGGCTACTGGCCAATCAGCATTTTATTTATCAATCAATCAGAGCAACATATTCACAGCATCCCTAGCACTTCTCAACTCCCACTGTCAAATAAATTAATTCCCCAAATTCCTAACAGGCTACTGATTCTCTTTCTCTAGAACACCTTAATGTTTTCTCATTGGTTATTGTTAGACCTTGTCAATGTTAGTCTGAATAAATTTCTATTATTTTACTACAGCTTTGGCAACATGTGACCTGCAATGGTAATTCTCGGACACTCATTCATTCTCGGTACTAGAGACTGGAAGTTCTCAGGAGACAAGTCTGCAAGGCTGCTTAAATCTGTAGTCTCTGAAAGAGACTATGTCAGTGCTGCTCTCCCACTTTTCAGGGGCAGCCAGAAGCTTTTCCATCCCTGGGTTGTACATAGTCTCTGTATCTACTACTGTCATGTGGTATCATCTGTGTCAAATCTCCCTCATCTTCTAAGGGTACCCTACCCACAATGATGTCTATTGTAACCTAGTTATATCTACAAAAATCCAACATCTAAACATAGTTGCAGTCATGGGATTTAGGTAGACATTACTTTTAGGTGGTGTATTTGACCAGACCTGTTAATAATATTCAAATGCTGTTGGCAATAATTCCATAAAACATAACTTCAAGAAATTATATATATATGTATATATATCATATATCATATATGTATGTATTTAGAAGATTTGGGACGTGGTGAAAGCTTTGCTGCAGAACACTGCATACACAGATTTAAATAGGGTTTACCTTCTGAATAGAATGTTTTTCAAGGTGACACTAAGACAGAACTAGAAGTATTTAGATATTATATACAGGCAACTTTTGTTTGCTTTTGATATCTGTTTTCCACTTTTTCACACTAAATTGGAAGGTATCAGGCTTTCTTCCTTCAATCTAAGAATGAACAGAAGTGTTCACTGTCTCATTCACCTGAATTCCTCAATACCTGTGGATGTGCTGCCTCTCAAAGAACACTGAGAGGAAATGTGGTCCCTGAATAGAGTAATTGTTGAGAGCTCTGCTTTGCCCTCTGCTGATTTTACACTATACAACTCCTCTAATTTCCTGTAGAAGACATAAAGAAATCCTGGTTAGGAATAAAGAAGGCTTCTTTTGAATTTTATCAGAATCACTGTCCTTTTCATCCTTAACATTTAAAGCATTCCTGACCAGGTTAGTTCTAGGTCATTGACAGTTCTCTTAATTATGTGGGTGCATCTTAATTTGAAAATTGTCTTTTTTAAGTGAATCTTTTCTGAATGAAAAAATATTATGCCATACCTAGGAACTTTTTTAAGTGAATCTTTTCTGAATGAAAAAATATTATGCCATACCTAGGAACTTTTTTAAGTGAATCTTTTCTGAATGAAAAAATATTATGCCATACCTAGGAACTGCTAAAGTCAGCCACTAGATTCTTTAACTATGCCATCTCCTATCTAAAGCTTGAATCTGATATTTCCATTCACTGATACTTCCTGACTTTTTTTACTCATTACTATGATTGTTATGTGCATTTTTCTTATATATTGTGTTTTCAGTACTTTGTTATCATCTTAGTGTGTGATGGCAATATTCCCAAAATTAAATACTAAGTGATTTTCTACAAAACTCACTTCTTAAAGTATACTTCCTTGGCTCATTTTATTTATTTAAATAATTGATGTAATTAAATTCTTCCTTCAACAATTAAATACCATTTGTATAATTTCTTTGAATCCAGGTTCGATAAGATATTACACTCATATTTATCAGTTTTTAAAAGGTATACTGTTTGTAAAGTTCTTCATATGATTTGGCTTTGCTGGTTTCATTTTTTTTTTTTAGACATACATGTAAAACATCAAAGTTCATTGTTAGTGGGAAAGAAATTAGATAGCTGTTTATAAATTTTTGACAAACCCAGTGATTTATACATAACATCACTAGTACTTAAAACTCAAAGAAAAATTTAACTTTAAAACTAAAAAAAAACTTTAGAAGGAAAGATTAATTTTTATTGTCTTCATTCTTTAGAAAAGGATATAATAATATCACAGACAGAAAAACTTAGTAAAAGAACATGACTGAAGGAATAAAAAAATAAATCTATTTTAAAAGTCCAAATAGTTAAATAAAAAAAAATCCTGCAATTAAAGTAGTAACTTTTTCAGTTAGGCAATAGTGTTTCCCAAATATAAACATTTATTTTCTTATCATATTTATGTACAGGTTTTATTTATTTCCTTTTATTGAAATAGATTTTTTCCTCAGATAATATATCATGATTCTGATTTCCTCTCCCCACCTTTTCACATTCAGATCCACTCCTTTTATGTCTTTCATTAGAAAATAAACAGGCTTAATATGAATAATAAAATAAAATAAAGAAAAAGTAACACTTTGGAATTGGACAAAACAAATGAACAGAAGGCAAAGAGTCCAAGAGAAGGCACAAGAAATAGAGATCCACTTACTCACACATTCAGAAATCCAATAAAAACACTGAACTAGAAACCATAATATATCCACAGAGGAGCTGATGCAGGCCTATACAGACCCTATACATCCTGCCTCAGTCTCTGTCAGTTCATTCCTGCTTTGATCATCTTGATTTAGAGGGTCTTGTTTTTTTTTATATCCTTCATCTCCCCTAGCTCTTATACTCTTTCTGCCTCCTCCTTTGTGGCTTTCCCTGATCCTTGAGGGGAGCTATTTGTTAGAGTCATCCTAGTTAGCTATGAATGTTCCCTGGTGTCTCATTGTCTGCCTAATGTCTGCTGTGAGCTCTGTGTTTGCTGCCATTTTTTGCAGGAGGAAGAGTGTCTGATGGCTGATCTATCAGGGTAGCAGAACATCATCAGGAGTGATTTTATTGATTCTTTCTTTCTTTCTTTCTTTCTTTCTTTCTTTCTTTCTTTCTTTCTTTCTTTCTTCTCTCTCTCTCTCTCTCTCTCTCTCTCTCTCTCTCTCTCTCTTTCTTTCTTTTTTGATGGTAGTATTTGGTTTCACCCTAAGTCCCTGGGCTGTATTGTTTCAGGTTCTTGGTCACCCAGTCAACATGGGATGTCTTAGTCACTGTTCTATTCTTGTGAAGAGACACCATGGCCAAGGTAACTCTTATGAAAGAAAGCATTTAATTGGAGGTTGCTTATAAATTCAGAGTTTTAATTCATTATCATCATGGCATGGAGCATGGTGGCAGGCAGGAGGAGTTCTGTAGAAATAACTGAGAGTTACATCATGATCCACAAGCAGGTTGAAAGTGGGGAAGAGAGACTGGGTCTGGTATGGGCTTTTCAACCCCTCACTCTTTCCAACAACTCCACACCTTCTAATCCTTAAAGTCATATTAAAGATTTCATTTCCTTTGTGATTAAGCATTCATATATGAGACCTTTAAAACACTTCTTCCATCAATGCCTTGCCTCTTAATTCTTCTAATCCTATTGAAGACTTCTACTCCCTCTTGAATAAGCACTCAGATATGAGCCTGGGGGTAGGGAGGGAGCATTGTTACTAGAACCACCACACTGGGTATGCATTCCATCTCCTAGAATTGTCCTTAAGTCAAATGAGATATTGGTTGGTTATTCCCACAAGCTTTGTGGCCCCATTGCACTGGTATATCTGACAAGCAAGATACCATTGCAGATCAAAGGTTTTGTGGCTGGTTGGTGTTTACATTTCTCTCGTGATAGCTTGCAGAGTATGTCTTCATGTACCAAAGACACTAGAATATAGGGGTTAAGGTTCTATCTAGGCACCAGATCTGCTTCTTGTTGTTCTATGAGTTGTATAGGTACTATTTTCAGCAAAGAGGCCTTGCCTTCAGTTTGTGGAGAGCAATCTCTAATCTTAACAACTTGTTTGGGGATTCCTATGGGACCTCTTTGGCCAACAGTTTGATTAAATGTAACCTAGTCTCAAGAAGAGGGTTCCATTTGTTTACAAGAGATGGCCAGTTGGGACACTGTATCCCCCAATATTTGGTGATTTCAGTTAGAACACCTTTAAATATGTATATATTTTAGGAAGCTTCTACTGTGTTGTTTCCATACTACCCCTCAAATGGCCATTAATTTTATGTCTCTCTCACTCTCTGTATTCCTTCCCTCATCCTTCAATTCCACCATCCCCATTTGCTTCTTCCAGTCAAGATGCCCCATCCATCCATAAATACCAATTTTGTTTTCACTCCCTAACCATATGATTCTATCAATCACAGCATGGTTATCATTGATTTAACAGCTAATATTCACATATAAGCAAATACAAACTTTGGGGAAGATTTTTTTCTATTTCTATTCATATACCTATGAGATACATGATTTCATTTTTCTAATGGCTGAATAATAATGGGTTGTATAAATGTATCACATTATTGCATCCATTCTGCTGTTGAGGGACATCCAGGTTGCTTCCAATTTCTGGCTATTATGAATAGAGCAGCAATGAGCATGGTTGAGCAACTGTGTCTGTGGTACAATGAAGTTTCCTTTGGGCGTATGCCCAAGAGTAGTGTCTCATTAGGGTTTCTATTGCTATGAAGAGATACCATGAACGTTACAACTCTTATAAAGGAAGCCATTTAATTGGATGACTTACAGTACAGAGATTTAGTTTATATCATTATGGTGGGACAAGGTGACATGAAGGCAGACATGGTGCTGGAGAAGGGGCTGATAATTCTACATCATTGATCTGCAGGCAACAGGAAATGAACTGAGACACTGGGTGTGGCTTGAACATATATTAGACTTCAAGGCCCATTCCACAGTGATATACTTCCTCCAACAAAGCTACAGCTACTCTAATAAAGTCATGCCTCCTAATAGTGCCATTCCCTATGAGTTTATTGATGCCAATTACATTCAAACTAGCACAATTCACTCCCTGACCCCCATAAGTTTGTAACAATATTGTAGCACAACAATGCATTTAGTCCAACTTCAAAAGTTCTTATAGTCTATCAGTCTCGACAATGTTTAAAAGCCTAAATTTCAAAGTCTCTTCAGAGATTCATTCACTCTCTTAGCTGTATCCTCTATAAAATCAAAGTCAAAAAGCAGATCAGGTACTTCCAACATATAATGGAAAAGGGTATACATTACCATTCCCAAATGCAGGAAAGGGAGCATAGTGAGGAAATACTGGCCCGAAACAAAACTGAAAACCAGTTGTGCAAACTCCAAACTCTGCATATTCATGTCTAATATCAAAATGCTCTTCAGATCTCCAAATCTTTTCAGCTTTGCTGACTGTAACACACTTTTTTTTTTGGTCTGGTCCTACCCCCAGTTAGCAGCTTTCTTTGGCAGGTATCCAACAGCTCTGGCATCTCTAACATCTTAACATCTTGGAGTCTCCAGGACAATTCAGGCTTCAACTTCAAAGCTTCATACAATTTCAACTTCACAGCTTCACATAATGGGCTCTCTAGGCCTGCATTCGAGGACACTCTTGACATATGCCTGGCTTCAGTAGCTTTCCTTAGTAATGGAGGCAAATTTCATAAACCCTTTTCTTCTATCTTTAACTCTTAAAGCCAGAGCCACATGGCCAAACTTCCAAGTTCTGCTGCTTTCTGGGGCTGAAAAATGGCCCCTGGTTCAATTACATCTCCACCAGCTTCCTGTCTTTAATGAACTGTTTTTAAGCTTAGCTGTCTTTGAACTTTGTCTAAAGACCAGGCTGGCCCTAAACTCAGAGATCCACTAAGAAATAATGTGATTAAAAGCATGCACCACCACACTCAGCTTTAACTTTTCCTTTAATTCCATTTCACAAGTTTGAAATTTAGCTGGGAGGGATCTTGTCCTGAGATCACCACTCCCTCTATACCATTTTTTAATCTGTTTATCTCCTTGAACACAGAACTTTGCTCCATTCCACTAAGTGGTGTTCCATTTCTCCCCAGATTGTACATTTTGTATTTTTCCTTGCTCAGTTTCTCTCCTTTTCACTATAAACCTTCATTAGAGTTACCATTAATAAAGATATAACAGAGTCTATACTAAGCTGCTTTGAGATTTCCTCTGCCAACAGAATTAATCTAAGTCTCTTTACTTTAGCCTCAGGCAGATTTTGGGACAGGCAAAAAGTAGCCACTTTCTTCACCAAAATATCACAAGAACAACTTCTAGGCAACATACTAAAATTCTCCTCCTCTGAAACCTCTTGAGTCAGAGGCCCTACAGTTCACATCATTCTCTGCACCATTGTCTTCCATGCTCCTGCTAGTACAGCTCATTAAGCAGTACTTAAAGCATTCCACTGCTTTTCTAACCAAAGTACCAAAGACCAAATTCCTCCAAACAAACACATGGTCAGGTCTATCACGGTAATACCCCAGTCCCTGGTACCAACTTATGGTTTAGTTATAATTTCTATTGCTGAGAAGAGACACCAAGAACCACAGCAACTCAAAAAAACAAAACAAAAACAAAAACAAAAACCACCTTTCAATTGGGTGGCTTTCATTGTAGATACTCAGACTGTTATGGCCAGATCTTGGGGATTCCCAAAAGATCATTAAGGAGGCTCATATGTATTGGTTAAATTATTAAGGTGACTCCATGTAGTTAAAAGGGAGGTTTATTTTGTGGCATAACTTACAAATGAAGGGATAGGTAGATTGTAGGGTCTGGCAAAGGTATGGCACAGTCAGGCAGTGTTCTCTGGAGAACTCTGCTCAGTCTACCTCCAGCATCCAGGGTCTGGGCACCAAGAGATCCTTCTTATTTGGATCCTGGGTCTTCAGCATCCTCTCTCTGCCCTGCCTTGTAGGCATGACCATTACCGAAGCCTCAATGGGGGTTGGAACTTCCGGGCCAAGGCTAGAATGGCTACCCACTACATCCCCCCCTTCTGTCTAAATAAGAAGGTTCTAACCTAATACAAGACTATATACAAAGAAATGGTTATCAAATATTGTCCAGGAGTAATGAGGGATAATGACCTAGATAAAATGGAACTACAATCAATGCAAACAATATCAAGGAAGAAACACATACTAAAATCCAGAGAAGTCTAGAGCGTGGGTAGGTGGCATGTTACAAAGATCATTCCAAAAGGTGTCCTATCCTAAAGAACCTGAGTCTAATACTTAATATATTCTATCTAAGATAATACATATATATATATTTATATTTATATATAGTCTTCAATCTCATCAAATACCTAAGAAGGAATATAATAATACTACAAATGGCACCCAACAGCTTGAGTTTCCACCTTAAACCTGAGAATATTTAATAATCAATTCAAAACAGAGCTAAAAACAGCTTCCTAGTTGTCTCTCTCAAGTTGGCAGATTCCTGGTATGCACCTTTGACCAGCAGTATGGCGGGAATGAGGCGTTTGCAAGCATCACATTGTGCTGTGTGGTGGATTTAGCCTTTGCTAGTTTAAAAAAAAAAAAAAAAAAAAAAAGGTTTCTGGGCCATGAGCTGCTTTGATAGAACTGCTTCTGATAGTTGATGGTACATGTGGCTCCAGACCCAGAGCTGGCGATGAACTGTACCACCACCATGTTGGGAAGCTGAGGTGGGTGGAGCCAGCAGCCACAGTTGCGTTTCAGTCTTACAAAGATAGATAATACACTGAGAATCTGGTTTGTGTTGTCTTTGGGATTTTTAACTACAGAAAAAGATTTGATCATAAAAGCCGTTGAGTTAAACAAATATGTAAATTTTAAAGGTCTCTTGACTTCAAAATTTGGATATAAGGATATGTTGCTTTGGAAAAGAGTCTCTGCTTTTGTTTCCACAGAAAGCCAGAGGCTGTGGATTTGTTCCAGATTAAGATACATCAGGTTTGATCAGCCAAGACCACCTGAAAGGTCTCTGATGACACCATGGCCAAGAATGGTTTCAAAGCAACTGGCTCAGAGGCTTACCCTCACAGACTACTCCATAATCCTAAAATTTTCTTTGTGTCCCCATAAGATACAATGCCCCCCTCCAACAGGAACTAGTAAGAGAAACTATGCCCAAATTCCCAAATATATCAAAAGATGGAATTGGCTCACTCCTTCTCTAAACCCAGGCACATTGCTAAAAGAGAAGGTTTAGAGATTCTTGTGTCCCAAATCAGAAGAGCCCTCTGGTGTGGGACAGAGAAAAACCAATATTTTTATTTAAATCAGGTTGATTATAAATGCAATCTCTTTCTAAAGAAGAAAAGGGGATATGATATAGATATAATAGGATAAAAGTGTAGATTAATGAACTTACTTTTAAAGAGCAACAACTTGTTTAAAATATTTTACATTGGTATAGATTTTAGTCTATTGATACAAACTTAAAGTTAATTTTGTTATACTGTGTGTATATTTCTACTCTTGTTTGAGGTATTATGTTTATGCAACTCATTTAGATTGCAATGGATAATTAAGAAGTACTGATCAATTAGTCTTCTATGATAATCAAACTTACAGTCATGTTAAGTTTTCTCGGTATACATAGATATATTTCAGACAGACAGGTAATCTTCAAACACTTCAAAGGTCTACAGAATATGGCATTTAAAATATTTTTAAAACTTAGACTTTCTGGATGTTGAGACATGTCTGCTCCTGGCAGCACCAATTTATTTCAGAGAGGAGGATGGGCATTGAAGACACTACATATGGAGTTTATCTTCACCTTGGCAAAAATAGACATTTGGGCAAGAAAGTGTTCTTGCCTGGTCTGCTTGATTACCTGGACATGCAAGACCCATAGAAATGTGACCACTGGACTTTGCTTGTCAAAATGGTCCTTCAGGTTCCTGCTTTGAAGAGGAAACTGCCAGATATTCTACAGGATACTGAGAGAAGTGACTGAGAGACTCTAGCCCTGTGGGCTGAAGACAGATGCCCCAACTTTACAAAGGAACATTAGGTGACTATTCAAGCTGCCAGCTGTCTCTGTCTACCCTGCAAGACTCCTGAAAGTTGCTTGCAGCCTTCTCCCATTTCTTAGGTAATATTATATCCTTCTGAGGTCTTTGATGTGGTTGAAGACTAGATAGTTATAATTTTCTCAGTTATGATAAAAGATAACTTAGATATAAATCCTTAGACTCACAAATATAAGATAGGTAGGATATCTTCTTTAATATTGTAACTGTAACTCTTGCTTAATAATTATTTTGTTATGTATAATTTTACTGTTATATGTAAAAGTTAAAACCTTCCTTTCAAAAAAAAAAAGAGAAAAAAGAAAAGGGGAATTGCTGTGGCTATGGCTCTATGTAAATAAAATTCTGATTGGCCAGTAGCCAGGCAGGAAGTATAGGCCGGGCAAGCAGAGAAGAGAATTCGGGGAACAGGAAGGCAGGGAGAAAGACCTGGCAGCCAACATCATGACAAGAAAAACATAAGGTACTGGTAAGCCACAAGCCACATAGCAAAGTATAGATTAATAGAAATGGGCTAAATATAAGAGTAAGAGCTAGACAATGATAGGCCTAAGCTAATGGCCAAGCAGTTTAAGTAATGTAAGTGTCTGTGTTTATGTTATAAGTGTGTTCTTGGACTAACAGGGCTTGGCCCCGGGCTGGAGAGAAGGTCTCTAACTACACATATGTAAAAGCAAAGAGCCTTTATTTTAAACTCAGAGCCTGAACTGTCTATCTGACAGCAGTGAGAACAGGGAGCCCACAGTCCGGGCATGGTGAGGTTTTTATCATAGCAGAGGTTGGGGTGAAGGGATTTCCAGGGTTCAGGACCTTGTTTGGCTGACATTTATCTAGGGATAGGGAATGTTTGGAATGTCAGGTGTTTCCTCTTAGATGAAGGCCCCACTGGGTAGGGTCAGCTTATGGCTTTGCCTGGATCCAGATGTTCCCTGCTGGAAGCTGTGTTTGGGCCTCTAAATCTGTCAAGGCAGCTATATGGTTAAGCTGTTTTGGGGCTCCCCATGAAAGAGTAACGAAGCTGTTGGCTGGTGCTGGTTACCAGGTAGAAAGGTCACAGTCATGACAGAACCCAGTGGTAGCTTTTAGAGCTTTAATGGAGGGAGGGGGGCCAGGCCTGGTGGAGGGAGGGAAGCCTGGCAGAGCAGATAGCAGACAGGAAAGGAAAAAAGGGGGCAGTGTCCGTGTGTGTGGCTTTTTAAGGCGGAGATTGCGCAATTATGCCGCAGTATGCAGTTGCTCGCAACAGTAACACCCTGATGATATAGGACATTATACCCAGAAGAGTGAGAGCAGAATATTAACACCCCACAAGACCATTATCATGATAAGTCATGGTGACATGCAGGAAGACATCATGCTGGAGAAGGAGCTGAGAATTCTACATCTTTGATCCCTAAGGCAACAAGACGTGAAATGAGACACCAGTGTTATGCCCAGATCTTGGGGACCCCCAAAATACCACCATGGAGACCAAATCCCATATGTAAAAGCAAGGAGCTTTTATGTTCAAGCTCTGAGGCTTGGTCTCTTTGTCTGTCTGACACAGTGGTAAGAGCAGAGAGCCCACAGCCCAGGTAGAGTGGGGTTTTTAATCACAGCAGAGGTTAGGGTGAGAGAATTTCCAGGGTTCAGGACCTTGATTGGCTGACACTTGTCTAGGGGTATAATAAATATTTAGAATGTCAGGTGTTTCCTCTTAGATGCAGGCCCCACTGGGTGGGGTAAGCTTATGGCTTTTCCTGGGTCCAGATATTGCCTGCCAGAAGCTGTGTCTGGGCCTCTAAGCCTGTCATGACAGCTGTATGATCAAGCTGATTTGACCACCCCACCCCGACACACACACAACTGGGTGTTACTTGAGCATATATGAGATATCAAAGTCTATGCCCTCAGTGACATACTTCCTCCAAAAAGGCTACATCCACTCCAAGAAAGCCACACCTCCTAATAGTGCTACTCCCTATGAGTTCAGTGGGGCCAATTACATTCAATCTACCACAAGTAGTATAGCTAGAACTTGAGGTAGAGTAATTCCCATCTTTTTGAAGAACAGCTTTTTTTTATAGTGGTTGTACAAGTTTGTACTCCCACTGACAATGGATAAGTGTTCCCTTTGCTCTATATCATTGTCAGCATGAGCTTCAACTTGTTTTATGCATTCTGATGGGTAACAGATAAAATCTCAAAATCAAAGATAGTTTTGATTTGCATTCCCCTAATGATTAAAGGTGTTGAATATTTCTTAAAGTGTTCCTCAGCTTTTGAGTTTCATATTTAGAGAATTATCTGTCACTCAATAAAGACAAGATCAGATATCATCTAGCATTATAATCTTTCCAATCCTAGATTCCTAGACTTCAGTGTAAAGAACAATCAATAACAGGGCATTATGTATTCAATATATTCCAGGCAACCCCCTCCCACAAGAGGTTCTGAGAGTTGCAACATAGCTGAAAAACAAGAGCAACACCTTCAAATAGCATTTAAAGAATATAATAGAGATCCACAATGAATAAAGACCTTAAACAAATTCATTAAGACACAAACAAACAGTAGAAAGAAATGAATAAATCAGTTTGAGACCAGAAAGTGGAAACAGAATGAATAAAGGAAACCTAATCTGTGGTAAATCTTGAAATGAAAAATTTAGAAACTCAGTCAGGAACTTCAGAGACAAGCATCACCAACAGAAAACCAAAGATGGGGGAGAAAAATCACAGGCTTTAAAGACAGAACAGAAGAAATGGATACCTTGCGGGGGGAGTTAAATTTAAAAGATTTCTGGCATAAAACATACAGGAAACCTGGGACACTATGAAAAGACACAATCTAAGCATAATAGTAATAGAGGAAGGAAAAGAACCTAGGTTAAAGAAAATATTTTCAACAAAATCACAGAAGAAATGTTTCCTAACATAAAGAAGGAGATACCTAGCAAGGTACAAGAAGAGTATAAAATATTAAATAGATTGCACTAGAAAAGAATGTCCCCTTAGCACATAATAATCAAAATACTAGACATAAACTACAACAACAACAAAAACAAAATATTAAAAGTTGCAGGGGAAAAGACCAAGTAAAGGCATACCTTTTAGAATTAAAGCCAATTTCTCAATGCAGAATCTAACAGTCAGAAGTTTCTGGACAGATGTGCAACCCTAAGAGATAAGAGGTGCCAGCCCTAGACTACTACAGACTCAACAAAACTTTCAGTCAACAATAGATGGAAAAATAAGATATTCCATGATAAACCCAATTTCAGCAATGTCTATCAACAAATCCAGCCCTATAGAAGACAATAGTAGAAAAACTCAAACTTAAAGAGATTAACCACACTTAAGAAAACACAAGAAATAAATAGTCCAGACAAACAAAGTCAAAAGAGGGGAACACACACACATACCATCACCACCAACAACAACAAAATAAAGGGAATCAACAAACAGCTCTTATCGATAGATTGCAACATCAATGGTCTTAATTTTCCAATGAAAAGAGACAGACTAACAGAACAGATTAGCAAACAGGATCCATCTGCTGCATCTAAGAAACATATCTTAACATCAAGGATGGGCATCACCCAAGGAAAAACAATGGGGGATGTTATGTCAAAAAAATAGACCTAAGAAGCAAGCTGGTGTAGACACCTTAATATCTGATAAGCCAAAACTAATCAGAAGAGAGAGGAAAGAACATTACATACTCATTAAAAGAAAATTCCTCCAAGAGGACGTTGAAATTATTAACATCTTTTCTTTAAACACCAGGACACTCAAATTAATAGAATAAACAATACTTCAGCATAAATCACATACTGACCCTCACACACAGATACTGTGTGACTTCAGTAAAGCACTGTCACTAATAGAGAGGTCATCCAGACAAAAACTAAACTGAAATGCTGGAGCTAACTGATGTTATAACCCAAATGGACCTAAAGAGACATTTACAAAACATTTGACCCAAACACAAAAGAATGCATCTTTTCAGCAGCTTATGGAACTTGCTCCAGAACTGACCATATAGTTAGACAAAAAGCAAGTCTCAACAGATCCAAGAAAACTGAAATAATACCACGCATCCTGTCTGCACACCACACATTAATTTGAATATCAACAGCAATAGAAGCAACAGAAATCTTACAAACTCATCAAAACTGAACAACTCACTGATGAATGAAAAATGGCTTCCCAGAATTGAATGAATGTGAAAACACAACACACCCAAATTCATGGGGTACAGTTCTAAGAAGCAAGTTCAAAGCACTAAGTGCCCTCATTAAAAAAAAAAAAAAAAAAAAAAGAATTGAAGAGTCCTCCTAACAGTAAATTCACAGCACACCTGAAAGCTCTATAACCAAAAGAAGAAATCAAAACCAAAATTTGACTGTAAGTAATTATCAAATTCAGGGCTGAAATCAAATAAATCAACAACAAAAACCACTAAAGTATCAATAAAACTGAGAGTTAATCCTTTGAAAAAATAAGTAAGACTGACAAACCTTATCTAAATTAACTAGAAGGTAGAGAGAGAACATCCACATTAACAAAATTAGAAATGAAAAGGGGCATAACAAAATATTAGATAAATCGAAAGAATCAAAAGGACTTACTTTAAAAATGTATACTCCACCAAATTGAAAATTCTAAAAGAAATAGATAATGTTCTTGATACATACTACTTACCAATGATAAATCAAGATCACATAAACAATTTAAATATCTCTAAATCTTTTAGTGAAATGGAAATAGTCATCAAAATTTCCCAACCAAAAAATCCCAAGGCCAGATTTTCAAAGAAGAGTTAATCCAATACTCCTCAAATCAATCCACAAAATAGAAACAAAAGGAACATTGCCCAATTAGTTTCTAATAGGCCAACTCAATGCACAGGAAAAGATTTTCTAAATAGAACACTGTGAGCACATGTATTAAGATGTTCCATAAATGGGAACTCATGAAATTAAATGCTACTGTATAAGTACTGCACACTAATCAATTGCCTCACAACTAAGACAGAAAAATCTCTGATTTACAATGCTGGCTTGCCTGCAAAATTTGCTAGGTTTATGGTGGTACCAAGCTTGTAGGAATAACCAATGTCTGATTTGACTAAAGGACCACTCCAAGAGTTGGAACCCACACCCAACACTGTTTGGATGACCAAGAACCAGAGACTAGACAGCCCAGGGCCCTAGGGAAAAACCAAATGCTATTGGTCTTACAATTAACTAGTGATACACTGATTCCTAATGATAGTCTGTTATACAAATAGATTGGTGCCTTATTCAGCATTCATCAGAGAGGCTTCCTCTTGCAGCAGATGGGAACAAATACAGAGACCTACAGCTAGGCATTACCAAGAGAGAGAGAAAGAGAGGAGGGGGGATGTCTAATCAAATCCCTCCCCTCAGAGCTCAGGGAACCCCAAAGAGCAGGCCGAAAGAGTGTAAAAGCTACAGAGGGTGGAAGACACCAGGACACTAGGGGAACAAGGCTCTCTAAATAAACTGAGCAAAGCACACACGAACTCATAGAGACTGAAGCAGTACACAAAGGGTCTACAAGGGTCTGCACCAGGTCCTATGTGTATATAATATAGGCTTCAATTTAAAATTTTTATGGAACTGAGTATATGAACAAGTGGGAATCTGATTCTTGTGCCTTTTCTTGGTGCTCTTTTCCTTCTGTTGTTTTGCCTTATCCAACTTTGATGTGATCTTTTATGTTTTATTTTATTATATTTTATTGTATTATATTTTGATGTTCCTCTTAGAAGCCTATTCTTTTCTAATGAGAGACATAAAGAGAGTAGATGTGCATGAGAGTGTTGTCAGAAAGGAAATGGAATGGAGGAGGGCAAAACATTAATCAGGATATATGTTTGAGAAAATATCTATTTCAAAAAAGGAGGGGGAATCAAAAAACAGAAGACAGCAAACAAACAAAAGAGCTGAAAAGCCTTTGTGCAACCAAGGACAACATGGTAACCCACAGAACTGGAAATTATTTTTACCAACTACATATTTGATAGATGGCTATTACACAAAATATATAGAGAACTCATAGATATCAAGAAAACACATAACCCTATTAAATTTTTTATGCTTATTTATTAGTATAATTTGGGAAGAGTACTTTAATGTGCACATGCATATTCCCATGCTTATGTGGCCACATGTGAGGGGTTCAATGAGCAACTACTAGATGTAGGTTCTCTTCTTCTGCATGTTCTGGGAACTGTACTCAAATCACCAGGCTTGCTCAGTAAGTATTTTTACCTGCTAAAACATCTAATTTGCCTTTGAATGTAACTTTGTGCAAATAATACTCTAATATTGAAAGTCTCTAACCCCATAAATCATTCATCAGCTTCTGATACTCTTCTGTTCATTTCAATATTTGACCTAATTATATTTAAAGTGCTCAGTAGAAGGTGATGCCCAAGTGTAAGGGTAGAGGACACCTTACAATCCCTAAGATATTTAACCATTTACTTTTAGTGAATTTGGGGAGAGTCAAGGTTAGAGTCAAGTCTTAAATTAGTGTCTGCCTGTAGAATAGTTACTACAGTCCAAGACTTAAAATAGGAATCAATAGTAGAAATGTAGTGAGCATGGGAATGCTGACTTGGATTGAAAAATAACAAATGGCACTTGGTAACTGTGCAAGTTTTAGTGAATGGTTTAATCACTCTTATCCTTTTAATTCTCAAGGGGAGAGTACCAGTAATTATACCTATGTAACGTTTTATAAATTCATAAATGACATTTTAATGCAAGGAAACAGGTTTAAAAGGCTTGGGGACACAATGGCAGTAGATTCCAGATGTGCAGGATGAAATGGCATTTGTAAGATTACAAGCAGTAAGACAATAAGTCATGATAGAAAATGCTTCTGTGAAATTCTTTTTAATGATTTCCCATAGTGAACTGCTGAAAGAGAAACACAGATCCTCACTAGCATTCATATATTTTGGTATGGCTAAAATAATGTCAGTTATCTGTAGTGCCTCTCATATATTTTCCTTTTTAATTCTGACGATATTAGCAAGCAAACTTTTTTTTTTTTTTAATTTGGAACTTGAAGTCTTCTCTTACAAATTTTCTTTTGTTTTTTTTTTTTTTAAATTGTCAAGCTGTCATGCCACAACCCCATTCAATGTGATTTATCTAGCACAACTGATAATTCATATTATGCATAGATTTTTACTTAGTGGTTATATAGAAAGAATACAATTATCAAACTATGGTTTTGAGCCAGGTGGTAGTGGCGCATGCTTTTAATCCCAGCACTCGGGTGGTAGAGCCAGGCAGATCTCTGTGAGTCCGAGGCCAGCCTGGGCTACAGAGTGAGATCGAGGCCAGTCACCAAAACTACACAGAGAAACACTGTCTCAAAAAAAAACAAAAAAACAAACGAAACAAACAAACAAAAAAAAACCTGTGTTTTGGATCACTCTGACTTACTATTTTGCTTACAGGGTCTGTTGCTTTTCTAATGCTCTTAAGTTTCCCTGATCTAAATGAACTCCATTCGCCTTGTTGAAACAGAAGGACAAAGGGTCACCAGAAATGAACTCAATTGGAAAAAAAATTAAACTGCCTTTAGTTTCAACTAATACAATGTGGCACAGGGCTGGCATTTAATTCCCATTTGTTTACAAATACCAGACAATACCAAATTTCTGAAACCTCAAGAGGGACCCTTAGAAAGAGAAAATATATGAACAAGAGAGAATAAGGCCTCTTTTATACCGATCCACTTCAAATTGTGGTATTCCAACTCATTCACCTAACTAAAATTCTCAACATTGAAAATCATGTTTGAAATCACATCTTTATTTGACAAATTATTCTGTTCAAATCAGGTATCATATCAATGTGTGTTAGTGAACTGATCTGTGGTCATTCTATGTGTTGGACATAGCATCACTCAGCCTCATTTTATAAATAAGGGTCTACTTTCATGAATAAACATGAAGTAGGACGTGGATAAATAAGTAGGGACATGGGGAGAGAGGCATGGAACCTGCAAACTGATGAGGCTGGAGAAAAAGCATTAGTCCTTGATCATAAAGAGGGATAGAGTGACTGTCATTCAGAGCTGCTACTGGTTACTAGTATTTGGTTCCACAGCATTCTTCAAGTGAGTATTTTGAAAACTTTAAAAAGTTCATAAATCCCCCAATTAGATTTCTAAGCTGAAAAGGTGGATTTAGCTCCATGCTGACAAGGGAATAATTAAGAATATCTGAAACCACTTGGCAACACACTCTCTATCTACTGATGGCTAATGTGTCACCATATCTGTAACAGTAACTGAGGGTTTTGTTTTCACATTGAGGCCACTGATTACACATTATCATCTCAGCAAACTCCTTGATCCTTGCTTCTTAACAATCTTTCTGTCCCCTCTTCCACATGTTCCCTGAGTCTTAGCTGTGGGAGTGTTTTGTGCATTTGGACTGAGCTTCATAGCTTTGAATTTTGATTGGTTGTGGTTTTCTGTCATGGTATCCACCTGCTGCAAAGAGAAGATTACTTGATGGGGGTGAGACTACACTTACCTGTGGATACAAAGACAGATGTCCATAGATTGTCATTGGGGATTATGCTGGTTTAGTGAGGGGGTCTTGCTCATGGAAGGACACACTAATTGGTTGTCCAGTACCAAATGGTCAGCCCTGAAAACATGAATACAGGTAACATTATATGACATAAATACAGGTTATACTTAGAAATATACAATGCATGTAATAACAATTTTTAAAAAATCAATGAATTTAAAGGAGAGTTAGGAGGAGTATATCAGAGGAATGAAAGGGAAGTGAGACATGTAATAATATTAATATCAAAAGTAACTAAATAAAAAACAAAAATGACCAATTCTCCAACATGCCAAACTAAAGGCCAAGCCTTCAGTACATCTTTGGGAATAGTAATATCTCCACTCCAATACATGTAATGCCAATGCCTAAGGGAGGTAGATACTGCTCACCTGAGAAGCTCATGTCAGGGAACCCCATGACATGATAGATTCAGCACATAGGTTTGCCACTTTGCCTCACAGTTTAGGGATGGTGGCATTTTGAAATTTGTCTGTATAAGTTCAATTGACATAGATAAATGTGGAATATGCTCAATAGAAATATGAAGGTTAAATTCCATTGATACTGTAATATTACCATAAAAAAGCATTTATTTTTTTCATGGTAAAAGTATTTTTTGTTATCCTGACACAGACACACACACACACACACACAGACACACACACACACACAGACACACACACACACACACACACACACACACACACACACACACACACACATACAAACAAAACAAAACAAAAAACCAGTAGTAGAAGTAACTGAGAAGGTTTATGGCAGAATTTTAAGAGTACAAACATACTAAAATATTTTTTATTTTTCTTATCTAATCTTAACATCTCACAAAGAAAATTATTTATTACCAAAAGTTCAGATGTTATGATTCTAGATGAAGATAATTAGTAGGATATGCCATGAATTATATAATCAAATACACATGAGGTAATTTCCATTGGAAAACTCCATTGAAATTATGGCTGGTTTCTCTTTGAAAAATCATTTAGTCCATAGATTTTAGAAGCTGAAGTGAACATTACTAAGACTCATTCATTGACATAAATAATCTATAAAGTGTCCTAAAGAAAGTCCCCTCTGGAGGAAGCTGAGATTTTACATATGAATACATTGAATAGATTTAACAACTTTTACCAAATCATGGAAGATACCCTTATACAAGACAGCAGTAGACTTTACAGTCTGGGAAATACGTTTTCTGTAGATGGTGATATTTTATTTGTACTGAAATGTGATTTTTATTTGTATGTTAATAAATAAAATTACCTGGGGGTCAGAGCTAATAGTAAGCCATAGCAGAAGCCCAGTGCATGCTGTCAATCCCAGCACTTGGGAGGCAGAGGTAGGTGGATCTCTGTGTGAGATACATGCCTTTAATCTCAATACCAACCATAGAAGACCTGGAGGTCAGTATAGACAGGCAGTGATGCGGAGGTCATGTGGTTGGGTTTACAACCAATAAGAAGGCAGAACAGAAAGTCAATAAAAAGGCAGAAACACAGGAAGTAGGTCTCTTTGCTGAGGGGAAACACAGCAGTGGCAGTGAAGGGTAAGGTTTTCAGCTCTTAGCTATTGCTCTGACCTCTTGGGCTCTCAACTCTGTATTAGGCTCTGTGTTTCTATTTTAATAAGATGGTTACATCTACATTTATAGTTTGATAAATATGTGTGTTTCCTACCCTAAAAAAAATATAGATGCAAGCTGCTTTGTTTGAACAATTGTGCAGCAGGCTCTATGAGTCTTGTTACTTATTATACACACTCCCCAGTCAATCAGCTCTTTAGAAAAAGGAGTGAGGGGCAGTGAGATGGCTCATTAGGGAAGAGTCCTTAGTTGGTAGCCATAAGATCCTGAATTAGAATCCTTAGCAACTACATATAAGCCAAGCATGATTAGAGATGTCTGTAATTCTAGCACTGGGGGTTGGGGGGTGGGTGTAGAATTCTTCATGCTTTTATTTTGACCATGTGTCCTAAGTATAAAACTGAATATTTAAAAGTATAGCACTAGAGACAAAAAATTGTGTAAAGATGTATTCTTTATAAAAAGTAGTGAAATAATTGATGATGTTTTTCAGAGTAAGTTTTCCTCACAGTTTTCACTGATCACCAGCCAGATTTGGGCTCTCTTATATGGCTTATTATCATTTTTTTTCTAATTGTCCTTTAGCACTGGGATGAGTTGAGAGTTTAAGTACAGAGAAAAGCAGAAGGAGGGAAAATTATGTATTGTCCTCAACCAACTAATGAGAATTTTGAGGTAAGCCAGTGAGAAGAAAGAGTCATAAGACACAGTCATGAAGCTCTCCAAGACGTCATGAATTTCAAGGGCATAGTTTTTGAGCACAGGTCAGTAAGGACCATACTGACTATGTGGGTGTTAGGGTTGCTGGTATATGGAATTTCAGAGCATAAATTTATTCTTTGTATTTTTTCTTGTCTATGCTCCTCTTATCAGGAACAAAAGATTAAGTAAGAGAGGGAAGATGACCTGTCATGTAATATTCCAATTCTTTTTATTTAATTCTACCATTACAGTGCTTTATTTATTAATAATAATATTATTATTACCATTTTCCAGTCACATTTATGTGTACTTATTTCTGAAAACCAATTTCTCTTCTGAAATAAAATATTGAATGTTCTTTTACCAAGTCAGCTTAGTAAAAAGAAATCACAGTATACAAGAAATCCATTTAATCTGCCTAGGTCTACATTTGGCCTTAATATCTTTGTTCCTTTTTTGACACAAATATCCAGAACAAAATTTCATTTTCCTCAGAGCAAAGAAGCACATCCTGCAGCTTTCATGTTTAACAACTCAACAACCTTTTGCTCAAGATTAAATACTTTATTGTGTCTACAGGCAGGTGCATATTTATTACTCCTGAGGCAGTGGTATTTGAAATAACTGGAATTGAATGACTCTGCACAATAGTTTCTGAAATCCATATATCTTGAGTTTTCTATCTGAAAGGAAAATAAAATATCTCTGATTCCCTATTAGAAGTGAGCAATCCAGGTGAGACACAAGATGGCCAGGAAAGCTGAGTGCGTTTTTAATTGTGATTCCATTTACTTTGCTTTAGGTCTGAACTCTTAGAAATAAAAGAATAATTCTCTTTGTTGTTTGTTTGTTTGCTTTCTGAGAAAATACATTTATTTATTTCAGATTTTTAATGTTCGTGTATGCTGTTTAATCTTGATTGGCCAGCTCAAGGGACTTCCCTACACCAAGGACATAGATCTCAGAAGAGGGCCATGAACATGCTTCTAGACTGGTTTAGTAGAGACTGGAATACTCAGCCTAACCATGAGGGACACTCACTAGTCCATGCACTAGGTCCTGGACCAAATGAAAAGGAGAAGGTAGCTGAACACCAGTATCCATCTCTCTCCTTTCTGACTATGGGTCTGATGTGGCACCTTCCTCCAGCTCCGGCCATAGTGACTTGTAGTGATATACTGTGTACTCTAATAAAATTTGCCTGAAGATCAGAGAAGAGAACAAGCCACTAGATTAAACATAGATGCCAGGCAATGGTAGTACACACCTTTAATTCTCACACTTGGGAGGCAGAGAGTCATTTGGATCTCTGTGAGTTCAAAGTCACCCTGGATTACATGAGATTGATTCAGTCTAGGAGAGAAACAGAGCCAGGCAGTGGTGGCACACACCTTTAATCCCAGGATTTGGGAATCAGATGCCTTTAATCTGAGCACTTGAGATCTCATGCTTTTGTTACTACAAGTGTTTGGAAAACACGCATGCTATTAATCCTAGCACTAGGAAGGAAGTAATATGGCTGGGGTGGAGAAAGGTAAAAGCCTGAGGAGACAGAAACAGAAGGCTTTTTGGCTGGGATCCCTTTTTGGTTGAGCCCTTTTTGGCTGAAGCCCTTTTTTAGCTGGACCCCTTTGGGCTGAGGAAGCCTTTTGGCTGAGGACTCAGAGGCATTGAGTGAGAGGATTCATGGAGTTGGCAAGGTGAGACATGATAGTGGCTTGTACCTTTGTCTCTCCGATCTTTCAACATTTACCCTGTATCTGGTTCCAAGATCTTTATAATAAGACCATTTAGATTACAAGCAACAGTGACTTTCTCACCATGATAGATTATATACTTGAACTTTGAGAAAAAGAAAAAATTTGCTTCCTTAAGTTATTTTTGTCAGCAACCTTTTGTCATAGCAAAAGCAAAAGCAAAAACAACTGATATGTGTGTTAGGATGACATAGAGCCCTTAAATTTTAATATGTATTTTACATATTATTTCCTTATGGCTCCTTGACAAAATAAGTTGTGATGATAAACATATTTGTTATAGTATAAAAATATGTATACAGTGCAAATATATACATGTATAACTTGTATATACATAAGTATATGTCAAGACACATTCAAGTCATGCTGACTATGACTGTCTGACCTCACTTGAACCACAAAGACTCCATGCTGCTTTGAGATACACCTAAGGACAGCATGCACATAAGCTTTTTCTTTTATTGTTCGTTCTGATAGAAGTTTTCTCCAACATATATCTGCATGATGTATTCCCTCTTTGAAATCTTCTTCTAAAAATTCTAGCAATAGAGAGCTCACCTATGACTCACGTCCTCTGTTCATGCTGTCTTCTTTCATGATGCTTAATAGCCTAATCACCGCCCACAATGTCTTCCTCTCCTCTAGTGTTCCCACCCGACAAGAAGGGCCCATGTTTCAGTCTTACAACAATCTGAAGAACAAAGCATGTGGGTTGTTTGAATCTCAAAAATATCTTTCTTCTGTGCATACTGAACCTCAGACACCTTGAAATGATCTAATTTTATATTTCACCCAATTCTGCTTTCTGAAAAGTATCCAAAATGTCAAAAACTTTAATGTGAAATTACTGTCTTCCAAAATTAAAAAAAATATATAATTAAGAAACTTTCAAAAATAATGTTTTGCCATGTGTTTAAGGTAATATCACATGATCCAGATGGTGACAGGATGATTCCACATATCAGCATTGTATACAATGGTCCCTATGGTGATGAGTTTATAAATCTCTTTCATAAAGATACAATGTGGTTGTTAGAATGTGATATTCCACATGGTCTGTGGCATTTGAATATGTGGTCCACTGTTGGTAGTGCTGTGTAACAGGTGTGGTCTTGCTCATGAAGAACATCTCTGGGGATAGGCTTTGAGGTTTCAAAGACTATACCATCTCTGTTCTCTCTGTTTTTTACTTAGGGTTCAAGGTCTTAGCCCTTGGCTCCCTGTTCCTTCCACCATCCCTTCAATCTGCCATCATGGACTTTTAGTCTCAGGAACCATAAGACCAAATAAACTCTTTTTGTATAAATTTCTTTGTCCTGGTATTTTATTACAGCAACAGAAAAGTAATTAGTACATATTGTGTAATGAAATGCCATAGAATTGTATGTTTATTTAATTGAGCAAAACACAAGTTCATGTTTATTACTTAATTGACATTGAGAATTTCATAGGAAAATTGATGTAAATTTCTTTCTTTTTTTCTTTTTCGAGACAGGGTTTCTCTGTAGCTTTGGAGCCTGTCCTGGACTAGCTCTTTAGACCAGGCTAGCCTCGAACTCACAGAGATCCACCTACCTCTGCCTCCTGAGTGCTGGGATTACAGGTGTGTGCCACCACTGCCCAGCTTAAATTTCTTAACGAGACTAATTCAATCACCATTTTGTCTTGTCAAGTCAATCAAATGTCCAAGGTCAAAGAATACTAATACAATGCCTTATGTTCAATTTCCCACCCTTTATGGAAATATTATCTCTTTATTATCATTTCTCTCCAGTGTTTAGCACTCCATAAAAATCCTCCAAAAATTTTAAGATGTGACAGTGTATATTCAGATGATATTATTATAACAAAAAAAATGGCTTCATTACATAGAAACAGATCTATGGGGCTCGAGAGATGGCTGAGTGTTTAAGAGTGCTTGTGACTCTTGTGGAGGATCTGGGTTTGTTTCCCAGCATCTATGTGCAGCTTACAGCCATCAGTTACACAGTTCTAGAGAATACGTCCCCTCTTCTGGCCTCAGTCAATATGATATGTGCATGTGGTGCACATACATGCAAGCAGACCAATACTCACATATGCAACAAAAGTAAGTGGCTTTTTTTGTTTTTGTTTTTCCAGCTTTTCCAAATTGATTTAATGAAACTGCAATATGATATGAACACCAATGCTAACTACTCATGCTCTAGTTTTGAAATATGAAAGCAGCCTTTTGAGAGTACTTTATTCTGGTCTTCATTCACAGTGTTCTTATTGCTCATAGATAACAGAGCTATCTTTGTTAAATGAAAAATGAAATCTTTTTCTTTACAAAAATAATACACAGTATGCATTATCTAGTCAGATTACAAAAATAAAATGTTATTGACACTTAATATTTGCCCCTGCCAGCGGGGTTTCAATGGAAGTGACCCACCTGTGGGAGCAAAGGAAAGAGACAGGGGACATGAGAAACCACAGCAAGACAAGTTTCTGATCAAGCTGCAATTTTTATTTTCCTCTGCAAGGTTTATATAGCATAGGAGGGGAGTGGGCAGGAAGGAGGGAAGGAGGCAGGAAGGAGGGGAGGGGGAGAGACATGGAAAGGGTGCAGAACATGGGAGATGTGCAGGTCATGCAATTGCAAGATGTAGGCTAAGGTCACTGGTCAGGGGCCATTTGTTCTATTGCTAGGCTACCTGACCATGGAATGCTCTTTATATTCGGTTGTCATGGCACCTGACTGTGGAATGTTCTTATCTTTGGGAGCCTCTGGTTAGTAAATAGTTATTACTGCTCTGGGGAAGGGCAGTGGGCTTATGACTTAATCTCTGGCCTAGCTAGTACTTTCCATGGTTCATGTTTAGTTCCTGAAATCTTGGTCCCTAACAAATATTGATGAGATTGATTTTGCTTGAACTAATCAATATTTAGGATCTAGTGTTTGATTCTAATTATTCTAAGAAAACATTTTCTCATATGGATTTCACATACATAAGCATATAAGTGTTGTATTTATGTTGCTTCAATTATTCATTTCAGATAAGTTATTTAACTAAATCATATAAAATAATATGCACCCCGTTTTTTTTTTTTAATGGCGCTGAGAACTGATGCATTTACAGCATTTCTTTCCTCTTGTTTTCCCTTTTGCCTATTTAATTCCCCTAATTTTTTGTTTGTTCATTTCCTAAGAAAACCACACAATTGTTTTTCCATATTCTTGTCACAAGATTCATATTTTGACTCTAGGTATATTTATCTTTGTGTTGATATTGATTTCAAGTTTTAGGCTTTGTTATCCAAACATATAAAAAAAAAACAACAATAACCATGAATAGCTTTTAAGCGTTTATTTCTTTTGTGAACATTTTGTATATGACCATGGATATCATTCTTTATTATGTGTAGTTTTGTAGACTGTCTTCTTTTGTTCTCTTCAATTCTTTTCCTATAATGTGAATTTAAATTCTTATTGATCAGGCTTGAGCAATGAGAATATTGACAAGTGACATAGTTGTTTCTCATATATTTTGAAGTCATGTTCTTTTTGTAAACACTGAGTTTTGTCATCATAGAGAAAAAAATCACTACTTTAATAATGACTATAACTACTACTAGAGCATATCAGAATCACATCATCTACACAAGTGTATGAATGTGGCATGTAAACACACTGTTGCAAGGTTATCCATTCTTGCTTGGTATTCAAATGTTTCTTTCTCTTGCACTTCTATATTGTTCATTGATACATAGATTGTTTTTTGCACTTGTCCAGTATTCTAGATTCAGATTTTTCCAGTGTGCTATACTTCATTCAATCCAGTGTTGCCTCTGATATAGCTGAAATAAAAGCCAATGGATTGTATCCCGTAGGAGGATGCAGAAGGTAAATATTTTATCAAATCAATGATAAATCTGTTGGTGAAAGAACTAAAGATTACATGAAGACATTTCTGGAGTTTTTGTTTATTTGTTATTTTCACACACCAGATTAGGCTGATATTGGGAAATATCTTCCCAGAATTAGTCTCACTGATAATAATTAGGACAATAAGGCCCTAAAACCATAGTGACAAGTCATGATACTTAACTTTTGGATGACAGGGATTCATATTGTCTTCAATATGATCAGTGTTCAGATTAAATGTGAACCAAGAAGAGCTGGTGGCAGGGTGATAAAGGTGGTCAGCACAACACGGTATTTTTAAATCCTACTAGATCAGCAGTCTGTACAAGTGTAGCTAATAGATAATTCAATATAAACAAAGAATGAGCAGCAAGGAGGAGATTGCAGATGATCTTCCTGATAAGAAGACACCAGTGTTTGCCTATTTTCTCATCTTGCTAACCATTTAACACCCTGGCACATCAATTAAAGGAGAAGCCAACCCCTTGAAAAAGAAATGAGAAGTAACAATTGTTAGTTATTTTGGCACCAATGTTAGTTATTTAGCACTCTTACCCCGCGAGGAACACGTCCTGAACACGACAAATCCACTGAAGAACTGCTTATTAATATAGGAAGAGACAGACGTGACAGGCCTGTGTGAAACACATACGTGAGTGAGAAGAGGAGAGAGAGAAGAGACCTGTGCAAAATGGCGCCGGCTCTTTAAAGAGTGGGCTGTGCATGCGCATGCACTTTACGCAACCATGTAAAGCCATGGAGTCCCAGTCCCATGAGATGTTTTGACCTGGAAATGGCTATTTTGAACCGGAAATAACTAGGCAGTCCACTGGGAAAGCCCAACCATGTGGACATGTTGTGATTTCCTATCAATAATAGCAGTTATTCCGTCAGACCCTCTCCAGAAACTCTGTGTCCTCATTTTTTGATACTTGATGCTGAGAAAAGAGACAGTGTAAACATAGAAAACACTTTGGGTGTGCAGCAAGCATCAGGGCCTAATGGCCCAGCAAATCCAATGTCAATCAGATGTCAGTGATATTTGACCCTGTGACAGCTTCTCTGGAGTTCAACCATAAATGCTGAAACAGACATTGAGGATTAAGGAGCAAGGTTTTGTCATTTACAGCACACATATATAGGCAAAATGTAAATATCCTAGTGTGATTTGAAGTCCTGAAAAATTATTGCTAACAAAATTTTGAAGTTCTGGATAAAACGATCTATTGTAAATTGCCTCTGTAATGCAGTGGAGACAGGTCAGGGTGGTAGTGCACATCAGTAAGCCCAGTCTTTGAGAGCCCTAGGCCAGCATGTCACAGTGACTTTGAGCCACACAGCGGAATCATTTGAAAATAAGAGAAACTAAATCAAAGAAACTAACAACTTAAATAAATAAATGAAATTAGACTTTGTTAGATGAAGGGAGGGAGAGTAAGGAATAGAGAGGTACAAGAAGGAGGCAGATTAGAGAGAGAGACAAAGAGAGGTGGGAAGGAGGGAGGCAGAGAGAGAAGGAGAAGAGAGAGGATGAGCAGAGATAATGGGGAGGGTAATGGAAAGGAAGGGAGAGGAGAAGAAAGGAAAAGAGAGGACAGGAGGGGCAGGAGGGAAGAGAAAGAGAAACAGATGAGGATTGATCTTATAGAGATGAACTGCACCTTTGAGGTAATAGATCATTAGTAAAGTTGACCACACAGTAGGGTCTGAGTTAGAGTTTAAAGGTACCCAAGGCAAAGGAGTTCTCCTCTTTTCAAGGTTTCCAATGGCGGAGAACTTTGCACTAGGAGGAAGTATACATGCTTTGTGCACTGAAAGGTAGGATAGGTCACACCTGACCTGTGCTATGGGGCATATGTGACTTTTGACTGTGTGATGAGACTGACAGAGACACTGGGTTGAGGAGCAAGGCGAGTTATCACGTGACAACAGCTAAGCCCCTTGGGAATCTGAGTGACAAGAATGGACAGGGTGGGGGTCCAATTTTCCCTACAATCTCATCTGGTCTGACCACTCTAGCCAATTGTGTTCTGGAGAGATAAAGACCAGGAAAGTATCAGAAGTTCACAGAGAGAGTGGAAGGGTGCTGGGAAGGATAGCGAAACAGAAAAGTGGCAAAGAAGAAGAAACAAGCCCAGGTGAGAGTTATGAAACTCCTTGGACAGAAGCCTCCAGGAACAGGTGTCGCTGGGGACGCAGATTCACCGCTCTGAGTGACAGCCTGAATCAAGATCCTGCGCTAAGAAATGAGGACCTAAAGACTACAGCCGTGCCAAGGAGAGGCTGCTTCCTTCTTGGCCCTGACCCTCACCCCACCTGGCGTCCTCTACTGAAACAATGAGCTGGAGAAAGAGCGACAGCGTGGGAAAGAAGGCAGTGCTGCAGCAGCATCGGAGCAAGACGGGTAGCTGGGGTTGTCTTGGCGGAAGTTACAAAAAGTGGGATGTGTGAACCCAAGGATGTAGCCCAAACTATCACCATTGTCCATTCAATGGCTTGGGTGAGCCACAGTAATGGTGACAAAAGGAGCGAGCTGAGCAAGGACAAATCCTGGCAAACAGGTGCAATTTCTCAGGCAAGGACTGTGAGACACTAACTAGCAGAAGAATTAAACAAAATAAATAGTCTAGGTTGGGTCAAAGAATGGAAGAGAACATCCGGCAACCACAGTTAGCACAGGTCAGGTCTTGCTTTTCCAAACACCTCGCAGCTTTGGTACTAAAACCTGTACAGTTAGTAAAGTACCATCCTAGCACTGTGAAGTCTGCAGCTGGCGGCAGCAGCAGGGTACCGAGGGAGACACCCCAAAGCTCTGAACTAGGAAACTCCTACCCGAAGCTGAGTCTGACCGAGAAACTCCTCTCGGCAGGGAAGCCATTCTGATCTAACTGTTTTGAATTAGAGGATTAGTAGCCTCTCCACACCTGCTGAGCCAGCTTCAAGAGGCAGCTTAGGGAGCGGGAAAGCGGGAAGTGGCTTTCCAAGCAGGAGAAATACTGATGCTGTGGTACTTCCTAGTTCATTTAATTGTTTGCCTGGGCTTTTGTCTCCCCTCATAGGCCCTTAGGACTCCCCTTTATTTTTCTACACTTATTCCATAGTATTCAATTATTATCCATCGTCCATTCCATGTATTTTCCTTTAGTTTATCCTTTATTCTTTCTTATCCTTCCTACACTCTGTTCTCACCCTTACTTACTCCTTAATTATCCCTAGCTTCAGTAAACTCTAAACTTCTAAAAACAACATTGTAACTTTCAATATCCAAGAAACATTGGCTCTGAAGCTTGTTTGGGGTTATTGACACGAAAGTACAGCTCTGACGTCAAAGAATAAATAGGAGGTTATTTACTCTGGAGGTAATGATAAGTGGCCATGGCCAGAAGCACAGATTCAGGTCAGCTCGCATGCCATGGTCTAACATGGTAAAAGTTTCACGGAAGTTTAAGGTAACAGAACAAAGAAAGACATGAATCAAGATGATATTCAAATACATTAGTGGAAGCATCAGGGAGGTAGGCCACAGTAAATTGAGAAAAATTCTGCTAGACGTTTCAGATGCTAACTGTTGACATTTCTAACTTCTGGGTTGGTGGTTTCGGTGGTTTCTTCTCAAATTCCAAAAGGGTTTACCTAATAGTCACACAGCTGTTTGGTCACAAACAGAAATGGTTAATTAAAGCTTATGTAAGAGCTAAGACACCTCAAGATAGTTCAGTTCTGAACCAGTGACTGAAGTTCTGCTCAGTCTGTCAGCTTTGTGGAATGTTTCGTGGCTATGTGGCTTCTTTCCAGGAACTTCAGTTGCCAGGGTTTAATTAAAGCACATAAATATTTTCTGTTTTACTTTAAAACTGATTGCTTGATCAAAATATCCGCTGTCTTATTGTAGGTGTTGCCTCACCTCCACAAATATTAAAGGATATTAAAGGTCAATGATGGTGAACATACACACTGAAATTTTATTCTGCATTAAAATATGAAGTAATCTTTGCAGGAAGACAGATTAACTCATTTTGCTAAGGAGAATGGTTAAGAGAGACTCAGAACAAAAAGTATTCATACTTTCTACCATATGCAAAATGCATATATAAATTTATATAGATTCATACAAGTCTGTGTGAGGAGGGGTGGGACATGAAGATAGAAAGAAGTGTAGGAGAAGGAAGGAATAGGTCCTGAGACCAGAAGAGAAATAAAAGAGAGTCGTAAGATTTGAGTCCATGAAAGTGGAAGAGATAACTAAGTGCAGACATAAAAGGGAATTGACAAGATTGTGTATTTGGAGAATGGTTAAGGGGTGAATATGAATAAATTTATATTTATATACTTAATGAAACCCAATCACTTGTATAAGAACTAAAAATGTTAATAAAAATAATAAAATGTATGACTCTTAAGGTGTCATGCAAACAATGCAACTGATAAATCAGATTCTCTTACAAAGTTGAGTGGATGAAGAGCAATGTGCCTTGTAAGCTTTAAGTTTGTAAAATTTTATCCTCTGCAAAATCAAATAACACACAATGTCAAATTTGTTGAGCATGGCTTCTGCTGCATATTCCATTTTGGGGCCTGACTGAAGTTGCTTAAACACAGTCATATACTTTCATCTTTAGCTTCATTAAAACATTTTTCTTTGCTGTCTGTTTCTGATATAATCTGATGGTTCCTCGTCGTCCAAGTCAAACACATCACCCAACCATATGACTATTACTCAGGATAAAATTCAGTCTCATCAGACTTGGCAAAGCCTTGGGTACAAGTACAGATCAGGAAAGTGTACAATCTCATAGGTTCTCCCTTTTATGAATCTCTTTGTCTCTTGTCACTTAATATTTGAAGGCTAATTCTGCTTCTGGACTTCCTCTGGACATACTCCTCCTACCTCTCTGGGATCATCAATTATATATATATATATATATATATATATATATATATATATATATATATATATATATATATATATAATTGATACAGTTTGGCCTTGCCTGCCCCTTGTGATTCACCTAATTGACATACTGGAACCTAACTTACTCTCTTCCCTCTGATCAAGAGAAGAGTAGCTAAGTTGTATTATTGCTCTTCAGATCGAATTTAAGACCAATGTAGAAAACATTACAACAGAAATCACAGCATAGCCCGGAAGCTGTCAGTGAGATACATAAATAGCTACCCTAGCCACCCACTCTCTTTCATTGTCCTCACCTGACATCAATATCTGGAGAGTAAATAGGTATCTTATGGCTCACAGCAGTGGAAGAAAAGGTTTGGATTGGCTTATAGACAGTGTGCATTCATATGGACATTGGGTACATCACAACACATCTCAAGAGAAGTCTTGAGAGAGAAGACAAGTCTCTTCTTGGTCAGGACTTTCTGTGATGAACCAGTAATCCTTGTATAAAAAGAGAAATGCCAAAGGGTATGGGTTCAATGACAATTATGACTGTTATCTTTGGTTTTTCAGAGATCAGAAAAGAGTTATCTTGAAGTTTTAAGTTGGCTAGGATACAGACACAGAGAGCTTTCCTTAGAGAGAGTTCTGAAAAACCCAGGAAGGTAGAGGACTTTGCCTGTAACAACAACCCATATTAATTAATGTTATTAGTGATCCCAGTACACTAATTGTGCATGGAAAAATTCCATATGTCAAGAATGAAAGTAATATATGTATCCAGGAACTTGTGTTTCCACATATCATCATTATTTCCACAGTCCACATGACAGACAAAACAATACAGCTGAGTCCCAACATCATTTAGACTCATAGAGACCAGGGAGGTAGTTTGTGGCAAGTAGACTATTTCATTTAAGGGCTGGATCCATGATGTGAAGGGCTTTACTTTTGTCAGCAAAAGCCTCTGAAACTCTTGGCAGAGTTGTCTTGACCTAAAAGAAATTTGGTGTTCAAGGCACACTTCCTTCTAGAAGCTGACTTGAAAACCAAAAATATCCCACTGTCTGTTGATACTTCTTTTGAGACTGTCAAACTGCTCAGCTTCTCCCTCTCATTAACTTTACTCCCTTTCTTCAGTTTCACACATGTTAATCCTAAAAGAGACCATAATAAAATACTCACATACACACTTCATTTCAGAGTCTGATTTTCAGCCTACCAGAAAATCCACTATCCATTCATGGGGCCTTAACATCTAAGTGCCAATAGAGTTTTGACCATCCGTCAACTGAGATATCTTACTTAATTTTTCTATTGCTGTGATGAGACTCCACAACCTATAGAAGAATGGCTTATAGAAGAATGTTTATTTGGAGTTTACAGTTTCATAGGATTAGAGTCCATGACTATTACAACAGAGAACATGACAGCAGACATGAGTGTCACTAGAGGGGTAGCTGAGAGTTCACATCTTGAGACTTAATTATTAAACAGAGAGAAGAAGAGAGGGAGTTTCAAAATGGTTCAAGTCTTTTAAAACTTAAAATGTTGTCCCCAGTAACATACCTCCTCTACGGAAATGACACCTCCTTAGTTCTTCCTAAATAGTTCCACCAACTGGGAACTAAATATTCAAGCAGGTAGATGGGAGCCATTGAAAACAGCCACATAAGCTTATATATTTGAATACTTAGTTACCAGGCCATGAAATTATTTTTTTATAAGGACTAGGGGGTGCGGCTTGTTGGAGTAGGTGTGATCTTTTTAGAAAGGATTTGTTGCAGGATTTGAAGTTTCAAAAACATATACCAGATTCCCACCCCCCTGCTCCACACACTCTCTCCATCTCTACCTGTTGCCTATGGGTGAGAATGTAGCTCTCAGCTACTTCTCCAGCACACCTGTCTGCTGTCATGCTCCCCACCATGATGATGATGATGATGGATTAGACCTCTGAAGCTATGAACAAGCCCCCAGTTAAATACTTTCTTACCATAACAGTTGCCTTGGTCATGCTGTCTCTAAGACATTAGGCATGAAAAAACATGACTTTTTTCTATTGTCTATAACTACTTTTGGTAGATTTTGGTTTTAGAGTGATGGGTTCAAGTAAAGTGCCAAAATAGAAAACTTCATTCTGTAACTTGTAGTCAAAAGTCTTCACATTTGGGCCAACTAAGATGACTCAGCAAGTAAAAGCATCTACTGCCAAGTCTGATAATTTTAGTTTGATTCCTGGGCCCTATTGGTGGAAGAAAAGAACAGAGCCCCCATGTTGTCCTCTGACTTCCACATGTTTGCTGTTGCACACTCCATTCCACTCTAGGTATATTAATAAACAAATACTGAAGATTATTTAAGTCATTTATGTTCTTAATATCCATGACAAGTTGAACACAGGCGGATTCTATACACGTCCTTCCTCCATCATTTATATGTTAAATTGATTATAACTTATTGGGTTTATGTGAACTTTGGGCTGTTCTTGGAGGAGTTGAGGGTGGAGTCTATCACTGAGGCCATGACATCTTCTGTGGGCTCTTGCTCACATGGCCTAATTTAATGTTCAAAGGTCAGATCACTTTATTAGGGTCATCAGAATTTTTTCCTCTTGATATCTTGCTTATCATTCTCAGGGCCACCAGCTATCTCTGTTGTCTCTGCATCATCTACTCTCCATAGCAAGGCTCACAATCCTATTATAGCGCCCTGTCTGGATCCAAGTTCAGATGCATACATCTCTATTTCCCTAACACAACTCTGTGTGACAAGATACCTTCCAGGAGCTCAAAATTCAAAGGGAGCATCCAAGATGAAATCTTTGGTTCCCTCTATTTTATAAAACAGTGTTTTTCCAGTCCTGAAAAATGAACATTAAGATGCAAAAGACATGCCTTAACAGTATCAAGTTCGTCTTGATTTTGTCCAGTATATACAAGCTTTATCAAATTTAGAATGTGAAATTATCTCTTATTGTCAAGTGTTCTCAAATCCATTGTTTATGATATAAACATCACTTTAGCATTCAAAGCCAAATTCTATTTTCTCACAACGTATTTTTTAGGTACAGAGCTTCCAAAAAATCCCTTTTAAGAAACTGAAAGTTCTTGGCACATAAACTTCTTAGAAAGGCATTTTTGTGTTAGAAGAAATAAGGATTTGTTTTTGAAAAGCTGAAAAACATTTCCTAGGAAGGGGTGGGTATTTATTGTACCTTCATAATACTTAGCTATCTTGTAACCATGACAAAGCGCTTGGCTTAAAAAAAAAAAAAAAAAAAAAAAAAAAACATTCTCAGCTACATTCACTGCTATGCAAAGCCATTCCCAGGGAGGTCATCTCACCCCTTCCAGCTTCCACCGTGCTTTATATTAGCATTTCAGGTGTTGGTTTTTAAAGCCAAATGAGATGTATTAGAAGAGTACACTTCATTAGGATTGATGGAATCTTATTTGAGTCTCCTCTAGCCAGAAGAGAGTGCATTATTTATTGATCTCCTACCCACATTCTTCCACCATACTATTACTGAATAAATTTTGATATATGCAGAATGACCCATAGTACCAAATGTCATCTTATACCCAATAGAATGCTAATTCCTGTTACTCACATAGCCTCTTTCTCATCCCAGAAATGTAATGCATGTGTTGCTTCTTATAGGATTTCAATAAAATATTGATGTGCTAATACTTTATCCACTTACAGGATATGAGGTCAAGGGTTCAAGAAGGAGTGAAGTCTATTCAAAGCTTATCATAAAAAGACACTGAAAATACAGCGGCTTCAGACAGAAAGAAGAACACACCCCATGCTCACCCTGACCATGGACTTTTATCAGGCAAGGTTTGTGCCATATTCAATTCTAAAGGGGATTCTCTGAAGTGGGATTTTGAGGTAATTTTTTTTAACACTTTAAGTGGGTCACATTAAGTTATTTTATTGTAATTATCTTTTGTGTATGCTATATTATTATTTTGTAAATTCATTTAGTACCTCCTGATATTTTCTGGAGTACAGGAGAAGCTAAAATCTGTTTTAGATACCAGTTGCTAATTAACTGATTCACCCTCTTTTAGGTGAGAAAAAATCCTTAATTAGAGTGATAAAGGATGCCTTTACTTAAATATCTATGTATAATATTAGCTGAAAGTTGCAAAATTTTATGAAAACTGCAAAAATATTACTGAAAATTAAAATTTAATGTTTGGTATAAGAAAGACATATGTCTAAGAAAATGATTAACAACTAAAATACCCCTGCAATAGGCTCTGATGCCCAATTTTCCTTGCCGTGGCTTTGGAATAACAATCCAAATACTTTTTTAACTTCTTTGATTTTTGTTGTTGTTATGTTTTATTCTGGCTTTCTCCATGGTGCTATTTCAAAGCTTTGCTTCCTATCATGAAAAGCTAGGTAAATTTCTTTTACTATGCTATAGAAAATGCATGTCAAGTCAGAAGGTCTTAGTTTTTCTGTTTTATGCAACGGGTCAAAGTGGAGCCTCTAACTTGTCACATCTTCATCAGCTGTCTGCCACACAGAATGGGGCATCCTTCCAATAGATTCTGCAAATTCTGGCATCCTCCTTTCCCATTTTAATGATGAGGTTACCTGTCTTGGCTTCTGTCTCTAGCCCCAGCACTCTGAATCACCCTTGCTGATGGGGTTCTATGTGTTAGCTGCATTCTTAATTCCAACACTAGCCTTTTGCTTTGTGAGGAGGGAGAATGTTGAAACAATACATTTTTCTGCTTGTATACCCAGGTATTTGCATGTGTGCATGCATTTTCACGAGTTTGTGGATACATGCATATATACAGGTGTCATTGGATATGTGTGGAAGCAAGAAGTTGACATCTAAATGCATTGAGATGAGAGGTCACTCACTTGACTCCAGAGCTCATCAGTTTGGCCTGGCTAGCTAGCCAGCCTGCTCTTAGTATCTGCTTACCTTGTGCTAAGATTACAGATAAACTGCTGGCATTTTACTGGGTGAAAGGCATCTGAATTTCTGTCCCCATGCTTTTTACATAGCAGTTCTTTTATACTCTGATCCTTCTCCCAAGTCCAAGAACATTGTTTTTTAATATCGCAGCAGGAAACAAGTATTCCACTTAGTGAAAGAGCAGAAAACAAAACCTTATTCTTTTCCAGCTCCCTAGCATTTCCTTTCTAATAAAAAACCCAATTCCTCCTTAATAATGATGGTTGTGAACCTTGCTGCTTAATCACTTCATGATTACTTTTATGTGAACTACTCTTTCTCACTAATCATTTCACTTGATCTTTATCTCACATGTGAGAAAACTAAAAGCAGGGCAGGTGATGTAACTCTGTACTTAACAATGTTTGGTATACAAACACGATGACACCTGCTGGGCTTAGAATCCTAGTGCCCACATATAAGTGAGGTCTTACAGCTCATATCTGTAACCCCAGCCCTGGTAGTGAGGCAGACTAGGAAGACATGGAGATTATGGAACATAGTATGGGAAGGACAACTTCATCACAGGGCCTATTAAAGTCCTAAAGTCCCTTCCAATGAGAAGCAAGCATTAGACAATTGCTATTGGCTATAAAACCTGCTGACATAGAATTATTATGTAGATAATCTATGTTAAAGTAGCAATGACCCAGGCCTAAATTTTGCATACATGACCTTGAGTAGAGCCTTACTACTTTCCCCAGATATCACCTGAGAACACCCAACAAAACTTTTTAAACTAAATACCCTACCATCCTAATGGTCAATAAGGCATGCCTCAGGAACCAGATAGAGATCATGGAGTGACTTCGAACTCTACTCAATTCCAGAAACAATGTGTTTCAACAATCCATTGAAGAGACAGTGCCTGCAGAAGAATAGTCTGACTTACCCAGGTTCTTTTTACAAAACCCACATACCTACTTTTGCGTACATCTTACTTTCTTCTAAGTGCCCCTCTTTCTCCTGATCTTAACTTTTAAGCTTGTATTAAAATATCATTAGCAAAATACACAGTTCTTGTTTATAAACTGGCTAGTATTGAAATTATTGTCCACACTGAAGCCATGTATTCCAATTTAGTCTAATTCAAAGTCCATAAAAGTCCAAAGGAATGCCTCAGGTTAAAGGGTGAGCAGTAGGTATGGAGCTGTCTCTCTATCACCTCACTGATGATTGGCATGGAAACAAGAGCTCACTGGCCTGCCAATAGATGAAGTATAAGACTTTAGTCTCAAAAAATAATATGGGAAGCAATAAAGAAAGACATCTGACACCAACCCCTAGACTCCACTTGTACCTGAACTGGAATGTAAATTCACAAACACATATATATGCATACATGTATTCACCATACAAACACACACACATGAAAACTAAATGCATATTTCTTCATGGTTTTCAAAATATGGGCCTTATAAAACAAAACTTTATGATTTGTAGTTGTAAGAGTATTATCTCAAATGGGAAATAATGTATTTAACTGTAAAGACACTGGTAAGCCATGAGCCATGTGGCAAATTATAGATTAACAAAAATGGGTTAATTTAAGATAGAAAAAATAGATAACAAGAAGCCTGCTGCGGCCATACAGTTTGTAAACAATGTAAGTTTCTGTGTGCTTTCTTGGTTGGGTCTGAGCGGCTGTGGGACTGGCGGGTGAGAGATTTGTCCTGACTGAGCCAGGCAGGAAAACTCTAACTACATTTAACCACCAAGAACATAGTCAAACAACATACTTTTAAGTATTTAAATGTTCTGGAAGATCAGGGTTTTGATTTACAAGGACAAATTATTTTGAGAGAAAGGTTTCAGAATTTCCAAAGCCTATTTTTGCATATCAAAAACAAAACTCCAAAAGAATCAAAGCTTTGGGCTTTTGACATTAAAGATAGATTTTTTTGTCTTGCCTTTCTTTTTTTTTTGTTATTTATTATATTTGTGTATTAATGTTACACATAAGCCAAGGGTTCCTCTGTCGATCCCCCTCCCATCCCTGCCCACACCTTCCCCCAGCAGCTCCCCTCCATTCCCATCTCCTCCAGGGCCAAGATTCCCCTGGAGATTCATTTAAACTTGGTAGATTCAGTACAGGTAGGTCCAGTCCCCTCCTTCCAGGCTTAGCCAAGTGTCCCTGTGTAAGCCCAAGGTTCCAAACAGCCAGCTCATGCACTAAGGACAGGTCCCGGTCCCACAGACTGGGTGCCTCCCAAACAGTTCAAGCTATTCAATTGTCTCACTTATCTAGAGGACCTAATCCAGCTGGGGGCTCCACAGGCTTTGGTTCATAATTCATGTGTTTCCATTTGTTTGGCTATTTGTCCCTGTGCTTTTCCAATCTTGGTCTCAACAATTCACACTCTTACAGTCCCTCCTCTTTCTCCACAATTGGACTCCTGGAGCTCCAACTGGGGCCTGCCCAAGGATCTCTACATCCACTTCCATCAGTTATTGGATGAGAGTTCCAGCATGACTGTTAGGGTGTTTGGCCATCTGATCACCAGACTAGGTCAGATCAGGCTTTCTCTTGACCATTGCCAGCAGTCTACAGAGGATGCATCACTGTCGACCTCAGGGGACCTCTCCAGCACTCTGCCCACTCCTGTTCTCATGTGGTCATCATTTATCATGGTCTGTTATTCCTTGTTCTCCCTTTCTGTTCTTGATCCAGCTGGGATCTCCTGCTCCCCTAAGCTTTCTTTCCCTCAAACCTTGCCCTTAATTACTCCCACTGTCGTCCAGGGTGTTCATGTAGATCTCATCCATTTCTCTGCCATTGGGTATTCCCTGTGTCTTTCCTAGGGTCCCGTTTTCTAGGTAGCCTCCCTGGAGTTGTGTAGCAGCCTAGTCATCTTTGTTTTACATCTAGTATCCTCCTATGAGTGAGTACATACCATGTTTGTCCTTCTGAGTCTGGGTTACCTCACTCAGAATGATTTTTTTCGAGATCCATCCATTTGCCTGCAAACCTCATGATATCATTGTTTTTCTCTGCTGAGTAGTACTCCATTTTGTATATGTACCATATTTTCTTCATCCATTCTTCAGTTGAAGGACATCTAGATTGTTTCCAGGTTCTGGCTATTACAAACAAGGCTGATATGGACAAAGCTGAGCAAAGACCCTTGTAGTATGATTGAGCATTCCTTGGGTATATGCCCAAGAGTGCTATAGCTGAGTCTTGGGGGAGATGGATTCCCAATTTTCTAAGGAAGTGCCATATTGATTTCCAAAGTGGCTGTACAAGCTTGCATTCCCACCAGCAGTGGAGGAGAGTTCCCCTTGCTCCACATCCTCACCAGCATAAGCTGTCTACTGTGTTTTTGATCTTAGTCATTCTGACAGGTGTAAGGTGGTATCTCAGAGTCGTTTTGATTTGCATTTCCCAGATAATTAGGGGTGTTAAGCAATTCCTTAAATGTCTTTCAGCCATTTGAACTTCCTCTGCTGAGAATTCTGTGTTTAGTTCTATAGCCCATTTCTTAATTGGACTGCTGGGCATTTTGATGTCTAATTTCTTGAGTTCTTTATATATTCTGGATATCAGCCCTCTGTCAGATGTGGGGTTGGTGAAGACCTTTTCCCATTCTGAAGGCTGTCACTTTGTCTTGTTGATTATGTCCTTTGATCTACATAAGCTTCTCAGTTTCAACAGGTTCCATTGATTGATTGTTTCTCTCAGTGTCTGTGCTACTGGTGTTATATTTAGAAAGTAATAGCCTGTCCCAATGTGTTCAAGACTACTTCCTACTTTCTCTTCTATCAGGTTCAGAATAACTGGATTCATGTTGAGGTCTTTGATCCACTTGGACTTAAGTTTTGTGCACAGTGTCAGATATGGATCTATTTGCAGCCTTCTACACGTTGACATCCAGTTATGCCAGCACCATTTGTTGAAGATGCTTTCTTTTTTCCAATGTACGTTTTTGGATTCTTTGTCAAAAATTATATGTTCATAGGTGTGCAGGTTAATGTCAGGGTCTTCTATTAGATTCTGTTCGACCACATGTCAGTTTTTATGCCAATACCAAGCTGTTTTTATTATGGTAGCTCTATAGTAGAGCTTGAGGTTGGGGATCGTGATGCCTCCTGAGGATGTTTTATTGTACAGTATTCTTTTGGCTCTCCTGGGTTTTTTTGCTTTTCCATATGAAGTTGAGTATTATTCTTTCCAGGTCTGTGAAGAATTGTGTTGGTAATTTGATGGGGATTGCATTGAACCTGTAGATTGCTTTTGGTAAGATCGTCATTTTCACTGTGTTAATCCTGTCTCTCTGTGAGCATGGGAGATCTTTCCATTTTCTGATATCTTCTTCAATTTCTTTTTTCAGGGACTTAAAGTTCTTGTCATATAGGTCCTTCACATGCTTAGTTAGAGTAACCCCAAGGTATTTTATATCATTTGTGTTTATTGTAAAAGGTGATCTATCTCTGATTTCCTGCTCAGCCTGTTTGTCTATTGCATATAGGAGGGCTACTGATATTTTTGAATTGATCTTGTATCCTGCTATGTTGCTGAAGGTGCTTATAAGCTGTATCAGTTCCTTGGTTGAATTTTTGGGGTCACTCATGTATACTAACATGTCATCTGCAAGTAGGGAAAGCATGACTTCTTCCTTTCCAATTTGTATCCTCTTAATCTCCTTATGTTGTCTTATTGTTCTGGCTAGAACTTGAAGTACTATATTGAATAATTATGAGGAGAGGGGACAGCCTTGCCTTGTTCCTGATTTTAGTGGTATTGCTTTGAGTTTCTCTCCATTTAATTTGATGTTGGCTTTTGTCTTGCTGTAGATTGCCTTTATTATGTTTAGCTATGTTCCCTGTATTCCTGATCGCTCCAAGACCTTTATCATGAAAGGGTGTTGGATTTTGTCAAATGCCTTTTCTGCATCTAGTGAGATGATTATGTGTTTTTTTTTTCTTTGCGTTTGTTTATATGGTGTATTATATTGATGGACCTTCATATGTTGAACCACCCTTGCATCCCTAGGATGAAGCCTACTTGATCTTGTTGGATAATTGTTTTGATGTGTTCTTGGAGTCTGTTTGCCAATATTTTATTGAGTATATTTGCATCAATGTTCATGAGGGAGATCGGTCTGTAGTTCTCTTTTTTGCATCTTTGTTTGGTTTAGGAATCAGGTTAATTATAGCTTCATTGAAGGAGTTTGGTAATATACCTTCTACTTCTATTGTGTGGAACAATTTAAAAGGTATTGGTATTAAGTCTTCTTTGAAGATCTGGTAGAATTCTGCACTGAAACCATCTGGTCCTGGGCTTTTTTTGGTTGGGAGACTTTTAATGACTGATTCTCTTTCCTTAGGGGTTATTGGACTATTTAGATGGTTTATCTGGTCTTGATTTAACTTAGATACAAATGATTTGTATCGCTTGAGATTTGCTTTGTGGCCAAGTATATGCTTTATTTTAAAGAAAGTTTCATGGGGTATAAGAAGAAGGTATATATTCTTTTTTGTTCAGAAGAAATGTTCTGTAGATATCAATTAATATATCAAATATCCATTTGTGTAATAACATCAGTTAAGTCCTTTATTTCTCTGTTAAATTTCAATTTGGCAGATTTGTCCAGAGGTGAAAGTGGGATGTTGAAGTCTCCCACTATTAATGTGTGGTGTTTTATATGTGATTTAAGCTTTAGTAATGTTTCTTTTACATATGTGGGTACCCTTGTGTTTGAGTCATAAATGTTCAGAATTGAGACTTCATCTTGGTGGATTTTCCTGTGATTAGTATGTAATGTCCATCATCATCTCTTTTGATTGATTTTAGTTTGAAGTCTATTTTGCTGGATATTAGGATGGCTACACCAGCTTGCTTCTTAAGACCATTTGATTGGTAAGTCTTTTCCCAGCCTTTTAATCTTAGGAGGTGTTTATCTTTGAATTTGAGGTATGTTTCTTGTATGCAGCAGAAAGATGGGTCCTGTATTCATGTCCATTCTGTTAGTCTGTGTCTTTTTACAGGATAATTTAGTCCATTGATATTAAGAGATATTAATGACCAGTGACTGTTTGTTCCTGTTATTATTTTTATTTTTTTGATGGTAGTGTGTGTGTACTTCTCTTCTTTGGGTTTTACTGCTGTGGTTTTATCTATTGTCTGTGTTTTTGAGGGTGTATCTGACTTCCTTAGGTTGGAATTTTCCTTCTAGTGCTTTCTGTAGGGCTGAGTTTGTGGATAAGTATTGTTTAAATCTGGTTTTGCCTTGGAAGGTCTTGTTCACTCCATCTATGATGACTGAAAGTTTTGCTGGGTATATTAGTCTAGGCTGGCATCCATGGTCTCTTAGTGTCTGCATTATATCTATCCAGGTCCTTCTGGGTTTCAAAGTCTCCATTGAGAAATCGGGTGTTATTCTGATGTGTTTGCCTTTATAAGTCACTTGGCCTTTTTCCTTTGCTGCCCTTCATACTCTTTCTTTATTCTGTACATTTATTTGTTTAATTATTATGTGGCAAGGGGACTTTTTTGGGGGGTCTAGTCTATTTGGTGTTCTGTAGGCTTCTTGTATCTTCATAGGCATTTCCTTCTTTAAGTTGGGAAAGTTTCCTTCTGTGATCTTGTTAAATATATTTTCTGTGCCTTTGAGTTTGTATTCTTCTCCTTCCTCTATCCCTATTATTCCTCGGTTTGGTCTTTTCATGGTGTCCCAAATTTCTTGGACATTTTGGGTAATGACTTTTCTGGTTTTAGTGTTTTCCTTGACTGATGAATCTATTTCTTCTATCGTATCTTCAACACCAGAGATCCTCTCTTCCATCTCTTGCATTCTGTTGGTTATACTTGCCTCTGAAGTTCCTGTTCGTTTACTCAGATTTTCTATTTCCAGCATTCCTTCTGATAGTGTCTCCTTCATTTTTCTATTTCCCTCTTCAGGTCTTGGACCGTTTCCCTCATCTGTTTTGTTGCCTTTTCATGATTTTCTTTAAGGGACTTACCATTTTCTTCTGCTTTAATTGTCCTTTCCTCTAGTTTTTTATAGCGTTCTTCCCATTTTTTGTTTGTCTATTCCTCCACTTTTTTTTTGATTTCTTATATATAAGGCTCTAGCCTCTTCATGATGTTATATATAAGGTTTTCTTCTTCTTCTTCTTCTTCTTCTTCTTCTTCTTCTTCTTCTTCTTCTTCTTCTTCTTCTTCTTCCATTCTGTGATGTTCAGGTCTAGCTGTTGGAGAAGGGCTAGGTTCTGGTGATGATGTATTGCTCTTTATTTTGTTGTATGTACTTCTGCCTTGACGTCTGCCCATCTCTCTGTGGATTCGTTCTTGGTCTTATCAGTGTACTTGGTCCAGACAGAGCTGACAGATTTAGGGACCCTCTTTCAGGTCCAGGAAGCTCTGGTCCAGATGAGAGTACTGGTAGGATAGGAACTGGGGGGCTGTATTCTGAGTCTCAGGAAGTCCCTGGGGTCTCCTTATCTTGTCCAAATGGGAGCTCCTCTTGTCCACATGGGAGTTCCGGGTCTGATGGTAGCTGGGGGCTCTCTGGTCCAGATGGGATTTCTGGGGCAGGATGGAATGCTGGAGGCTAATTTCTAAGTTTCTGGAAGTGGCTGGGGTCTCTGGCAGATGGGTGTGGGGGCAGGGCATGGAGGTTGTAGGGTTCACTGGAGGGTCTTGGAGAGGGGGAACCTTCCTGGTGGGCATGGGGCGGGGTCCTGCCCTATGGCCAGAACCTGGGGTCCAGTTGGGTAGGTATTCCCCGGAGTGGCTGGTGCCCAGTGCTTGGACCCAGGTGCAGGCCTCTCTGGGTGTGACCCCATGCACTCATCTCTGATCCAGGTGGGACTTCCCTGGCAGGATGGAAGCTGGGGTCTGGTCTCTCATTATCAGGAAGTGGCTGGGGTCTCAGGCAAATGGGTGTGGGGGCAGGGTGTGGAGACTGCAGGGTCTGCCTGCAGTCTTGGAAAAGGGGAGCCTTCCCACCAAAGATAGATTTTTTTTAAGCCAGTCTTTTTCTGTTGTTTACCAAGTAGAACAAGAGAAAAAAGTTATAGATAAGGTAGGGAAATTAATAAAGAAAGAATTTTCTTTGTGTGCATCAGAAAACATGCCAGATGTTACCACATTCACTATCAGTGTGGAGCAATAAAACCTGGGACTACACTGTCTTTAAATAAAGAGTTGAGATACTACTACCTGTCAAATGCCATTGATGTCTGAAGAATAACAAATCATGTTGAAAAAAAAAAACTTCTCTAGCATCCTGTTCCAGGTTCCACCCTTCAAATTGCAAAGTATAGTTCCTAGGTTAAATATTCTACAAGGTGGATTGACTGATCAGAACTTCCAGATTGTGGACAGTAAGAATGTGAAAGACCACAAAACAAATTACATTAACTATCTTTCATCCCCATGGACCACCACTGATCTGAATTGGCATCCATTCAAGCCTCATTTAAAGTTTTTGAAAGTATTAATTTAATAGACAACTAGTTATCATCAACCCTCAAATTAAGAATGCCATCAGATAACATTTGAATCTACATCAGCTCTTCCTTATTTCTTTATAACCCACCTACCAAATATATCTTCAGTGTATTACAAATGCTAGTTAAAAGAGATCCAGAAACAGATATACATAACACACACACACACACACACACACACACACACACACACACACACACACACAAAGTGCAGTAGAAGGGCAAGAGTTCATGCCATTTTAAAAAAATTTATATTTGTAAAATATTTTATATTTTTCAAATATTTCTTACCGTTGCTGTTCAGTTTATGTTCCTATAAGTGTACACTCTGCTCCTTGAAGTACGGAGAATGGTTAACATCAAGCGAGGGTGCTGGTTGGCAGGGTGAGATAGGTGCCTGATGATTTTTTTCTTGGTTGCTGGCTGTGTTTGGATTTTGCTTCCCATCACTGTTGCTTCCTCAAAGTGCTTCCCAGTCTCCGTCAAAACCAGTGTATTCTGTGATTATTTCCATTCCTCTGACCAAGAAAATACACACACAGTGAAAATAAGAAATCTGTCTCTTTTTTTCACTTTTATTACCTTCTGTTTCAAACATATTATGCACAAAATATGTATTTGTTGAAGTCAATCATCTTGATGGATTCTTATCAATAATGGTGCTAGACTACATAGAAAATGGACTTATACATTTCAAGCTTCTCTTTAGTGAGAGGCATTAAGTTGATTGCCTAGCACATGAAACAGCCTATAATGGCACACAAAGAAGAGTCATATGCAGTCCCTGGAGTACAGTATAATCATTTGCTTAACATTGTTAAACACCTCAATTTTCAAGTCATATCATTCAGGACTCTACTTTAGTAGACTCAGAGAACAATCTCCAACCCAGTTGTCATTTCCTAAGTTCCTTCAGTGTCCTGGTCAAGTTGTCATGGTAGTTCAGCCTCCAGAACTATTGCTCAGATTCACTGTTTGTGTGTGATTACAAGCCCAGTCTAAGCCATCTTTTTCTCATGGATGGTAAGGTTATAAGAATTGAAGAATCATTTGGATAATGAAAATGCTCAGGATGGTAGTAGTAAACATTCTTCAAGAACCTTGGGTAACACAATATTATAAGTTTTATATTCTGCTTTAAGGTTTTATTTATCACTTGAAAAATTTCAAGCAAAGAAAAATTTGTATGTTTCCCCCAATTCTTAAATGTTGATTTTTATAAATTATTTCCCTCTAAAATACATATATACTGTCTAAATAAATATCTCATTTGTATGCATACTTTACTAATATATAAGAGGATATTTTGAGGAAAAATTTACACACTCAAAATTGAGATGATATGATCACTTGGAACTTCATATTAAATATTTTCAAAGACTAAGCTGATAAGTTAGTTATGCATAAGGAGTTCTAGACTTCAGATTCAAAGAGACATATTTGTACTGTACCTTCCAGCAGCATACATTATAAAAAATAAAATATAAATCATGTTTCATGGCTGGACTCTCTTTGGTGAACTAGCAGCAGCACTTACATAAAATCTACTTTGCAGAAAAAAAAATGTCAGTGATATTGACTTTATCACAAAAAAGGGCATTACAACAACTCATAAGTTCAAAAGAATGAACCTTCCACTGAATATTTTGATGAATTTGTGGTATATTATTTACAAAAATAGAAACAAACAAAAAATAGAAAAATATTGCCGTGAATTTTTTACTTCCTTTCAAAATATTTATCTTAGGGTCATGGGAAATTGGCTCAGCTCTTTTACTCCTGTCCCTACATCAAGAGATGCCAGAGACACACTAGAGTAGTAACAAGGCCTGTGGTCTTCCATCTGTTCTTAGGAGGACATGTAGTAATGAGCTCTGAACTCTAGCTGTCCCATGCCTTGAAGTTCCTCTTGAATCTAATCCAACAGATATTTAGTTTCCCAGAACATGAAAACGATGTAATTATCATATCAATATGCCCACAGAAACATATGGCACAGTGGAACCCAACATAGATGGTCAATTTTCTGTTGGCATCTTAATAAACCCAGTGAAAATTTTTCACAAGGCAGAACTTTGATACTAGCCTCTGATATTGCCTAAATATCCTCCTCAGGCCTCATATGACCTAGTCTCTTTTAGATTCATATGTGCAAACATAGTAAGATTCTGTCTGCCTATTTTAAACTCCAATTTGAAGTCCATTTTGAATAACACAAATCCTTGTGCTCTGTTCCTTTGAAAGTTTGCATTCATCTGTCACTGATACTCATATATTCAAAGGCAACTGACAGACAAAATAATGGTGCAGAGTTTGCACAGAACACATTATACGGATAAGCATCTTGGAGAAATAAAGCTAATTATTTTAATGCCATATATATGTGTATATATATATATATAAATTTAAATGACTTTATATTAAAGAAAAATTAGTCAGACATGAAATAATGTATAAATGAGATTGATAGAATAAATGTTAATAATGTAAATCCTTGTGAAATGTATGATTTTCTAGATGTTCTGTGTCTGTGTGAACATGAGTGTGTAATTCATGCATATGGAGGCCAGAAGCTAATATGAGGCTTCTCTCAGTTGTTTTCCACATTATTGCTTAGATGGCATCTCTCATTGAGTCTAACACTCATCTATTTGTATAGATTGGCCGGCTAATGAGAAGATCTGCCTCCTCTGTGCTGGCATTATAGGCATAAGATGGACTGCCTCATTTTTTATGTGACTTCAGGGAATGAAACCCAGTTTCTCATGCATACATGGCAAGCACTTTAACAATGCAGTCATCTTCCTGTCCCCCATGAACTAGGTGTATGTCTGTAACCATGTAGCAAACATCTTTATCTAAAACTCTAAATAGAACAGGGAAATCTTTCTGCCTAGTCATAGGAAATAGCCATCACAGATACGAGGCATTAACATGTGATCTTGGAATGCATTGTATTAAAAGCATTTGATAACATCCAAGAGAAGTGAATTACCAAATGGTTTCTATGGCACACATTTAATTAACTGAACTAATAATGAACAGTGACATTATAGAGGCTATCTAATTCATTTACTAAATAACAATATGCTGGTTAATACTTTAAAAAATTGTCCCATAATTATTAATGTATCATTGTGCATTGTAGGGACATTGATCGGATCAAGTTAATGTAGTGTAACTTTTAACGTAGGCAGGCATTAATGAACGCTTCATCACTTAAAAATGTCACTGTGACATGTTATCAAAATATCAAAAGCTTAACTTCAGGTTTAGCATAAAAAGATTCATTAAATGCTCATGTTGATGAGAACTTTGTTTTTTCTTTTATTATAATGATAAAGATGAGTATCATACCGTACTTTAAAAATTTATTTATAACAGGGTATCTTCAAAGTTTTATTTATGAGGACTAATACTACATTTAAAGTTATGAGAATTATTTTTCACCTTCTACTTTTAGCCAGTGGATCAGTTCATTTCTATTAAGAAACAGAAATATGACTTCATATTAATGATGGAATCAAAACAGATGGAGCTATCTAATGGTTCAGGCAGGAAATGAGGGGAGGAATTACAGCTTCTTACACTTATATCTACCACTGATTCACTCAGTGACCTTGGGCAAATTACTTAAGCTGCCAGGTCAAATTTTGTAAGTGCACATCTTTTTTTTTTTAATGCCCAGAGCACATATTAACAGAAAGGAAACTCTAGAGACATAGAAAAAGGAAATGATATAATATAGAGAGGAGAAAAAAGCCTTTGGCATGAAAGAGATTAAGTGGCTTACCCAAAGTTTCACAGTCAGTCTGTAGACTACCTGAGATTCAAATTCAACTTTGAATGCATGGGGTCTCAATTTCTGCCTCTAGTGTCAGCAGAACAGTTACCATGAAAATACATTACAATAATGGAAAATTTGCCTAACAAACTATAAATGCGAATATGTCATATCTTTTCTCTTTTCCAGTAATTAACAGTAATAATTTTTATTCTTTATTATAGATGTGTTTTTTTCTATCTGTATGTATGTGTGCTTGTACTACATGTGAGCATAAATGTGTGGAAGCCAGAAGCAAGCATCAGGTACCTTGAAGCTGGAGTTATTTATGATTATGAACTGTCAGTTAGATGCTGGGACCTGAGCCTGGGTCCTCTGCAAGAACTGAAAGCCCTCTTAAATGATAAACATTTTCTCCAGCCACAGCAATTTCCATTCTTAAAATAGCTTATGGATTCATGTTTATTTAAGCGAGACTTTATCATTCCAAGTCTATGTTTAATAGACCTGACGAGGCATTCATTAATCTAAAGATTGTTCTTCCATAGCACTGTTGCTTTTCCATACCCATTTCATGATAGTGCTGTCCAGAGTGCACACACAGCATTTTAGACTATAGTACTAGAACGTCTAGAAAATAATATAAAGAGAGCCAAGACCTCTTACAACAGGAACACTTAGTCTTGTAAAATATGCTGAAACAAGAACAAAGCATATGCATGCTATTATTATATCTGGATCATCATTTTAATACCCAAATTCAGTAAATTTGCAGTGTATTGATTCTATTTCTGTCTTATTTGAACCTGTCACCCATCAGCATCAATCCAAATGGACATTTCTCAATCCAGACATATATTATCATCTTGGAGATTGGGCTAGTTCTCCACCCTCTAATATTTCTTCCTCGTGTTCCCCAAACTGGAATTCATTCAATTACACTTGTAGCCTAACACTGATAGTAATTATGAATGCCATAACATTACATAGTGCCCTGTGTTAGTTAGGGTTACCATTACTCTGATGAGACACCATGACCAAAAGTAACTTAGGAGTAAAAAGTTTATTTGGCTTACATATTCTGAGTCACAGTTCACTGAGGGAAGACAAGAAAGGCAAGAACTCAAATTAGTCAGAAACCAGGGGGCAGGAGATGATGCAGAGGTAATGAAATATTGCTACTTACTGGCTTGCTTCTAATGGCTAATGGCTTGTTCGGCCTGCTTTCTTAGAGAATCCAGGGTATCATCCCAGCAGTGGCCCCACCCACCATTGGATAAGCCCTCCATCATCAATCACTAATTACAAAAATGCCCTAAAGGACTGCCTACAGCCCTATCTTATGGAAATATTTTCCCCAGTAAGGTTCCCTCCCTTCTGATGACACTAGCTTCTGTCAAGTTGACATAAAACTAGCCAGTACATGCCCCTGGATCTTTCTCTCTCTCTCTCTCTCTCTCTCTCTCTCTCTCTCTCTCTCTCTCTCTCCCTCTCTCTCTCTCCCTCTCTCTCTCTCTCTCTCACTCTGTATGCTTTCTCCTCTACCAGACCCATCAAACTTGACTTATCATCTTGTGTACTTTGAAGATGGCAGTTATTGGTTATCTACTTTTTCACAAATAATTGGCATATATCCAAAATTAGACTGATTCCAACTTTTAAAATTTATGAGTTCCATTTAGTTTTTGTTGTTGTTTCTGTTTTTTTTTTCATTTTGAGACAATATCTTGATTGTTTTAAACTTCACAGAGAAAATGTTCCAAGTGGAATTAAACAAACAAGGAAGACTTAATTTGTCCAATGTAATATGTGTGAGGGTGAACTCAATTTTGTTTCAACAAAACACAAGAGATTTAACAATTACTGGGAAAAATACTGAAGGTTGTTTTAAGAGAAGTCAGTGACCAAGTATGTATGGATTGGCATCAATGCTAGAATGCTGAGGTTTCAACTTGCTCTGGAAGTCTCCTGGACATCCTCTTCCTTGGTGATCCTGTTTTATTATGGCTTTCAAGCCACTTAAAATGCTTTTTCTGAACTGTGAGACTGATTAAAAACCTGATAGATTTACATTTCAAGGGGGTAAAACAAGAATTCACAGCTGCAAGTTTTCTGAAGTAAATGCTTGAGGAAAAGAGAGGACAGAGGCCTGTGGTAAGGGGGAAACCTGTCTGAAGTAGCTGAAGCCCAGGAGAAGTGAAGGCCATTTGGATTGATACTTACTTTTATGGGTTCCTAGGCGGGGCAAAAAACTATAAATCTGTATTTTGTACCTATGTTGCATCATGTATGAAGGATGCTTGGAACTATTATATTTCTAATCACATGATTTATTGTCTGTTTGCCTAATTATGGATGCATAAGAACTTCACATGTTGCATAGAATCTACACATTTGCTTAAGTTCTCTCTTTGTGTACTGATGAGTCCATTCCTCATTTTTCTTCACCTTTTTGTTGCTTCCTTCATTACATACTATAGTCCCAGCTTTTATTGGCTTTTGTCAAGGAGACCCAAAAAGTCTTTGTTTAGGCCAAGCTTATTTTCAGCTCTCACTAGATGTTTCAGGGCAATTCTTACCTCACACTAAGTAAAACGTTATTAGTGAATAAAGGTCACTTTTATGCTAATATGAATCTCCACACACAGCCTAAATGTGAAATACATTTTTCACACACACAGGTGCATGATATATACCACACTGCATAGCAGAGGTCAAGCCTATCCTTTCACATATATAGAGATTTACCAATGAATGAATATTTGAGCTGACTACTTCATAACTTTCCACCACCTACTTTATAGACACTATAGGACATGAGGTTTTAAAAAATGGGGGAGGGAGCATGAGGAGGGGAGGGTGAGGGAGGGGGAGCATGGGTTGGTATATAAAAGGAAAGAAATTTTTTAATAAAAAATTATTAAAAATATATAGGCATATTATTCTAAAACCCAAAGTGGAAAATCTCAATAAGGGGGCAGAATAGCTCCATACTTGTTCTACCAGAGTCTGTGCAAGAAATAAAATGTTAGCTGGACATAGTGGTGCACCCTGCTAGACATTTGAAATTAAAAGTTTGAGCAGAAAGATTATGTCTTTGAAGCCAGTTTAGATTGTATAGTGATCCTCTGTCTCAACAAATAAATAAGCAAAAATTTGTCATCCATAATTGCAAAGTCAAAGAATTCTTCAAGGAATGTTGTTCTTCATATACAATAGACAGATATATCTAAGCAAATACACAAGTCTAAAATAACTTTTATTACATATACATGTTGTTTCTAAAAGTTATTTTGGAGACTTTTGGTTCATGACTGTTACAAAAGAGATACATGGTCATCACTCCTAACCCTGCAGTAAGGAGAAAACTGAAAAGCAACTACTTGTCCTGGATACATCAACAATCAAGGTTGCCAAGCAAGCTACTACTTTGAAGTGTAGATGGACAGAAAACCTCAGAGTCATTAATGGAAGCTAGTTACCTAGAAAAGAGGGTACAGTTGCCATTATATGGTAGAGACTATGGGTGACTGAGAGCAATTACTCAAGCCAGTAATTTCAACCTGTTCTAAAGGTGATGGTCAAAGAATTTCTTTTTTGGCATGACTGAGGGAGGAGAGGAGTAAGCACTGAGAAATGTGCTCAGTGCATTTGCTGTGAATAAAACTTAGCAAGCAAGCAAATCCCCATAAGCCTATTCTCCAAACCCATTGATATTTCTTATCCTATCTGAGGGGCACTAATAAATATTTGTAAGTCCATCTATAATTGAAATTATAATAGCTGCCTTATGTTTATGAAGAGAAGCAGAATGAAATAACAATATGCATTCTTATTTTGCATCACAAGTTGAAAGAGTGATTTCTCGACTTATCACTTGTTATTTATTATTTTCATTTTAGCATGATGAGGGAGAAGCTCACTGATAAGTATTTTTTGGAAGGTTCTGTATCATAAAATAGAAGTGTCAAAGATACAAGGAAGACAAAGAGTGTAAACCTGTGCCTTTTAATTCAGTAACAAAAGTAGATAGACCTTCAACAAGCTAATAATACGAAAGGAAAAAAACTCATAAAAGGAAGGGTATAATCAAATAAAGAACACCTCAAAAATTATAAAAGAAATTACATCTACCCCAAATTGGAAAATACATTTTAAAATTTGAATGAAGATTTTTTTAATGGAAAGAAAATTTCCAAAATGTCCTTAAGAATTTTAAAAGAAACATTATAATTACAATTACCATATTAGTGGATAAGTTACTTAAAATTAAAACAATAAAATTACAAGTTCAAAGATACATATATTCTCTCTTTTTTTCAAAACATTACATATCTGTGCTCTAAATCAATGAATATATTGAGGAAGATGGAAATTTTGTCAATTAATTTCATGAAGCCAGCATAAAGTATAATTATATTAGTTGAGGAAAAATAGGCATTTAATGAAATTCAAATGTCATGTCTAATAAGAGATCCAAATAAAACAAGAACAAATGGTATGTTATTTAAATATCATAAGAAATACTTAATAAAATTGAATTGCAAATATCAGATTTAGAGAGACACTCACATAATTAAGTTAAAACAGTAATGTCCTTTACCATCATCACCATTAGTAAGTTTGTGAGAAGTTCTAATAAATTCTTAAGTTAAAGAAAATAAATAACCGGAACAAATATTACAGAAGAACAGATGACATTATCTACCAATATTGATAAAATGATTTTATAATTTGAAAGCTACAAAGATAACTTTAGAAACACTGTAATTATAGGATTTTTGTGTCATCCATATCTCATACATTTTTTCTACTACACCAAAATAAAACAAAGGAACTCAGCTATGTGAAATAATTCCATTCCAAAATAAAGACTAAAAATGTGGTTATATTGCATGAAGATAATCTTTTTAGAGGGGATCAATTTTAAAAAAACAAACTTATAACATGTATTGAGACTTCTGTGTTAGCTTTCTATGGCTGTGACGAAATGCCTACTCTAAGACTGCAGGCCCTGGTAGAGCAACTGTGCTCAAGTGGAAGCCCACACATCCCAGAATAGTTATGCCGTATAAACTGGTCTTGATGAGGCAAAAGGGGAGGGAGATACAAAGTTGGGTAGAGAAGAGGGTAGGTCTGGGAGTAGTTAGGGAGGGACATGGATATTATCAAAACTCTTTGCATGGATCTTTTTATTATATTATATTATTTAAACCAAAATTTAAATTCAAATATATTTAATCATATCTTCCCCTTCTTCTAGTCCTTGAAATTCTTAAAGTACTTATTGGATATCTCTTTCCTTGCTCTCCCTTGACTCCCCATGGGAGGTCTTATCCTCTCTGAGGAGTGGGTGGGGGGAAGTTTGGGAGCAATGAGAACAGGAAAGGTGTGGGGGGGACCATGGTTGGTATGTAAAAAAAAAAAAAAAAAAAAAAAGAACTTCTAAATTTAAAAAGAAAATCACACTTCCTATAAACACAAAATACAAAATAGCAAAAATAAAAGTTTTATTGGAGACTTTCTGGGTCACGACTTTCACAATAACTGAGGAAAAAACAACTTATAAGGAAGAAAGACAGTGGCTCACAGTTCTAGAGACTTCTATGGTTGTTCACCTCCGTTGTTTGAGATACTGTAGTGGCTGCTCACATCACAGATGGCTATCAGTTAAAGAGAGTAGAAGAGGTTGGGGTTACAGTGTTCCCTCTAAGGGAACACCTGTCATGATTGTCTGCTATGCCTCACCTTCAAGGATTCCACCACTGGCTAGTTGTCCCCCAAGTTGAGAACCAACGTTCAACACTTGAGCTTTTGCAGATCTTTATGATCTAAGCCACATCTACCTTTAAGTGGGTTTATTTTCTATTTCTAAAATGTTGATAACTATAGTTCTCCTTTATATGGCTCATGTTGTCTCCATATTTCTTGATTTATGGTGGGTGCACTCAGAATAGTTAATTGTTAATTGAATTTGAGCTAATTTTCTCCTTTAGTGGGAAGGTGTTTGACCTGGCTGCAAATGCTTGGAGATCAAAACCTGGGCCCTGCTTTTATGCAGTTAGTAAGTGAAAGAAAGAAAAAGTCTGGCATAAAGAAATGCAGATATCTCACAACTACCCATGTGGGTGCAATTGACCTGCTCCCACTGCAGCGATTCTCTTCCATGATGGTTTCTAAAACCTTTGAGAGGACCAACATGGGAAGAAAAAAGTGAACTTAAGAGAATAATCCATTGTTCTGGAAAACTTGGAGAAACAATTTCAAGAAGATGATGCCTGGAACAATTGGTCATCTTGTGTTTCCCTTCAAGAACCTTCATGAATTCAGCTTTTGTGACTTGTCACCCATGCTGGGGTAGAATTTAGTATGTGTAACTGCCTCTGAATTATTCATTTGGAAGTAGCCCCTCAATCATATTTTGTAACTCCATAAATCATGCCAGTTTAGTAAGTTACACTACTTAACATCATTACTTTGATCAGGTTGTATTTTCTCAGGAAATGTGTCAGGACTATTCCATTGTGATTACTTTTTGTTTGTTTGAATCACATTGGTACATCTCATTCAGCTTTGCTTTTTAGCCAGCATGGCTCGATTAATGTCATTTCTACTGATATTACTGCCATTAGGATTCTTCTGTTACCGTTATTCACCACTTGAGTCCTGGCATTTGGCTATATTGTCTATAAAGATGCCAGGTACTCTGCATTCAACACTCATGTATGATATAGTCCATTAGCATACAGTCTTTCTGAGGTTGGCTGAATAATCAGTATTTTAATTTAGTTCACAACTTTATTGCCTGAATCATTGTTGGACTACCCTGGAAACTTTGTCTTTTACTGTATTAATCCATTTTGCTCTTTGCAAGCCTTTTGATTTCAGAATATTTTATAGTCTGTGAATATTATATTTGGTTAGGTAGTGTTCTCACTTGTAAAATATCCTACATTAAATCAGACTTACTGAATGTTATGCTGATTATCTTCTTTTGATGCAGAATTATGAAAGTGTTAGCACTAGTTGGACAATAAGCATAATGTAATATTTATTATTTAATTATGTAGTATAAAGTCACTAAATTTCATACTGAAAATTGGGAGAGGAAACAAGAGTACAAGAGGAGTGCTTCCTGTTGATATAAAGAAGTAATGATGAAAATTAATAATTTAAAAATGATGGAACTGGCCTTTCATAACATTAATTTTCAAGATTTTAATTTTTTTACATTTGTGAATTTCTAAATGACTGCTATCTAAACATCAATCTGAAAAACAGATTAAAAGAAGGAAAAATAATGACACTCAAAATCCATTAAATTCTGCAGTAGAATTTAAAGATACAGTACATATCAAACTGCTTGCATGTATGTTGGGAGAGATATTGTACAACATGCAAGGCTGCCGTCTTTAATTTCAATGCAAGACAGACAGAGACAGAGATCCACAAGATAAGGTCCCTGGCCCATTTAGCCAGAATTGGTGAGCTCCTCTTTCATCAAGAGACACTGCTTCAATAGACATGATGGTATATAATCAAGAAAGATATACTGTGTCAACCCTGGGCCTCTGCATGCCTTTGTGTACAAGTACATGCACACTTGCATACCTACACCTGTGAAAATGCATACAGATTGAGTGCATTCCACATGCATATACAGATGCAAAAATAAAAATAAAAAGCAAATATACAAATAAAGAAAAGAAAAACATAGATGGGTAAATGTAGAGTAATAACATAATAATAGCATTGGTTCCCCACATTTAAAAATAAAAGTAGATTTAAAACTGCAACATCAATAGAGAAATAAGTTTCATGCAAGGAAATCATAAAGAATATAGAAGCTATAAAAGTATAATTAGAATAGAAAGGAAACACCATAAATTCTAAAAGTGAATGAAAGTGGTCCCAGTAAATATCTCCATGTAAAAAGAGAATTGGGGCTGGGTGTCATGGGCACATGCCTTCATTTATTTATTTATCTATTTATTTATTTTCACTCTCAGTTTTCTTTATATTTTAAAATAAATCTCGAGTCTAGTTAGAAAACCAAAATTTCTCCATAAGCAGTTCCATTTTTACATAAACAGTTCCATCATTACATTGATAGTGTCTATATGCATAAGTAAATTCAAACTGCCCCATTGTAATGAAATTATTACTGTCCATTTTATTTCTTATGTCTGAAAGTTCAAAAAAGAGTTTTGGTACCATTCCTAAAAGTTCCTCTGAGTGTTTGTAGTTATGGCCTGACTTGTCAGCTGCCCTTTAGTCACAGCACTTGGGAGGCAGAGGCAGGCGGATCTCTGTGAATTCGAGGCCAGCTTAGTCTACAGATCGAGATTCAGGACAGGCACCAAAACTAGACAGAGAATTCCTGTCTCGAAAAACAAAACAAAATGTGTGTGTGTGTGTGTGTGTGTGTGTGTGTGTGTGTGTGTGTGTGAGAGAGAGAGAGAGAGAGAGAGAGAGAATTGGAAACTATGTATATGAATGAAATAGAAGTATCAAGTTGACACCAGACAGAGTCATACTATCAATAAAGTGATTTAATTCATTGACTGGAAGATTCAGACTTGTGCATAGCTGCCTGCTCTACATAATGCATGAGCCACACACAAAAAGTTATGACTAGAAAATCTAAGTAAAATAGGCAGGGACAAGTAAGTATAGTAAAGACACAGATTCTAAGACAGCAGGCATGGTGGCCTAGATACCTCTGGAGGCAAAATTGGGGACAAACTGTTATTCTTAGAAAATAAGAGCATTTAAAATACTCAAAACCATAACTTCAGTGGAGACAAAATAATTTTGTGTAATTATGAATTTAATAACATAGAAATTGTCCAGTTAACATAGAGCCTGCAAAATCAAAGGAAGTGACCAAAACCCAATAGTAATAGACTTTCATACTAAATAAAAAATAAAGACAATTACAAGGTAAATCACATGATATATATTAATTTTTCTAAGATTATAGTAAAGAATGCATTATCAGCTTGAAATATTCTAGAAAACTGACAAAATATTAAGCACAGGAAAAAGAAAAACACAAGTAGCAAAGGCATTATACATGTATCACTCGTAGTATTCTGGTCATAATTAATATATCATTATACCTGGATAGAAATATCATATCAACAAGAAAAAAAACCTTACTTTTTATATATGTTTAGATAGTCTTAAACTGCTTAATTTAAATGCTAATATTAATCAAATTTACAGTATTTATGGTAATATTGGTCATTGAAACACTTGGAATCAAAACCTATAAATTTGAAATTAAAGCTGAAAGTCCATAGCACTCTATCATCTGTGTAATACATCAATACTAGTAAATCAAGAGAAGTGACTGAGACAATTCTCAAATGAAATTTGTAGTGGGAAGTTAGTGAGTGAGCATAAATGAAATAGAAACCTAAAAAGGCTTTGCCAACAAAGTTTAACATCAGAAATTAATAATGCTGTGAAAAATAAAAGTTATTACCAAAATATCATGCATAACGATTCTTTCAAAGCATTAATGTCATCTATAAACTAGTATACCTTTGGAGTTAGAAAATGTTAAATAGACAGAAAATAAATAGAAAAATTTAAAAAGTGACATTAAAAAGGTTAAGGTCAATATTCTATAGCTGCTTTGTTTATCTCTATGTAAATTAACTTCATAGCAAAGTGATGTTTTGGTAACACAATATTAACAAAATTTCACCAAAGTAGAGATAATTTAAACTGTAAACTTTGTATGGAAAAGATAGATTAAAAAGCATAGTTGATTTCATATAGCAGAAAAAAAAAATTATTTCAAAATCTGTTAGTAAACATCACAGAAAATAGGCCTGATAATTATCTGCCTAACACTGGTTTATAAATGTAGTTAGAAAACAGACTTATCAGGAAAATTGCTAAATAATAATCAATGGGATTTATTTTGGAAATTTAACTCATATGTGGGTCAATATTAGGAAATATAAAGGACTTATGTAATTCTTCATTCTAATGGAAAATGTGATTATCTTCAAAGACAACATGTGTTTGATATTAACCCAATCTCAATGAATTTACACACCCACACATATGGAGAGTTAATGAGAAAATGCTGGCCATGAGTCCAGAGGAAAGTCAGAAAGATGGTGTTTTATTTGACAGTCTTTCAACATTTCTGTAAATTTAAAATTAAAAAGCAAAGACAGTCAATCCTACAGTCATTATTTCAAAAGAAAGAAGTAAAAGGTTCGTTTAATATGACATAGTTTTAAAATAGCTGAGTTGAAATTAAAAATTTAAACACAGACTGTAATAAGACCAAGGCATATACCTAGTTTTGAGAAATGTCTGAGTTACAGAGAAAATTTCCAGACCATAAGTTTCCATACATATCAGCAAAACGTCGCGGATTCATTGCTACTGTGTATAGAAACATTTTCTTTTTTAAATATTTATTTATTTACTTATTATGTACACAGAAGAGGTGCCAGATCTCACTACAGATGGTTGTGAGCCACCATGTGGGTACTGGGAATTGAACTCAGGACCTCTGGAAGAACAGTCAGTGCTCTTAACCTCTGAGCCATCTCTCCAGCCCTAGAAACATTTTCAATATGCCTCAAAACGTAGGTATTTGAGATTGCTACCGAGTTTCATGAGCATCGAGTAAAACTTCAAATTGCACTTGATTTTTTAAAACATTTACTGCAATGGTTTAATATGCTACAAGGGTAGGTAAGGGTAAAGTAGTTTTGTTTTGTTTTTTACCCTAAACAAATTATCATTTTACAAGAATAATTATTTCAGTGCTTAATTTCGTACATAATAACTCAATGTAGTATAAAGTCATAAATGAAATAATTTTACTTTGAGTAACATGATTCATCCAGTTTTTCTGGCTTCGATTTTAAGCAAAATTGTTCATCTAAAGAGGTCAGAAAGTATCTTTTTCTTAATATTTATTTCTATTTACGAGTGTGTGTATGTGAGTGTGTACATGTGTGTGTATGTGTGTGAATATGTGCCACATTTGTGCAGGGACCGGGGTGGGTAGAAAAGGGCAATCGGTCCCCTGCAGCTAGAGTTAGAGGCTGTCCTAAATCGCCTGATGTAGGTTCTAGTCCTCTGGAAGAGCAACGGATACTCTTCACCATGGAAACATTTCACCAGCCCCACACACTGTTTCTGACTTACTATTTCAAAAGTACACTGGACTCAGTGGAAATTAGATTGTGTGCTTGCAGAATGTGATTTAGGGAATTGTTTTAAGGATAAAAGAGTAAGATACATATGCCATTTGCCAAAAAAAAAAAAAAAAAATCACGACTCAGAGATAAATTTGCTCCTACCTCTCAATATTTCAGTCTAAAGCTCCTCAGACCATTCACCACTGTGGGAAAGAGTTTGGTTCACTGAATCTTAGGGATGTTCCTTCCTTGCTAGCAAAGCTTCTCTGGGCAGAGCAGCTAGTCCTCAGACTGGTGGACAAAGGGTGGATGCTGTATCACAGAAGGGGATGGGCACAGTCAACTTCCCTGTACTAAGTTCTAAATTTCTGAGACAGAGGTAGGGGCTGGCCACATAGCTCCATGAGAAAAGTGCTTGCCATTCAAGATTGAGAACCTGAGTTCTGTCTCCCAGAACTGAGCTGGGCTTGGTGATGGGCTGCTATTTCGCATGATGGAGAGGATGAAACAGGTAGATCCCTGGACCCTACTGGCTAGCTATCCCACCCTGTTTATAAAATTCTAGGCCAATGAAGAACTTTATCTCATCAAATGATGGATGACACCTGAGATTGTTCTCTGTTCTCCTCATATATGCTCACATGTGCTGTTCTCAACCAAATATACACATGCACCTGCACACTACATGCACATATACAGGCACCAACAATACTGAAATAATATCAGAACATGGCTTTTGTAGTTTGACAAAAGGATTTTGGTAGTTCTGATTTCTGTTATGTTATCTTCTCTATTCCATTGTTTTATGTCATCTTTATTCTCTATATAAATAGCCAAGATCTTACCAATAAATAGAAATCCAAATATTATACTTACTAGAATGCTGAACCAAAAGGAAAAGCAGTGATTTATTACAAAGCTTTCTGAAATTAAAAAAGGAAGTTAAAAGAACAGAAGAGGTTATACTTTAAAGCAGGAGAAGGAATGGAGTCCTGCCACATGCTGAGGACATGTGATTAAAAAGCATCTTCATCAACTCTTGCTTACATACATTGAGAGAATGAGTAGAGTTGGTTAGCATCTGGCTATATTATACAGATGATACTGTGAAGCAGTCTTTCAGCCACACCTGTAAGATAAATGTACTTGTTGTCTTATATTCATGCTTCCATGTTTATAATTTCATTGTTTGAAAGAATGCAGGACTAAGAAGTTACAGTGCCAGATGGGAAGTTCCGGGAAAGATCGGCTTTAATTATGAAGGATATACTCCTTTCATTTCTTCTGTTTGGCTCTTTTCTTATGGAAGTAGAAGATATGGATGATGATCCAGTATGAAAGCAAAATTTCATATTCCAGTAAAGAGAAATTAAATGATTAAAATTATAAATTTTCATTTAAAGCAGTGATTTTCAACCTGTCTAATGCTGCAATCCTTTAAGACAGTACTTCATGTTGTTATGAACCCTAACCATAAAATTATTTAATATACTTCATATCTGTAATTTTGCTACTGTTATGAATCATAATGTAAATACCCATGTTTACCAATAGTCTTAGGCACCCTCTGTGAAATGGGCTTTCATCATGACCCACAGGTGGAGAATCACTACTAAAAAGTGGAAGTTATAAAATCCTTCCTAAGATACTGTCTAAATAGCTTGTGTTTATCTGTTTGTATGAGTAAAATTTGAAAAGACAATACATAGCTAAATTTCTTTTTACATGTATTTTGTAGTATACTTACACTTTAGTTTTGAAAAAGAAAGGAAAGATAATAATTAGAAATACAATTTGTATTTATAATTGTTTTTTCAATGATGATGAAATTCACAAACTATCATTTAGTTACATTGATAAAATATAAAAATTTTATTAATGTGATTATGGAACTGACTGCTCATTTTATTATACTTTGGATTTATTCAAACAATAAAAGCTAAAATAAAATTTCATATTTAATGGGAGGTAAAAATCAAAAAGAGAAATAATTAAAATGAAAGTAAACCCATATGCTTTGGTTTTAGAATTATGAAATGAATCTTTCTGCCATTTAATTACGTCTTGCGGAACAGTGTAATCTCTTAATTCCCATGAGCTTCTCATTTATCCTGGTAACTGGCACCCACGCCTCCAGCATTCACAGTCCACTTTTCATGTCGGGGACAAGGCAGACTGTGGAATTACAGGCTTTTCAGAAGTGGAGCTCAGCTTTTTAGCTGCTGATATATGAATCACATTGAATATCCCATCAAATATCACCCTTTGATGGGGTTAATCTATATGTTAATGCTACCTCTTCTTTTTGTGCATATTCTTGGCCTTTTCATTTGTTGAATATGTTGTATCCTTGAAGTGTACGTTGTTCAAAAAGAAATTTGCAAGCCAGTGAAGAGTGCAGCATCCTCTTGTGACAGGGAAATTACATTCTGTAAAACTTCGATTTTAATGATATATTTGCATTAGTTTAAAAAGCTCATTTTCAGAGGGTTTTGTTTGTAACAGGAAAAAAATGTATGGGAATTGCAGGTAGATTTTAGAGGGGCAGGCGGGGGAGATGATTCGCAGTGCAGAAAACTGATGCAGCAACTGAAATGAATTTTTCATTTAATTACATTAGTTCATTTAGAGTATGAGGTCTGCTATATTTTAGCTCTCAGAGATGATAGATGTACAATGTACATCCGGCTGACAGATACACTGTAGATAACATCTACCTCTAAAATTCTGACTCACATCTCTCCACAACCTCATCTGTTTAAAGATGGTCCTGTGGTATAAGGAGACAGAGACAACTGTTAGGCAATCAGGAAGATCCTGCTCTACTAAGACAGATGTGATGGAACAAAGGAGTAAATTTTTTTGGGATGGGTGGGTGGGAGTTTGTTTGTTTGTTTGTTTGATCCTGTTTTAAAATGGCACAATGTACCAAGTTATAGATCTTGTCTGAAATCTGGTCACTGATCGTCAAGAACCATTTTATTTCATACTGTATAAATAACTGATGGAAGTGGATGCAGAGATCCTCGGCCAGGCCCCAGCTGGAGTTCCAGGTGTCCAACTGTCAAGAAAGAGGAGGAACTGTAAGAGTGTGAATTGTTGAGACCAAGATTGGAAAAAGCACAGGGACAAATAGCCAAACAAATGGAAGCACGTGAATTATGAACCAAAGGCTGTGGAGCCCCCAGCTGGATCAGGCCCTCTGGATAAGTGGGACAATTGAATAGCTTGAACTGTTTGGGAGACACCCAGTCTGTGGGACCGGGACCTGTCCTTAGTGCATGAGCTGGCTGTTTGGAACCTGGGGCTTACACAGGGACACATGCTCAGCCTAGAAGGAGGGTACTGGACCTGCCTGTACTGAATCCATCAGGTTAAAATGAATCCCCAGGGGAGTCTTGGCCCTGGAGGAGATGGGAATGGAGGGGAGGGACTGGGGTGAAGGTGGGGGCGGGAGGGGGGAGGACAGGGGAACCCATGGCTGATGTGTAAAATTAAAACACAAATATAATAAATTTAAAAAAATTAAAAAATTACAATGATAGAATGTAATCTGTGTGTCATTTTCACCGGTTATGCTTTCTTGGTTGATCTATTTAGTTCATATGCCTCCGTTTCCTTATTTGTAAAGTGATGGTAATGTGTATGAGTGTGTGCAAATAGTAAGCTTTTAGTAAGTGAGCTGAAGCATGTGAAAGCATAAAGTTCTTGTAACAATGAATAGTAGTCATTTTTATTATTATGCTGTTAATTCTAAGCTTAACAATGTGCTCTGTGTTAGGTGTTGACAGAGCTGTGGAATCTCCTCTCTTTGTTCATGAATGTCAAAGCTTAGGCTGTTCTGGAGGGGCTATGTGGGTTTATTTGCCAAAATTAAATGTACATAACTGCAAATATTTGACAGTCTTGGTCTTTCCAAATTTGCAGAAAATGAATAGCTAATTTATTTTAGAATAATGAGCACTATGCATTTTCAAATCATTTTGTTGACTCTTATCTTTGTATTATAAATTTGATTTCACTTACTTTAAATGTTCTAAAATTATAATGCAATCAGCCTTATCTTTCTCTAGTAAATTAAAACAACTATGATTAAGTCTCATTTGATGTTCTTTTTTTTTTGCCTCAAGAAAGTACCCTCCTTAGCCATTTGTACCAGGCCTTTGCAGTAGAGCATTTACATCCTGTGTGTGTGTAGAAAGATGTTTTTGCACACTGAAAAGCATCCTTCTTAAACACTTTGTATACTTCAATATTTATTGTTTTTTGTGCACTGAAATCTGTCTCCTTTAAAGTTACTTTAAAAATTATGGGTTGGGGATTTAGCTCAGTGGTAGAGCTCTTGCCTAGCAAGTGCAAGGCCCTGGGTTCGACCCTCAGCTCAATATATATATATTTATTTGTTATGTTGACTTAATGCAATGCCTTAATAATGCTTAAATTAGTTTCTTATAATTTTAAGAATTCACCATACATACCAATTTAAAATGTCTATTAAGTAGTGTTTGCCTGTGTAAATCAGTCTCTTGGACACATTCTTCCAACTCCCTCAGTGTGTCTATGATAGGGTTGAAGTAAAGACAAGAAGGGGATGTGGTCCTTGGGAACTGAAGTGTTGGGAAAGAATGAATCTTTTGGAATAACTTTGTGAGCAATGGAGCAATGGAGCTGTGGAGCAATGGTGTGTCACTGAGGCTGGGTATGCTTTAAGTGATTTGCCTTGCTGAATCATCCATGGTAGTAAGTTACCCATCTGTCATACTCCTGTAGGGAATTCTGATAAGTTCACTGGTTCACCAAGTTAGGTGTGGTAGAAACATGTCTTTGCTCTGTCATCAGTGTCCTGTCTGGGGAGAAGAGATGTTAACTTCTATTTTTCTCAAGAGTAAAAGTTAAACAACAGAAACCTAAGACACACTTTTCCCTGACATACAATACACCAGGCAGCTCTCAGTGATAAGAACCACTTAGGATTATAAATGGAAGAGATGAAGAGATGGCACTCCTGTAGATATGTAGAGCACATTACAGTGGCAAATTCCCAACTGTCAATCATCTCTTCCTTACTAATCTTTTCCTTCATTGTTAGGACAAAGCCTTGAGGGGGAAAAGCCCTGTTGAGATTCCTATCATCATTTTTTACATCTTCTCTCTCTACTTGTCTCTTTTATCATATTGTCATACCCTTCACTTGTTGAAAGTGATAACAGGAATAGTGTCATAGAACCACTTCAGGGTCACAGGTGAGAACAGCTTTTTCTTCACTCTCCAGAAAAACAACATAGGGACTTGAAACTATTTACTCTGTTTAAAGGGGAAATAAAGAATATGAAATATTTTTTTATCAACACATTATTTCTGATAGTTACTTTTGCATTTTGGAAACTATTATTAAGTTCTTGTTTGTAATTCTTTCTGTCTTTTACTCCTCAAAGACACTGTGCAAGGTCAAAGGACAATATCCTCTTTATTCCATCTCCAACTTTCAACATCAGCAAACTTAACTTAAAAAATCTGTTTTATTAATGTCCCATGAATTGATACGTGTTCCTTTAATATGGTTTAGATTGGAAGCCCTGAGCACCAGCACTGCTCAGCTTAGCAATCATTGAATCACATAGTAAGAATTGTTAACAACATGGTGAAGTGAACGAGGCTGAGCTATGGCTGTCTGCATTTCCCTATCTTATCACCATGTATGCTTCAACCTAGGGCAAGATCTCATTCTGGTCATTTAATGACAGCACCAGTTTTGCTTCTTGCATTCTGATACAGCAGTGTCCAGAGGCAGAAATAGATGGTTTCCCCCAATGTGCTTGTTAGAGTGAAAACAAGAAGGTACTCTCCTGAAGTTACCTTCTGCCCCAAACAGTGCCTCAATAAACAATGACAAACGTGTCCTAATTCCTAAAGCTGTCACTCACAAGGATGGCTTATACTTGACATATATAAATTGGATCTCAGCCAGTCCATGCCAGCATCCTTGGTTGAAGGAGTAATTGACCTTACTGGGGGTCTATGGCTATTGGGCAGTGGTTGGGATCTGCATTCATGAGAAGGTCTGTGACAGAGGGTATCTAGGAACTCTATACCAAATGCTGTCAGGGTAAAAACAATTTATGTTATACTTCTGCAAGGAGAAAAGGGAACATATTCTCCCTTCTAAAGTTTCCTCAGATGAAGAATAAAAAGTGTTAACAGCAAAATAGTTAAGGAATCAATAGAGAAGTGAAATTGCCTAAGGATAAAATCCAGCAAGCTTTCTGACACAGAATTGGAGTTTTCGACTACTATTTTTAAAAACTCAGTCACATGATTACCAGTAAATTCCATGAAAATATGTAAGTTCATGTATAATACTAATTTTAGTATTTCGTATAGAAACAAAACAAAGTATTTGTTATCAACAAGCCAATTATGAAATAAGACATTTATTTAAACAATATGGGAATTCACAGGGTAAGTGTAAGTTCTGAACATTGGTAGCAGAGTGAATGGTAAATCTTTCTGTAACAGAAAATATGCCTGAAGCTAGTTAAAATGTCTTCTTTAAAGCTCATAATTTGAAATAGAGAAAATGAACAAACATTCATGGTATTATGAACTAAGTCGTGGTAAGTACAAAGAAATGGATGACCTGAAAAACAATGAGGCAGCTTAGAAAGGTGCAATTAGTGCTGGTGTCTTTATTATATATGATCATTGGTTTATGTCTACCTTTTAAGATGACCTTTTGTAAATAAAGAGTATCCCTAGGTACCAGGACATTTGCATTCCACCAATGAAATGCCCAAAGAAACAAACCAAAATAACTAGAAAAAACAGGTCACATTTTTCAGTTAGAGGAAAAAAATAAACAAACAAATAACAATCAACAAAAAACAAAACTACCATTTTACTACTTATACTTTCATTTTTTATGTACTGTTATAGGAGAATGAAACATAAACTTTTAACTATTTATTGAAACTTTCAGTTACAGAGGTAGTCTAGCTCTCCAATGATGTGGTAACAAAAGAAAAAAATAAATCAGCCGTATTTGGATAAATAGATAAAACTTTTGTATTTTAATCATTAACTATAGTTTTTCTTAGGTACATCTTCAGAGTTTCTCTAAGTGGCAGCATTTCTGTGGCAGTTCATGAACATAAAAATACAGAGATCCAGATAAAAATATGTCAGAGCCTAAGAAACAACATGTGAGGAAAGCTTACTAGTTCTGTTATAACTAAGTCAGAGGGAGAGATATTTATCCAAGGTCTAGAATACTTGGTGTGGCTCCCAGATGACCACCTGTACTTTCATGACATCAGTACTGTAAGACAATTAGTAGAAAGCATTTAGAATAGATTATGTTCTAAATCAACAATTCTATTGTCATTGAGATATCTATCTTTCTACTTCACATTCAACATAGATGTCCTGTAAGTGTTCACTTTTCCTACTGTACTCTGAGGTTCTGGGGCAGGCTGCCCATGAAAAGTCCATACCTTTCTTTATTGCATGAGATTTACACATTTTTTTTTTCTTGTAAATTCTACGAAACTTGGTAGAAAACATTGGAGTATTCACACTATCCAGCTCCCAGAACCCTGTCTCCACAGGTCAAAATGAATCATCTCTCATTTAGAAGGAAAAAGAAAAACCTCCTAATTTTCTCTTCCCTAGAACACTGACCTCTGCAGCAGTATTCTGTGTGACTGAATGTGTTCAGTGTACACATTTTCTCAGAATATGTGTATATTCATGTAGATGTACTTAGAGATACTGGAATACTTTACATTATAGTGTGTGTGTGTGTGTGTGTGTGTGTGTGTGTGTGTGTGTGTGTGCAGATTCTAGCATCCCAAGTTCATGGGCAGTTATTTTTCAGGTTTACTTTAAAAATTTTTAATTATATAATATATATATATATATATATATATATATATATATATATATATATATATTATATATCTGTGTTTAGGTTAGGGTATGTGAGAATGCAGACTCCCGCAAAGGCTGGAAGAGGACAGCACATCCATTGGAGCTGGAATTATAGGAGGTTATTAGCCACTTTACATGGGTGTTGGGAACTGAACTCAGGAATGTATTCTTAATGGTTGAGTCATCTCTCCGGTCCCATGAAGACAGTTTTTAAGCTGTATTCACACCCTTTTGCTCTCTATTCATAATCATGTAAGTTTAACAAAAGCACATGTCCTGTGTGAGTGGGTGCTTTATGAAAAGTTCAAACTATTTTAGTTCCTTCCCATGCATGCATGTCCATAGTTGTATTGTCCCCATTAGCTAGTCAATGAAAAGAATTAATTTATTTGATAAATTTGGAGTCATCTCAAATGCTTTAACATTACTGCTGATTTTCCCAATCACATTTCTTTTCCTAATTTCAATTTTACTCAATATAAAAATATTGTCTTTATTTATACATATACACAGAGCGATTCTGTTTATGTAGAGGGTTTATTTCTCACAGATATGTGGTGTTTTGTAGTGCAGTGAAGTCCATCACATTTCACTTTCTTGAATACATGTTGGGGGCCACTGACATAGAAACAACTGCTAATCAACACAAGGAGTATCGGGCTATCTGACTTAACTTTTCACATCACACATCTAAACAATGCTTTCTGAGATACATTTCCAGGACTGATGCTTAATATTTATAACCTTTGGGTATTTTTCTATCTCTACTCCTTCATTTACTGGATTGTCTTTCTGTAAATTTTTTATGTAATTTTTTATGCACATCAATGTAGCCATTAGTTTCTCCAGTCCCACTTGCCCTCTGTGGTCCCATGTTTCTTCAGTCCTGCCCAGCACTATGGTCCCACATCTTCTTAGAAAATAATCACTCAGAGGCTTAATATTAATTGTAAATTCTATGGCCTATGGGTCAGGTTTCTTGCTAGCTAACTCTTATAACTTAACTCAATCCATTTCTATTAATCTATAGTTTGGTATGTGACCATGGCATTACCACTCTGCTGGCATCTTGTTACTCCTTGAGTGAAGGAAGGGCTGGTGTCTCCTCCAACTTCGCCCTTCTCTCTGTATCTCTTCTTGGATTTCCCACTTGTCTCTAAGCTGCCTTTCCATAGACCAAAACTGCATTATTTATTAGCCAATGGAAGCAACACATATATTTACAGCACACAGAAAGACATCCCACAGTACTTCAGTATTTTGCCTGTATATATTGCTGTGTATCGTGTTCATGTCTGGTGTCCACAAGGTCATAAGAAGGTGGTGGTCTTATCTCTTGGAACTGGATTTACAGACAGTTGTGATATACCATGGGGGTGCTAGGAAGTTAACACAGGTCATCTCTGTAAGAAGAAGTGATCTTAAACACTGGGCCATCTTTCCAGGGCTCAGGATTGTTTATCTTATTTTATGTATTACAACCTTTGATATTCACAAAACTTCTCCCAATTAATTACTACTGTGTTAACATGGATGTCTCTCCTTTGCACTAACCCTTTCTTAATTTTAAAATATAAAAATTTACAAGTTACTTTCTACTTGACCAAAGTTGGTCTTCAAGAAGTATCTTCCCAATCTTAGAAAATTAAGTTGTTCTAAAATTGCCCCTCTGTTTAAAGCCATGCTTTTATTTAGAACAGGATAAAAATACAGACTTCTACTGGGCGGTGGTGGCACACACCTTTAATTCCAGCCCTCGGGAGACAGAGCCAGGCAGATCTCTGTGAGTTTGAGGCCAAACTGGTCTACAGAGCGAGATCCAGGACAGACACCAAAACTACATGGAGAAAACCTGTTTTGAAAAAGCCAAAAAAGAAAAGAGAAAAAAAAAATATAGGCTTCTTTAGTCTTCAAATTATGGACTGGGAAGATCTTGTATTTACATCATCATCATCATCATCATCATCATCATCATCTTCATCATCATCATCGCTACTGTGAGAGTCTTTTTACACTGGTTGGATGGCTTGGAATTCCCTATGTAGATCAGACTAATCTTGAACACACAGAAGGCTACCGTTTCTATATTTGGAGTACTGGGATTAAAAGCGGGTATGGAACCTTGGGCTTACACAAGGACACTTTGCTCAGCCTGGAAGGAGGGGACTGGACCTGTCTGTACTGAATCCACCAGGTTTAAATGAATCCCCAGGGGAGCCTTGGCCCTGGAGGAGATGGGAATGGAGGGGAGGGGCTGGGGGGAAGGTGGGGATGGGGGCTGGTGGGGGAAGGACAGGGGAACCCATGGATGATATGTAAAATTAAAACACAAATATAATAAATAAAAAGGAGAAAAAAAGCGGGTATCAACATGACCATCTGCCATGCATTCTGTCTACTGTGAATGCTGTTTTTGATATCCTCTCAACGAAGTTGCCACATAGTCACACATCAGGGCTCAGCTCCTTTTTCATTCTCATTCATTCTGTTGTTCTAATCAGCCCTTTGCTGTGTAGCAGTATCTACTAGATTGTGATACACCATGCCCTTTTCTTTTTCAAAGATTGCTTTACTATTTGTTGATGGATCCTTATACATTTAACTAAAAGTATGATGATGTTTGTATTTAATTGGTAGTTTAATTTGAGGAGGAAATATCAGATGTAACTCATTTATGCACTTTTTGTTTGTTTCAGAGCTTTTTAATACAGGATTGCAGGGTTTTTATATAGTCTATAATCATAAATTTCCAATGATAGTGGTGATAGTTTATTTTTGACACATAAATACTTCATTATTAATTGAGTTGTATGCAAATATTATTATATTCAAAATATCATAAACAAAATGTGAGTTGATGAGATGGCTTAGTGTGTTGAAAGCACTTAATGCCAAGTCTCATGTACTGAATTTGACCCCCAGATTCACACGGTGGAAAGAAAGAACAAATTCTTGCAGCTTGTCCTCTGACTTCCCTAAGTACATTTGCACAAAAGCATGCTACCCCTTCATACATGCACATGCACTAAATAAATGTAATAAAATGTTAAAACAAAATGTCTGGGCAGTATATAAAATGAAATGTATATGTAAAAATTTAGGTAATTTGGTTTCTTTTTCTGTCTCTCCACACACAAATCAGCATGAGATACATGTAATCATAGTTGTTTTGTATGAGTCTGGGTCTAGCGGTTTATGTCCTTGTAGAAATTTTAGATAATTTGAGAAGCAGTGTATTCTAAAACATCATCATTGTCATCTAAAAGCCTGCTGTTCCTGAATTTAGATGAAAATACTTGTAAGATATAGTTTGATATTCCTGGAATTGTTGCTATTTGAAGCCCTGTGTGTTTCAGGACCAGGATCATCCTTCTCAAAATTAAAGTCAGAGTAGATACTTACCCATGGGTTCGTGTCAATACATGAAGACCAGGCAATAGAATCCTGAAAGTCTAGTAGCTTTATTGCTAATATCAATCAAGTCATTTTGTTAACTTAAGGTAATATATTTTTAAATTATATGTGGTTTAGACTGTGTATCCTGTTTGCCAATATGTAGATTTGTCATATTGTAGATTTTATGGGGTTAGTAGTGGGCAGACAATTTCATCCAGTATTTGGTCAACTGTTTCTATTATCTCAACCCTTTAGAAGTTTGTTGATCTTATTGTGATTGCAACACCATTGATCACCTCATTTTCAACGAATGAGGAATTTTTTTAATTGACTTGCAGTTCATTCAGTTTACAGTTATCTTGTAGAGTAACTGACAAGGACAGAGAAGTCAAATCTCTGTGTGCTTTCCTCCTGTGAGATGAATATGTCTGAAATTTTCATCCAGTGTGATGTTTGCTCAATATTGCCACTATGCAACTATAATCACTCTGGTTCTTGCCTAAGGCCACCTAACATAGGGATCCTTCCCTTAGAAAATCTCCCACAAGAAAGAGAAAAAGCTAAAATTAAGGAAAATTAGAGGGGCAGTATGGAAAGAATACAGTGGATGCTTGCTAAAATATATACATATAATGAAATGAAATCACCAAATAATGAGGGAAACAAAGCTTCAGTTGGTCAACTCTTGTCATCAAATGAAGTTTCTCAGCCCAGGATTGGGTTACATCTAGTTGAGCTACTGGCCAAAAGGATTCTTTGGAAATTCACCAAACAACCCTATAATGGGTAACCATTCCAGCCTTGTCCTGGAAGTTCCAACCCCAATTGAGGCTTTGGTAATGGTCACACCTACAAGGCAGGGCAGAGAGAGGATGCTGAAGACCCAGAATGGGGAGGAGAGGCTTCTCTTGGTTCTGGGACCCTGGACGCTGGAGGTAGACCGAGCTGAGTTCTCCAGAGAACACCGCCAGACTGTGCCATACCTTTCCCAGACCCTGCAACCTGTCCCTTCATTTGTAAGTTACCCAACAAAATAAACCTCCATTTTAACTATGTGGAGTGGCCTTAATAATTTCATCAAAAACAACCCAGATTGTTTCCAAGCCTATAAATGCTCTCTACAACCTACAGAAAGGCCCCATTGCTGATGACAACGCCTATATAATTCATTGACCATGGATAAACCAAGCTGGTGCCTATATAGAGCCTTCAGTCCTGTGTTCCAGGATCTGTGGTACAGAAGTTTTTGTGTGTGCTACCAATGAAGAAAGATCAGTTCCTTGCTGAGTCATCATCACCTAACAAGCTTCCTCATGCAGAAGATGGAAACAAATACTCAGACCCTCAGCCAGAATGCAGAGAATGAGAACACTTAAAATACTGAGATCTAAATGGGATGCATCCACCAATTTCCTCCCCCTTAGAGTTCAGTAAATCCTGCAGAAAGGGATGCAGAAAGCTTGCAAGAGTTAGAGGGGTTGGAGAACACCAAGAGAACAAGGCCCTCTACATCAACGTGGTCAGACACACATGAACTCGCAGAAATTGGTGCAGAATTCACAGGGCTTGCACCAATCTGCATCAGGTCTTTTGCATATTCATTGTGGCTCCAAGTTTAGTGTTCTTATCATTTCCTGAGAGTACAAATTTTTACTGTTTCTTGTGCTTCTTGGACTCTTTTTCTTCTGTTTGTTTTGTCCAAATCAGCTATGTTAGTTTTTGTCTTACTGTATTCAATTATATTATATTATAGCTATGTTTATCCCTTAGAAGCTTGTTTGTTTTCTAATGAAAAATGGAAAGGGAGTGAATCCAGATAGGGAGGAACTGGGAGGAGTAGATGGAGGGAAAAATCATAATCAGGATATTTTAAATTTAAAAAATTCTATTTTCAATATGAGGGGAAATAAAACAATACTTCCCCAGGAATGAAATGAAAGGGAGAAATAGAAGAATGTATTTTGAAGAGTCACAGTCAGCAAGCTAGTGGAGAATAAAGAGTGAGATGAGCATGGCAACTTAGTTCTACTAGGATGAAGTGAACGTGGGAGGGGAAAACTGCATTGTGTCTTTTGAGCTAATCCAGGAAGAAATAATAAACTGCATTCTATTATGGTTAGTCATAATATTATGGTCAGCTGAAGGCTGTCCTAGATAGCCCAGAAATCAGAAATATTTAAATGAAGAATGTTCAAATAGTAATGAACAGTGTTAAAGGCCCAAGGAAACTCATCCTTTTACTTTTACCTTACTTGTTTCTCTTCTGGAAACATCTAGCTTTCTGAGAAAATTATAAACAAGATTACAAACCCTGTATGCAGTCAAAATATTCATATGTACAGTGAATTTAGTTATTAAAATGAAATTAAGATATTTTCAAAAAAACAGATGGAAATGGAAATGATAATGTTAGGTGATACATGCCTGAGTGTGTATTGGTCAGGGACATGAGAAGGAGGTTATTAAAGAAGCAGGAAAGATATGTAATGAAGAGGAGAGAAAAAATGAATGTAAAGGAAGATCTGTAATTGAAAGCCATGAGAAGCAAGGCAGTAAACAAGAAACCTCCATGGCCTCTGCTTCACTTCCTGCTTCCAGGTTCCTGCCTTGAGTTCCTACCCTCACTGCTTTTGATAATGGACTATGAAGTGGAAGTAGAAGAAGAAGAATAAAAATCTTTCATTCCAAAGTTGCTTTTTGGTCATGCATTTTTTATCTCAGCAATAGAAACTCTAAGAGACTCAATATAGTAAGGATTTGTGGATTCTTTTGCCTGATGTTTTTAACTGAGCCTATAAACCTGAACAATGTATGTCAGAAAGTAATGTGATAACATCCACTAAAAAATTTTTTTTATAAATAAGCATAAAACCATTTTTATTTAATATCTAAGCTCTTTGATAATTAAAATTCTAAAGGTAGTTGGACAGTGTAAAGTCTTTTGTTTTCTTTGTGATGTACAAAAACATATATCATAATCATTCATTAATATTATTTCTATGTTAGATGCAGCAAACATTTAATAAAATCTTCATGCCATATTTGTGTATGTGTGTGTGTGTGTGTGTGTGTGTGTGTGTGTGTGTGTGTATGTGTGTGTGTGTGTGTGTTACATATGGTTTATGTGTTCATGTACACATGCTTGTGGAAACAAGAGGTCAATACTAGGTATGTCACTGCCAATCACTTTTCATCTTGTTTTTGAGACAGTGTTTGTCACTGAAACTGGGATTTATAGATTAAGTTCTCCCATCTGATGAGCAAAACCCAAGAATGAGATTAAGTTACACACCGCTGTGCTCAGTATATAAATCTTCATGTTGGATCTGATAGATTAAACTAAGGTCCTCAAGCACATTTCTGACTGATCAATCTCCCCAGACTTCATACAACATTGTAATATCCACATTTAACTAGAGCATTACAAAATAATATTCTATTTTGTATTAACCCATATGCATGCATGCCTTTACATTGATTGCAGCAAGTGTTGTTTTTGAGTTACTTGTGTTTCTGTCAATACCCTACAACTGGTTGGATCTACAATCATGAGACTTGACAAACAATGGCAGCAGAAACAACACCCCTGACCATTGCCTTTAGACCACCTATCACTACTTATAACACCATAGGACAATTAATTATAGAATAGAGGTAGCCCAAAACTTTCATAAAATCTAAGCTTTCAAAATATTTTTTCTTATAATTCCTATAATTGTATTTGGCATTCATGAACACTACAGTTGCTGAAGAAGAGAATGGCAGTAGGATTGATGTATTGGATTTGTTGATCTTTCACTGGGAATACTTCTTACATCTTATATTTTATTGCAATGATATGAAGACAACATTCACAATGAGATATTCTCAAGGAGGCTTCTGAGATACTGTCACAAAATAAGCAAGGTCATGTCTCTATTGACAATGTCTCTAAAATATACAAGCGTTAATTGCTTGTGTGAATTTAAAAATAAAGTCATTTATTTTGCTCTCTGGCTTCCTACCTATATGCAGTCCATTTATTCATAGGTGTGGGCATATTGTCCTCTAATGAAAATTTTCAAACCATGTCTATTAAGAAGTCAGTAAAATAAAATATTGAAATGCAGATTGCATTGATTTGCTCCAAGTTATTGCAAGGTAAGAGGAAACAGTTGTGTTAGGCTAAATCAATATAATCTACATTAAAGTACATTGTCTCTCAGAGTGCCAGGAAATATCCAGCAATCTCCATTATGAAGTAGCCATTGTGACCACCTTATGTAACCTGTCCTTAGATTTTAAAATTTATGTCCTTTGTACTTCAGAGTAAGTAAGACTTACAAGCTTTTTCAGATCCTAAATTTAGCTTCCTTTTGGTTTCCTCTCGGTGCTTCCAATTGCTGATCCAAGAATCAGGGCTCTGCTCCATTACCAAGAATATTGATGTCTTTATAGCACTCTTATCACAAATTTATATCTTTACTATAATTTTGATATGAAATTATGACTTTACTAAATGTTAGCATAATAAAATGTAATTTGTGGTTTTTAATATATTTTTTTTCAAAATCTTTATTGAAGGTGACTTAATGTTCTTATTTTGACAAGCCAAATGGGGTTTTTAGTCATTCCCCTTGGGATAATAACTGTTTTATATGAATAAAATGAACTTTGTAAACTGTTACTAGGAAACTAATGTGAGTCACGGTAAGATGTGACTCTTAATGGAATGTAAAATTCTTAACTGCTGCCCAGATACCTGGGAGACAATGTTGGTGGAGGAAGTAGATCCATTCAAAGCTGTCCCTGAGAAAGACATAGGAGAAATGGAGGCCTGTAATGAGAAATGGGGCAGGAAGTCCATATATTGGAGGAATATTCTAGAAACATGTCTTCTCTGATTGGCATACTTCATGAATTTACAACTCTGAAGCCACTGAATTGCCATTTCAAGAAAGGATCTCTTCCATACAGAGGATCAGGAAGAGAGAAGGCACAAAGAAAGGAAGCAGAGAAGCCCCAGAGGAACTCCTGATGAAAGATTATTACTTAAGATAAAATTGGTTTTCCCAGGCATCCTGTTCTATGGCTGTAATCCCAGCACTGGGAAGGCTGACGCGGGAATATCAAGTGTTCAAAGACAGCACTGAGTGGATAGAGAGATGATGTCTCAAAATTAATGCAAGAAGAAGTAAAACCAGAAGCTCCCCACCAATTCTTTACATTTAAGTATACATGAAGAAAACCAGCAATGGAATGTTAAGATGGCCATTACCATCTTTGTCACACTATTCTCTAATGCTTTTATTTCTCAATTAAAAAAAAAGTTTCAAAATTGCCCACAATAAAGGAATACTGATATTTGCTGGCCTTTCACAACTGTAAGATTGACAACTAATTTTTTGTCTGTCTTGAGAATGAGGATGAGACATAGAGTTCTACACTGCCTGAAGATTTGAAACAATCCAAAATATGTTATTTTCAGGAAAGATGATGGAAGGTAAAAGTGCTTAAAGTACTGTAGAAACATTTTGTTGATTTTGACCTATTTCTTCTAGTCCAAATGTTGACTAGATATTTATGCTGGGGACATTCACTTCCCTTGTGTTTTTCCTTTAATTCATGATGATTTGACTACTTGACAATGATGTCACCATTTATAGCCACATGCAGTAGTTATTATTTTTAACTTACTGTATAAAATATTAAATTTGTTTCTCCAATGTAAATAAAATACATTGTCCATAAAATCTCAATAAAAATTAAAATTAATATACTAATATACTGGGTGCTGAAGAGATGGCTCACTGACTGCTCATTCAGAGGACCCAGATTCATTTCCCAGGAAACATGTGATATCTCACAACCCTCTGTTACTCCAGTTACAGGGATGCTGATGTACTCTCTGGCCTCCTCCAACACCAGTCATAGAGTGGTACTTAGACATATGTAGATCAAAACACTCATACACACAAAATAATAAAATAAAAATATGTACTAATAGTACACTGATATTATGATAATATATTAATATTTTAAAGTGATGGATATAGGATATATTTCCACAAAATTTCATACATAAAGAGTGCTATTTATATTTTCCTAGAATTATTATAATTTGCAATTATATTTCACAGTACATGCACACACATATCAACATATATATATATGTGTGTGTGTGTGTGTGTGTGTGTGTGTGTGTGTGTGTATGTTATGTGAGCATGTTTGGTGTTCATGTGTATTTAACTGCATGTACATGGGTGGGGATGCACTTGTGGAGGCTAGAGGATAACCTTGAGTGTTATTTTTCAGTGGCTGGCTGTATTTAGGATGGAGATTGTAGCAGGAATCTTAATGGTACTTGTTAATAAAATCAAACCTGAGGCCAGTTATTGGGGTGAATGCTGGAAAGTCAGAGAAGTAGAACAAGCTATAGCTTCCTCACCTCGCCAGTTCCTCAGCTGGTCTTGTTTCCTCAGGCTGGAAGCTTCTGAGTCCTCCTCCACAATGAATCTCAGCTGAACTGTGTTGCTCCAAAGCCTGAACCCTTAACCAACCAAATGCTTAACTAACTACATACTTTACTCCTTTAGTTCCTGGTCCTCAAGCCTTATATACCTTTCTCTTTCTGCCCCCACTCCCTGGGATTAAAGGTTTGGTTTCTGGGATTATAGGCGTGGGTCACCATGTTTAGCTATTTCTAAAGTGGCCTTGAACTCAGAGATCTGGCTAGCTCTGCCTCCCAAATGCTGGGATTAAAGGCGTGCACCACTACCGCCCAAATTCTGTTATGGCTTATTCTTCCCATTTTCTAGCCAACATTTGTGGCTCTGTATCTAGTGGCTGTCTGTTCTCTGACCCCAGATAAGTTTATTAGGGCGCACAATATTGTGGGGAACACAATACCACCACAGGGGATTCTCTCACTGAATCTGGCACTTACCCTGTAGGCTTGGTTGGGTGGCCAGAGAGTCTCAGGTATCCTCTTGTCTCTGTCTTCACACTTGGGTTATAAATGTTTGTTACTAGGCCTGGCTCTAAAACAAACAAACAAACAAAACAAATAAACAAACAAAAACCCTATCATATTTTTTTTTATTTTAGAAATTCAGATATACATATAAAATAAATTTTGATTTACCATGTGTCTTAGTTAAGGTTTTATTGCTGTGAAGACACGCCATGACCATGGCAACTCTTACAAAGGAAAACAATTTATTGGATCTGGCTTACAGTTTCAGAGGTTTAGTCCATTGTCATCATGGTGGGAAACATGGTGGCATGTAGGCAGATGTGTTGGAGAGGTTACAGAGAGTACTTCATCTTGATCTGCAGGCAACAGAAGGAGACCGTGTATCACACTGATGTAGCTTGAGTATATGAGACCTCAAAGTCTGCCCCCACAGTGACACACTTCCTCCAACAAGGCCACATCTCCTAATAGTGCCATTCCTTATGGGCCGTTTATTCAACATGAGTCTTTAGGGACTGTTCCTATTCAAACCACCACACTGTGCTTAGTTCCTCCTTTTCAGAATGTATCTCTATGTATTTATTGAGCTTGAGATTGAATTCAGGGCCAGAGTTCTAGGAATTACAACAGTTCTTCATGCTTGCTAGACAATGTTTTCTGTGCATTCATTTTTGTAAATGATTTCCTCATTTAATGAAAATAAGATATAGAGCTATCATTACACAACTTTGTCTCTTTCACTTCATAAATTATCAGCGTTAACTAAAGGTGACTGAAAACTTCTAGTAGCCTTAAGGAGCTGACCCAAAACTTTGCTGCCTACATTGTTCTTACAGGCACTAAAACAAGTAAATAGGTTTCATTTAATATTCCTGTCATGAAAGACAAACTGGAACTGAGAGTGGTTATACTCACAGTGAGTTTTCCTGAAACAATACAGATCACTTTTCCAAACAATAGTTTCATTAGAAAACTTTATTCTTTGAAACATAGTATCACTCAAACATGTAATTATTCCTGACTAGGTTATTTCTATCTATCTATCTATCTATCTATCTATCTATCTATCTATCTATCTATCTATCCATCCATCCATCCATCATCCATCCATCCATCCATCTATCTATCTATTTATTTATTTATTTATTTATTTATTTATTTATTTATATTTTTCTCTCATATATTACATCCTGACCATCTATCCTTCCTTCCTCTCCTCCCAGCCCCCTTTCCCCTTTGCACTCTCAAAGATCCACTCCTCCACTGTGTCCCTTCTGAAAAGTGCAGGCTTCAAGGGATATCAACCAAACATTATCTAACAAGATACAAGATATAAAACATATTAAGGCTGAACAAAGTAAACCAGTAGGATAAAAAGAGTCCCAAGCTCAGGCAAAAAAGTCAGAGACACCCCTCACTCTTATTGCTGGGAGTCCCACAAGAACAACCACAACATATATGAAGAGGACCTAGCTCAGAACCATACTGGGTCCATGTTTGCAATTCAGTCTCTGTGAGCCTCTACAAGCTCAGTTGATTTTGTGGGTTATTTTTATTGTTGTTTGTTTGGTCTCCTTGTCCTGTCTGGCTCACACAATACTTCCTCCCCCTCTTCTACAAGATATACCATGCTTTGCCTGTTTGGCTGTGGGTCTGCATCTGCTTCAATCAGCTGCTGGGGGAATCCTCTCTGATGATGATTATGCTAGACTCTGGTCGATGAGTATAGGAAAGTATCAATAGGAATAATTTCACTGACTTTTTAATTTTTTTATTTTTGGGCTGGTCCATATTTGGTTCTATGCTAGGTCTCTGGGCTTATGAGCAGGATGAATTGTAGGTTGAAGTTTTTGTGATTGGGTTGATGTCCCAATCCTCTCATTTGAAGCCTGTCTGGTTATAGAAAATAGCCAGTTCAGGTTCTGTATCCTTCTATTATAGGAGTCTTCCCTAGAGTCACCCTCATAGTTTCCTTGGAGTTTCCCTTTCGCTAGGTTTCTACTTAGCTCTTGAAATGCAGCCCCCCACCCAACTCCAGTTGTCTTTCCCACTACTCTCTCCCTCCATCACCCTCTCCATACCTGTTTACTCTTGTCCCCATTTCTCCCTTCCTCCCCCAGGTCTCCCACAAAATCTATCATTTTTTTCTTCCAAGGGAGATCCATGTATCCCCTCTTAAGCACTCCTTGTTACATAGTCTCTTTGGTTCTCTGGATTATAGCATGGTTATCCTTTGCTTAACACTAATGTCAACCTCTAAGTGAGTACACACCATGTTTGTCTTTATTGGTCTGGGTTACCTCACTCAGGATGATATTTTCAACTTGTATCCATTTGCCTGAAAATTTCAAGATATTGTTGATTTAACAGCTGTGTAATACTCTATTGTGAGAATGTAACACATTTTCTTTAATCATTCTTCAGTTGAGCGATACCTAGGTTGTTTCCAGATTTTGGCTGTTAAGAATAAAGCTGCTATGAACATAGTTGAGTAAGTGTCCTTGTAGCAGGATGGAACACCCTTTGAGTATATGCCCAGGAGTGATATAGTTGAGTTTTGAGGTAGATCATTTTCCAAGTTTCTGAGAAACAGCCATGTTTATTTTCATAGTAGCTATACTAGTTTTCACTCCCACTGGCAAAGGAGTATTTCCCTTGCTCCACATCTTCTCCAGCATGAGCTGTTACTTGTGTTTTTGATCTTAGCCATTCTGACAGGTGTAAGATGGAATCTCAATTCTTTTAATTTGCATTTCTCTGATGACTAAGGATGTTGAATAGTTCTTTAAATGTTTCTTGGCCATTGGGGATTCTTCTTTTGAGAATTCTCTCTATAGATCTGTACCCCATTTTTTTAAAAAGAGAGAATCAAGAAGGTTTTATGTCATGTTAAACAACAAGTCATTACTTTGCTTTGTTGTCACAGGTGATGCCAGACTCTACCTGACTGTATATAGGCTAAATTTTCCCCAAACCCATCTATACGTAGAGTTAATCATTTTGGCTTTCTTGTAAGCATCTCCTACCAAGTGTCTCTAACATTCCTAAGGTCTTACAATGAAACTATTAGATTTTTATCTGGTAACAACAGTCATGTAAACAGACTATAAATCTTTTCCCTAGGATACTCTTATCCATGTTCTTTTCATATAATGCTTGCAGGCTTTAAAATTTTTGATCCACATCAGTGGGGTTATGAGACCCCAGTGGGTATTAATTGTTTTTTTTTTTTTTCTCTGCAAGGTATATAGCCCCTTCATTTTATAATACTTGGGACTGAATCTAGGACTTGATGTACACTGGACAATTTCTCCACCACTGAGATATGTCTGGAACCTGGTTTGGGTTTGTTTTCTTAATTCTGAGACAAGGTATCATTAAGTTTCCCAGGTTGCATTGAACTTGTGTTTCTCCTGCTTCAGTATCACAAGTATCTGAGAATCACAGGCTTGGATTACCAGGCACAGCTTTCCTGTCTATATGGAATTTTGAGAACATTTTGTAAAATAATCTCAATTGTTACCTTATTCCTTGATTCTCATTGAAGGATTTGTCTTATATCTTTCACACCAGAATCTTTCACACAAACTACTTATAATAGCTCAGGAACATTGACTAAGGTCAGCCCCACTCAAGTGAGTCTCATTAGTTTTGTTTCAGGAGAATTCCTGAAATAAACATGTAGCTGAGCTGTGTCCCGCTCAGTCCTTAGCCACTCAGACCCAAGTAAATACACAGAGGCTTATATTAATTAAAACTGCTTGGCCATTAGTTCAGCCCTACCACTGACTAGTTCTTACATTTAAACTCAGCCCATTTATGTTAGCCTATATGTCACCATGTGTTCCATGGCTTTGCCTGTGTGCCATTACATGCTACTCCCTAGATGACGGGATGGCATCTCTTGACTCAGCCTTTCTCTTCTAAGAATTCTCCTTACCTGCTTATCCTGCCTAGACTTCCTGCCTGGCTACTGGCCAATCAGTGTTTTATTAAACCAGTGTACAAAAGCATTATCCCACAGCATAAACACTGCGCTGAAATTGACAAAAGTATGAGATAGTATACAGGGAGGTGTTAAAATCCATTTTCACTATAGAAGAACAGTTTTTGATAGAATGGAGTCAACAGGGAGGAAAGCAGAGGTGACAGTGGAAGACTGAATCCTGCTGGCTTTGTTTCAGACTAGCTCCAGGTTGGCTAGAGCCAAACTTCCTTAGATCTTTTAAGTACTAAGCTGCTACATCTGCTTTTTTCTTTTTCTTTCTTTCTTTCTTTCTTTCTTTCTTTCTTTCTTTCTTTCTTTCTTTCTTCCTTCCTTCCTTCCTTCCTTCCTTCCTTCCTTCCTTCCTTCCTTTCATATTTGTTTGTTTTTACACCCTGACTACAGTTTCCCCTCTGTCTTATCTTCCCAGTTTCTCCACTCTACCTGCCCCCCCCCCCATTCACTTCTCCTTCTCCTTTCTCTTCAGAAAAGGTTAGACTTTCCATGAGTATCAAACAAGCCATGGTATATCAAGTTAGAGTGAGACTAGGCACCTCTTCTCATATTAAAGCTGGACAAAGCAACCTGGTAGGAGGAACTAACTGGTCTCCAAAGCAGGCAACAGAGTCAGAGACAGCCCCTGATCCCACTGTTACGAGTTCCAAAAGCAAACCAAGCTACACAAGTGTATCATATGTGCAGAGGGCCTAGATAAGTCCCACGCAGGCTCTCAGGTTGTCAGTCCAGTCAGTCTCTGTGAGTCCATATGAACTCAGATTAACTGATTCTGTGGTTTTCTTGTGGTGTCCCTGAACCCTCTGACTCCTACAATCCTTCTGCTGTGGTATATATTTCTGTATGCTGTAAATATGTGTTGCTGTGATTGGTTGATAAATAAAGCTGTTTGGCCAATGGTGAGGCAGAATAAGGTTAGGTAGTACATCCCAACTGAGAAGAGAAGAAAGGAGAGTGGGCAAGATGCTTCCAGCTGCCACCAGAAGAAGGAAGATGTGAAAGTACCAGCAAACCACAGAGCCATGTGACAATGCATAGATTAATAGAAATGGGCTGATTTAAGTTGTAAGAGCTGGCTAGCAAGAAGCATGAGCTGATAGGCCATAGAATTTTTAATTAATATTAAGCCTCTGAGTGATTATTTTATGAATGGCTGTGGGACCTCAGGGCCAGGTATGACCAGAGAAACCTAAGGCTACATTCTTCCTCTTCTTAAGCAGGACTCCCTAAGCTTGGCCTTAATATTGTGCTTGGCTGTGGGTAACTGCATCTCTTTTAATCAATTGCTGGTTGAAGCCTCTTGTGACAACTGGGATAGGCACCAGTCTATGAGTATAGCAGAATATCATTAGGAATCATGTCATTGCCTTTTTTTCTTTGTCAATAATATTTGGTTTTATCTTAGGTCACTGTGCTATCCTGCCTCAGGGTTCTGGCATTCCAGGAGTGTCAGGGGTGAGGTCTCTCTCATAGTATGTGTACCCCACTTTAATTAGATTATTTGGTTTGTTGATATCTAGTTTCTTGAGTTCTTTATATATTTTGCATAGTAGCCCTCTGTCAGATATGAAGTTGGTAAAAATCTTTTCCCCATTTGTACATTGGTGCTGCTTTTTCCAATTGACAGTGTCCTTTGACTTAAAGAAGCACTTCAGTTTCATGAGGTTCCATTTATTGTCAATCTTAGTGCCTATGCTATTGATGTTCTCTTCAGGAAGTTGTGTCTTGTGTCAATGCTTCAAAGCTATTCCCCACTATCTCATTTATGAGGTTCAGTGTACCTGGTTTTATGTCTAGGTCTTTAATCCACTTGGTCTTGAGGTTGTTTTGTTGTTGTTTTTGTTTTTTGTTTTTTGTTTTTTCCCAGGGTCATAGGCATGGATCTATTTGCATTCTTCTGCATGGCAACATCTAGTTAGACCAACATCATTTGTTGAAAATGCTTTCTTTTTTCCATTGTATATTTCTGGCTTCTTTATCAAAATTCAGGTGTCCAGAATTGTGTGGGTTTACAGCAGAGTATTTGATTCAATTCCATTGATCAACCTGTCTGTTTTTATGCCAGTGCCATATGTTTTTTTTATTACTATAACTCTGAAGTAGAACTTGAAATCAGGAATCATGATATCTCCAGAAGTACTTTTATTGTATGATTCAGTATTGTTCTTTTAAGGCCTGACCAAGTGTTTAAAATTTTCAACAAATTCACAGAAAGAGCATATTTCTGACTCATTATGTTTGGCATAGACAGTCAAATCACAATGTTTCTAGAGTTTTTTCTGATTATGTGTTAGCAGTTTCTCCACTAGTTCTTTTTTTTTTTTCTTATTCAGAATACACAAATTGACTTATCTGCCATCACATTTGTAACCGTGGCAAAAACACTTGGTTAATATATTTTACTTTCTTTATTTTTGAAGAGTGGCTTCATCAAAGATCTCCAGTTCCATACTGAGTGGGTTCTTCTGGGACAGGTGCCCTATGAGGATATGAAAATTATATTCAAGTAACCTATTTGGAGAAAAGTTTCTCATAGATTCTTCAAGATATCCCTTAATGTGTTTAAAAAAGTTCACTCATCTCTATTTGTGGGACAAATGCCACACATGTATCTGTAAATCCACAGCATCAGCAGAATTATATATACTCAGCCATTACTCATTCTGTTCTTCTAATTCACTTGACAGTTGACACTGGTTATGGGTTTTTCCACTCATTTATGTGAATTTACATTTATTTTTCCAAAATTTGTGGACATATTTCTATATACCTAAGACAAAGATGGATGGAAGTAAAGTAAATGGCCAAGATATATGTCAAATAGATCTGAAATGATTTTGTACAGTGACATTTTATTTTTAAAAATAATTGGAATACTTTCTTAAGGATTTAGCGGATTTCAGAAAAAAATTGAAATGTGTTTATGAAACACATAAATGAGTAACTGAAATAACATTCATTGTGTGCTAATTTGAACACTGAGGATAAAAGCAACTTGGAACTGTCAAATCATCATTGATTAGGCCTGAACAATCACTCACCCTATTGCTCTTGATCAACTACTGGGTAAATGTGACTTATTAATGAGGCAAGTACTTGGATTGATATGATCTTAAGTAACTTATTAAGCATTCTGAAGATGACCTGGCATATCAGTGACTAATTTGATGCTGGCTGTTTGTATCAAAATTTTACATATGCTGAAAAAGCAATAGAAAACTCTGATATGCTTTTTAGTTGGTGCTAATTCACTGTATAAACGTGTTCAATTTGTATCCAAACATGTTGCTTTGCAAAGTCCATTATAAAAACTTTTAAGTTCTGTTCCTCAAATATATTTTTTAAAAATAATTGCTGACCTCATCTCTGTATCTATGTCTACCACACACCTATCCTCCATTTCTCTGTATGTCTAGTTAGCTTTTGACTTCATTCCAAGCAACTGTTTCCCAAAGTAGCTTTCAAGCCACCTGCATCAAAATATTCTAACCCACACATGAGGCTAGTGATTTCTAGGTTTTCTTTTAAGTAAACATTGGCATGTTTAATTTAATTTACATTTTGTCGCTTATTTTTTGTATCTTACCCAAATGATTATCACCTAATATTTTGGGGAAATTTTCTATTCATTACTGTCTAAATGATCAATTTGACTTTTGATAAATGATCTTCATTGGATAAACAACTGTTTAATAACTATGCTCAAATACCAAATAAATAACATTGTTTAAATGAAACAGCAATTCATATATACAATCATATTTATCGATCAAAGTTTGGATTGTACCTTAGGTTTTTTTTTGTTTGTTTGTTTTGTTTTTTTTTTTTTCACAGTAATTACTCCTACAAGTTTCATGTGGAAAAACAGCAACAATACATTTAGACCATTCTATTGCAATGTAAGTCTTTTTCTTAGTGGCGTGCTTGACTCTGTTCATATGGAACAGAATGAATGAGCACAGGACTGATCTAACTTTGTTAGAAATCTGACTAGTCTAGCCATTGCAGAAAGTATATGGCTTCATCCACTATAAGTCTATTCTCCTAACTACTGTAGAACGTACTTGGTTTCATTTGCCTCATTACCTTCATCATATTTTTCAACATCTATTTGCAAAGTTAATTGTGTTTGTATTATTTTTTCCTAGAAAACAGAAATTATCATTGCCATTTGACTAGTAATTGTGAATCACTATGTGTGAGAAGGTGTGCATGTGTACCCATGTGTTTCCAGAAATAGAAGATTAATCTAAATTATTTTTGTTAATTTTGCTTTGACACTGAGGTCTCTATCACATAGCATTAATATTTGTTAATAGTTTAGCTGCTAATATATTCCTATTAACTTATTGGCATATCTGGGCTGTTTAATTTGCAGTGTTTCTCTTGTATTTCTGTAGGCTTGGCTCTAACCTTGTCATAAAGTATTTCATATGTGCATGTTGAAATAATGGATGGATTTTGAAGATCTACAGAAATTGAGAAGGAAGTTTGAATTCATTAGTTTTCTTATTCTTGAAGCAGAGTAGCATATATCTCTTCCCATTGTTGTGAGTGTGTATGTAGAACAACAGAGATCTTTATGTATCCCATATGATTCAGTTCAGTTCATGTTTCATACACCTTCTCCTTGGCACCTAGAAATAAATAGTTTGTTGTAAGGAGACAAGAAACTGTTTTCATGGGTGTTTTGCTATTTTAACAACTTCATGTTAATTCATAAAATGATCAAGGATAGGTCTGGAAAAAATCGAATTATTTAATATTTATTTCTTCTTTTTTTCTCCTCTTCCTTCTTCTCCTCCATCTCTTCTTTCTTCTTCTTATCCTCTTCATTTTTGCTATTATTTTGTTCATCATGCAAACCAAATAGTTTCACTATATGACATTTTCATATTTCTGTATCAGAATGTTGTACTATTATTCACAACATTACTGCCCTTCTCTATACATTTTCTCCCCATTACTAATACCCTCTTCTGCATTTATGATTTATATATTCCATCACTCTCTTCCATTGATCTCTCTTTCCCTCTTTTAGAGCTTTCTCTGATCTCACAGTCTTTTTTTCTACTTTCATTCCCTACAGACATACAAGTGTACAGACAAAATCTGACTCACACTTATACACATACACAAACAACTTGTTTATACCTAAATTCCACATATAAGAAAATATAAACACACTATCTTTCTTATCCTGTCTTATGTTTAGCACAGAGAAATCTAGGTCAAAAGTTTTCAAGAAAAAAACACTAAAGAGATGTATGAAAAGTCACAAGGTAATTATTTTGATTAAAATGCAAAAGAAACAAATATGTGCATAATTTTTATCATATGCTGTTAATGTTTTATATAATATGAATGGAAATTAGAAAACAAGCAATATAACAAATAATTATGTACATATTTTTAGGAAGCAATAAATGAATATTAGCATTTTCTTCTCTGCAAAAACTATTGTACATATTACACTCAACATAAATATATGCACCTATCAGAAATAAGACTGAAAATGTGCAAATGAGGAAGCACAAAAGCAGATTCATTAAGTATTGTCTATATTTATTTTGGCAGACAAAATTCCCATTATGATAACTGTGTGGCTTACTTATAGTGTGATTGTTGGGTCCTATATTATATTACTATAGAAAAAGACATTTTAATTAAAATTACAGGAAGTATAACTGAGTAGAAATGTTGAATTTAATACAAGGCATCTATGAGTATATTCTGGACAGAATGCATATTGACACTAGTTCAGAAATAACACCACTCTAAGAACCTACGAAGCAAAACAGCATATTTCTCAAGCTGCTAAATTAAAGTTTTTAATAGTTTTTAAGATAAGAAATAGTATTATCACCTGTTTTTAAATAGTCAAAAAATGAGTCGTTATTTGCCTCAGTTTATCATGAGTAAACTTCAGCCCCTAAGCATCCATCACATGCAATCTGGACATCATCATCCCTGACTATCCTACCTGGAATTATCTTAGAGAGTGAGTTTTGAAGTTACATTGAATGCTTATTTTCAAAAAATAACAAGATTGAAAAAAGAATTTTGTAGCTGGGCGGTGGTGGTGCATGCCTTTATTCCCTGCACTTGGGAGGCAGAGGCAGGCGGATCTCTGTGAGTTCAAGGATAGTCTTGGCTACCAAGTGAGTTCCAGGAAAAGGTGCAAAGCTACACAGAGAAACCCTGTCTCGAAATACCAAAGAATTTTGTGAAATAGAACTCACTTGAGGTTTTCAGCAGGTAGACATTGAACACTTTCCTAAGAATTCCTGACACAGACAGGTAAGATTCCTGCATACACTAAAATTTGAGCATCACCAGAATTAAAAATAAGTAGACTCTGGTCCTTCTTATTATTTTTTATTCAATTAAAATACTGTATAATTGGAAATAATTAGTCCCTGCTCTGCTTTCTGCTCTTGAAAGCCTGAGTAATTGTCTAAATGATTGAAGCATAAATGCATTTTAAACATCACACCTTATCCAAGGCAACCAGCTCGCCCACACTTCTAATGGAGCATACATTTCCTAAATGACTTGCAAGCTACCCACAGAGATGATTTTCCTGCAGGATATAGGGAAGAACTTATTCTTTATGTTTTGTATTTGAAGAACCAGGAACTTTGAGAAAGCTATTTCTTATTACAAGTATGATGTTAGTTTGTTTCTATTGATTTTAAAAAGAAATCAAAACACTCAACTACAAAAAATTACAATTCAATGATTTTTTTTTCTGTTAAAACAGTTAAATCTCCTGAAAAAACTTTATTGCTATTTATCATCACACAATTTCTGAGGGAGGGCAGCTGAAATTACAGACCTGACCCTTGGAATTAATGACTGCAGTAATGTGTCATTTTGATTTTTTAGCCCTTAAAATAGAGATGCAAATAGCTTCACACCATATTTTTGATATTAGAACATTTTGAATTTGTCTCCATTGTCATCAGTGACTATTATGCCTTCACAGATGTTCTTAGCAATGTATGTTTCTTTCAGGTTGTTTTTGTCTTTGTTTTATGAAAGTGTCTACTGTATCCCATTCTACTCTCAAACTTCCTTTGTGGACCAGACTGGCATAGAACTTCTGATTTCACCATATTCACAACCACGGTGCTATGCTTACAGGTATATGGCACTGAGACTAATTTGTGCAATGTTGGGATAAACCCAGATATAGCTGGAGTTTTAATGTATCCACCCAGCTCCTGCAGCTGTTCAGACCCAAGTAATCACACAGAGACTTATATTACTTATAAACTGTATGGCCGTGGCAGGCTTCTTGCTATCTAGTTCTTATATCTTAATTTAACCCATTTCTATTAATCTGTAAGTTGCCATGTGGCTTGTGACTTACTGGTACCTTTACATCTTGCTTTCTCTGTGTCGGGCTGGTGACTCCTGACTCAGCCTTCCTGTTCCCAGAATTCTTCTCTCTCTTTGTCCCACCCATACTTCCTGCCTGGCTACTGGCCAATCAGCACTTTATTTATTAATCAATCAGAGCAACATTTTCACAGCATACAGAGCAATATCCACAGCATCCAGGGCCTCTATTATTAAGAAAGCACTCTATCAGCTGAGCTGTATCAGTGACCTTTGCTTATTTCAGTTCAAGAACTCCCATTAGTAATGTGGTAAACAATTCTCATAGCTTCTGTAAATTCACCAAATTGCTACATCTCTCTGCCCCTCAGTATGTCTGAGTAATTGTCTTGGTTGTTGGCACTATTGCTATTGTTAGCTGGTTTCCTTTGGTGAGGCAAATTCTCCTGGCCAATAGGTTCTTACATGGCAATTTGTAGTCAGGTGAATTCTTCTTATCATCCTTCTTGGAGAAGTTTCTTTGCCTCTGGAGTTGAAAGGATGCATTTATTGTACTATGTCTTGGGGAAGATTTTGTTGAAAGAACTGTTGTGATCTTTGGCCCACATTGTACCTAGATCTCCTCTAAGATTGGGAAGTTTTCTGCTATCATAACTTTCAATGAGATTCCTGCCCATTTGACTTTCTCATGTCCTCTCTGAATTCAAATAACTCAAGTATTTGCTCATTAAATAATCCTTCAAATTTATTCTAAGCTTTCTTTTTGAAAATTGAATTTCATTTGTGTGTGCTCACACCTACCTAACCAGATGTGCTGAGATCAAAGGATAAGTCTCAGGAGTCACTAATCTCCTAACAATGTGAGTTACATGAATTTTATAATATAATAATATAAAAATTAACATAAAAGATTTGGACAAAACAAACAAACAAGGGAAGGAAAAGATCTCAAGAGAAAACACAAGAATCAGAGACCCACTTGTTCTCACTCTCAGGAATCCCACCAAAACACTAAACTGGAAGCCATAGTATGTATGCAGAGGACCTGATACCGTCCCGTGCAGGGCTTGTGAATGCTATCTCAGTCTCTGTGAGTCCACCAAAGCTTGCCCATGTTTATTTAGAGGACATTACTTTCTTTGTGTTCTCCATATCCTCTGGCTCTTACACTCTTTCTACATCCTCTTCCATGGGGTTCTGTGATCTCCGAGGGCAAGGATTTGATGAAGATACCCCATGTAGGGCTGAGTGTTTCAAGGTCTCTCACTCTGTGTACTGATTTGGTGTGGATTTATTTGTTTCCATTGGCTGCAGGAGGAAGCTTCTCTGATGATCCTGAGCAAGGAACAACTTTCTCCTTTGGCAGTGCAAAGGAACTTCCTGTACCAAAGATCCTTGAATATAGGGATTGAGACTCTATATAAGCACCAGCTGGACTTTTCTATGTTCAATGAGTTGTGCAGATGTTGTCTTCAATATCAAGGCCTTTGATAATTTTGTGAAGAACAACCTATAGTCTTGGAAATAGTCTGTGTTGTTTGGGGGTTTCCATGAGACCCCTTTAGCCAACAACTCAATTAGGTGTAACTGAATTGTTGTACTGGAAGCTTCATTTGGTGGCAAGAGATATCCAGATAGGACTCAACCCCCCCATTATTTGGTAATTGTATCTAGATCACCTTCATATATGTATACATTTTATGAAGCTTCTACTCTGTTATGTTTCCATAATAACCTTCAAATAGCCTTAATTTTAGCTGTTTCTTCACCTATTGCCTCCCACTTCCTTCCTCCTCCCCACTTTATCCTTCTGTTCTAGCCCCTTACCCATCTATGCATAACTATTTATTCTTTTTCCCTTTGCTAGGGAGGCCTATTTATACTTATCTACTCCCTTATTCTATACTTAATCTCTATGATTCTACTGATTAGAGCTTGATTACCATTGACTTAACAGCTAATATAATAAATACATAATACAATATTGTTCTTGCTGGGTCTAGTATACCTCACTCAGGATGATTTTTTTTCAGTTTCATCCATTCACTTGTGAATCTCATGATTTCATGTTTTTAATGACTCAGTAATACTTTATTATATAAATGTAGCTTATATTCTTCATCCATTACACTGTTGAGGGACATAAGGATTATTTCCAATATCTGGCTTTTATGAATACAGCAGCAATGAACATGTTTGAGCAAGTGTCTCTGTGGTAGGTACATGCCCAAGGGTGCTATAGCTGAATCTTGAAGTAAATCAATTCCCATTTTCTCAAGGGCCTGACACACTGTTTTCCACAGTGGCTGTACAACTTTGCAGTCCCACCAGCAATGAATGAGTGTTACCCTTTTTGCACATCCTCACCAATATGAACTGTCATTTGTTTATATTAGTCTTAGCCATTCTGATGGGTTTCAGTTGAAATAATAAAGTAGATTTAATTAGCATTATCTTGATAACTAAGGATGTTGAACATTTCTTTGTTTCTCATCGTTTTGAGAATTCTCTGTTTAGAACTGTATCCCATTTTAAAATTAGGTTATTTGTTTCCTTAATATCTAGGTTGTTTTTTAGTTCTTTATATATTTTGGGTGTAAGCCCCCTATCAGCTGTGTAGGTTCTAAAAATCTTACCCCATTCTTTAGGCTGCCACTTTGTCTGAAAGATTGCCTTATAGAAGCTTATTGATTTCATGAGGTCCTACTTATTAATTTGTGATCTTAGTGCCTGTGCTTGTATGTACTGTTCAAAAAGTATTCTTCTCTGTCAACGAGTTAAAGGCTATTCTCCACTTTCTCTTCTAACAGGCTCAGTGTTTTTGATTTTATGTTGAGGTCTTTGATTCATTCAGAGTTGAACTTTTGCAGGATGGTAAGTAATTGATCTATTTGCATTTTCCTACATGCAGACATCCAGTTTGACCAGCACCATTTGTTGAAGATTCTGGTTTTTATCTCCATTGTGTATTTATGGCTTTTTTACAAAAAATCAGTTGTCGATAGATGTGTGGTGTAGTGGGTAGCCATTCCAGCTTTGATCTGGAAGTTCCAACCCACACTGAGGCTTCAGTAATGTTCATGCCTACAAGGCAGGGCTGAGAGAAGACATTGAAGACCCAAGTTCCAGATGCTGGGGCTCTCTAAGTTCCAGGACCCTGGACACTGGAAGTAGACCAAACAGAGTTCTCCAGAGGATATCACCGGACTGGGCCATACCTTTCCCAGACCCTGCAACCTACCTATCCCTTCATTTGTAAGTTATGCCACTAAATAAACCTCCCTTTAAACTATGTGGAGTGGCCTTAATAATTTCACCAATAACTGGTGCCAAACATGGGGCATGAACCCACAACCCAGAGATTAAGAGTCTCATTCTCTACCATCTGAACTAACCAATAATAAGGGACCATTGTCTTCCAGATCCTAATTCTCTCCATGCTTACTCTTGATTTCTCGGAATCCTTTCTTACATGTCATGTCATCTTTAAATCCAAATCTTCCATTCTGATAAAAAATAAGTTTTTCCAGTAGCAATCTCTGAAGTCTCCAGAAGAAAGATGGAGCCCCAACAACAACTCTACCCAATCCAGAATGATGCCATGGTAATCATCATCATAATACTTCTTGCCAGAATTTCAGACAATCTTACCCATTACTCTGAGACTTGCTGCAGAATCTACAGTTAGTCTAACTGAAATTTAACTATCTTTGCTTTCTCACAGTATCCAATAGAGATACCATCACCCCCTAAACATCAGGAAAAAATTCCCCAGGCCAGATTATTTTGTCCTGATTATTTTCCAAAAGGCTGTAATCACTATTGTCATTTATGCAGTAATAGGCCTCAAGTCCAGTTTTGGCCCAACTTCCCTCTGATGTGCCACATTTTCAACAGTAGAAAGTGATCCAAGCCCAGGTCTATCCCAAGTATGTTGGAGAAAAGATTCCTCCAAAGAGTTAGTTTATCCTACAAAGCCTCTGCCCAAGGCTAAATGAGGTATAACCTCATTCATAGTCAGAAGCCTGGAAAATGACACTGAAAGGTTCTGCCTCAATTTGGGAGACTGAACTCAAACCACAAGGACATGTCTATGTTCATTAAAACAGCAACAACAAAACAAAACAAAAACAAGCAAATAAAACAGGTTCAATTCTGTAACCTATCAGTACCAAGAAAAGAAAAAAGGTAGGACCAAAGCTCATACAGCTAGGATGATTTAGATGGACAAAGACAAAGACTGTTGTCAATAATCCATGCATTAGTTAATGTTTTATTGTTCAAATTAAAATAACATGCCTAGAAGCCACTTACAGAAAGGATAATTTATCTGATCTCATAGTTCTATAAGCCATCTCCTAAGTCTACCCAAATAGTGACACCAAGTAAAGACCAAGTATTGAAATATCTGAGGCCATGAGGGTCATTATCCTATTGCATTCCATTTCCTAGCCCCCAGCAGATACACAGACAAATCACAATGCAAGTGAATTTAGTCCAGTGCCAAAATACCTCACAGTCTTTCTATCTCAAAACTGTTTAAAAGTTTAGATTCTCTTCTGAGATGCAAGGAAACCTCTTAACTACCCCTGTAAAATAAAAAAAAAAGGAAATTGCATATTTCCAATATATACTGGCACACTACTGAACTAACTGCTATGTTCTGTCCACTGGGTGGTGTGTGTGTGTGTGTGTGTGTGTGTGTGTGTGTGTGTGTGTGTGTGTGTGTTGTCTTTTAACAAGCTTTGCTGCCTGGTCTATAGCAGTACTGGTGAGACCAGTTTCTTGGCCATTAACACATGTTACTGTTGAGAGAGACTGAGTGCGTTTCAGTAAGAAGTGGTTTTAAGCCAGGAGGATCTGTGAGTTCGAGGCCAGCCTGGGCTACCAAGTGAATTCCAGGAAAGGCGCAAAGCTACACAGAGAAACCCTGTCTCGGAAAACCAAAAAAAAAAAAAAAAAAAAAAAAAAAGTGGTGGTTTTGTTCTTGGTGCCGTAGCTGTTCTGAAGATTCTATCTGTGAACATTGGCCTGGGGATTGCTGTCCTGTCCAGCTGGAATGATGGTTGATAGAGATAATTTGTTGATTACCACAGCTGTAAGCAGGGCCACATCAGCATCTCACAGCTGCTGGAAACTGCAAAGGGTAGGAGAGAGGGTGTATAATTAGGTCTACTCTGAGGCTAGTGAAAAGGGAAGCCAAAACTCAGGTTTGTCTCTCTTGTGTACAGTTCTCTGGTGATGCTAGGGCAGGGTTAGAGTCTTATTTCTTAAGCTTTAGCCTTAGGTGTAGTGGCCGTTGGCTTTTCTCTGGTGCATACTTTTACCAAGCTACTCAAGAACTGAGTTCAAATATAAACCTCCATACTGGCAATTGTACTCTGAATTCAGAAATTACAATCTGGCTAACTTCTCTACTGCTTGACATTTGAGGAAGAAATGTGGAGGCAACCTCTTTGTCTCTTGGTTAATGCAATTCCTGTGGCTTTCTCCACAGGTCAGACTAAAGGTAGATGTTATGTAGCCCTATTCAGACCTAGCATGGTAGGGGTGTCTAATATTTCAAATCTCAGACCTGGATTCAATTTCCTTTCCCATCCCAAAGTGGAAGGCAAGAGATAGAATTAATTGCAGTTCTATTTTCTATCAATGCTCAATGAAAGAAATCGCTCTAAAAGAATATGTCAATACCTTGAAACAAATAGCATTCAAGATTTCACACTAATGTCTTTATTGTTTTTGAAGAGCTAAAAAGGAACCAATTTATTAGCTGTAATACAATTACCAAACAATTAAGCCAATTAATATGTACATATTCATTGAATTGCCTGAAAAGTGTTCTGTTCAAAACCTCTGCACAGTGGAGAGTGGAAAGTCAAGATTATATGTAGTTTCTGTTACTCAAGGTTTCCGTCAAGATGGAGAAAATTTGAGTCTTCTATCAGGTTTTAGTTCACTTAATTTAATAGAAAACGATGCAAAAAGGAAAAAAAAAAGATTGCAAGAGAGGTGAGGGGTTAAAAGTGGGTGAGTCCTCATACTCAAGGAGACCTAGTGAGAGCTTTGTGCAAGGCCTCCAAATCACAGCACCAGAACTCACAAGAGTCATGCAACAAAGAAGATTCTGATGTGCAGTTTGCTCACTGTGGCTATAAGTTAAATCGCTCAGGATTTTAGAGTATTAAACAATGATCAAATAGTTTGAATAAAATATACTCTGCTAAGACTATACTTGACACACCATATTTCTTTGTTAACATATCAGAAAATAGAATGCAAACTTATTTAAAATGCATTAAATATGTACCTTAGTTCAACGAGAACTGAAATATGTAAACCAACATTTCTATGTGCAAACAAATAATTCCATTTTTTTTTAATTGGGAAATGAGATCATTATAAGCAGCTAAAAGATGGGATCCTCTTGTGGTGTTTCTATTTTAGGGAAAATAATAAAAAATGCTGTGGCTAATTAAACAGGTATTGCTCCAGTCACTGTAAGGATTCCAAAACTCTGGAAGTGATTTCCCAGGTGTAACAATGAAAGCCTACAGGATTTGAGAGAGAATTTAGTCATAGAATTATAGCCAAAGACAGCACATATAAGACAAATAATATATATTATTAAAGATGTTAATATTTAATGTAAAAATGGACAGCTTTCTACATTAAACTAATTGTATTGCTTTTAGCCCAAGCCTTGAATCAGGGCATCAGTACAGTGAAAATATATATCAAGCACATTTTTCTACAACTTCATTTTGTTCTGCTTTTCCTCATTTTTAAGATTTATTTTGTTGTTAATTCTATGTCTTTGTGTGTTGGCATGTGGTTTGGTGCATATGAGTACAAGTATTGGCAGGGACCAGAAGCAGAGGGTCTCTAGAACTGGAGTCAGGAGCTGTTGTGAACCTCCTGATGTGGGTTCCGGTAGGTGAACCTGTATCCTCTGCAGGTGCAATATTCACTCTTTTTATTTATTATATTTGTGTTTTAATTTTACACATCAGCCATGGGTTCCCCTGTCCTCCCCCCTCCCGCCTCCACGCCCACTTCCCCTCCCCAGCCCCTCCCCTCCATTCCCATCTCCTCCAAGGCCAAGACTCCCCTGGGGATTCATTTAAACATGGTGGATTCAGTACAGTCCCCTCCTTCCAGGCTGAGCAAAGTGTCCCTGTGTAAGTCCAAGGTTCCAAACAGCCGGCTCATGCACTAAGGACAGGTCCCGGTCCCACTGCCTGGGTGTCTCCCAAACAGTTCAAGCTATTCAACTGTCTCACTTATCCAGAGGGCCTGATCCAGTTGGGGGCTCCTCAGCTTTTGGTTCATAATTCATGTGTTTCCATTAGTTTGGCTATTTGTCCCTGTGCTTTTCCAATCTTGGTCTGAACAATTCACACTCTTAAAGTCCCTCCTGTTTGTCGACAATTGGAGTCCTGGAGCTCCACCTGGGGCCTGGCCAAGGATCTCTGCATCCACTTCCATCAGTTATTGGGATGAGAGTCCCAGCATGACATTTAGGGTGTTTGGCCATCTGATCACCAGACTAGGTCAGATCAGGCTTTCTCTCGACCATTGCCAGTAGTCTATAGTGGAGGTATCATTGTGGATTTCTAGGGACCTCTAGCACTTTGCTTCTTCCTGTTCTCACATGGTCTTCATTTATCATGGTCTGTTATTCCTTGTTCTCCTTTTCTGTTCTTGATCCAGCAGATGACTAGACTGCTACACAACTCCAGGGAGGCTACCTAGAAAACGGGACTCTAGGAAAGATCGCCCAATGACAGAGAAATGGATGAGATCTACATGAACAACCTAGATGACAGTGGGAGTAATGAAGGGCAATCTTCGAGGGAAAGAGAGCTTAGGGGAGCAATATTCACTCTTTACAGCTGGCCATCTTTATAGGTCCCCACAACTTTATGTTGAATGTCATTGCCTGATTAACCTATAACATAGGTAACATTAACACAATAATAAAAATATGTTTAACCAGTTAATTAAAACCTTATTTCAGCTGTTTATACAAATATTTAGAGATAATTTAATAAACCTAAATTAGTATAATATATGGTTATTTATATAATTTTTGAGAAGGTCACAAAAGGTGTACTTATTTTACTATAAATTTTCGGTCACTGAAGAAAATACCAACATGTTATATAAGTAAGAAAAAAATGATGGTTTTTGGCATAGATTAACAGAACTACTAAGTTTTATTGAAATGTATAATATGGAATAAGTTTTACGAAAACCCTAATGGTACTTTTTATTGTTAAAATTTCTGATTATTGGTATGCTTGGTAGTGGAAGCCCAGCTATGTGGTAGGCTGAGGCAGGATATTGAATGCTCAAGGCCTGTCTGAGTGACAGAGTCTTGTAAAGACCAGCATAGGCAATTTAGGTTATTCAAAATAAAAGTATAATGGAAGGCTGGGGCTGTTGTTCAGGTGCCTCGCACCCACAAAGTGTTTGGTTCAACCTCATAAATAAACAACAGTGGATAAACAAACAACTCAGATTGGTTGACAGATATGATAATATTTCAAAAATTAAAGATATTTTAGAATTGTATGTGATTTAGACATTTTTACAAAGGGAACTTTTCTGTTTATAATAAATTCAGAAGAATCATAAAATGAGGGCTTGCATAAATTTAATGATTACTCTTCAGTTCTAGTTTGTTCTTTGTTGCTGTGATAAGCACCAAAGCAACTTTGTGGAGAAAATAGTTTATCTAAGCTTTACACTTCTAGGTCAGAATCCAGCACTGAGGCAAGTTGGGGCAGCAACTGACAGCAGGAAGTTGAAGCTGACATGGTAGAGCAATGCTGCTTGTAAGCTTACTCTCTGCTCTGCTAGCTTTATTATATAGACCAGGTCCATCTACCTAGGTAATGGTGCTGCCAACATAGGCTGGGAGCTCCCTCACCAATTGTCCATCATGCCAACTTTTTACAGGCATGGTGACAGGACAATCTGATCTACAGAATTCTTCAACTGAGGCTTTCTCTTCTCAGGTTACACTAAGATGTGTGAATTTGACAAAAACACCTTACAAGAAAAAAATATCTTCAGGGTTTGGGACAGTAGGGACATCAGAGTATCCCATGTACCCAGAAGCACACTCCAAAACAAAGACATGCTTTACAAACACTTTGTCAGAGGCCCAAACAATGAATCTGGGTGAGGAGGCTTAAGACAAAGCAGACAGTACCCTGTTTAAACCTGAACAGGTCATCACTATTGGCCAAATGGAATCTCGTCTCTCTTTTGGGATTCTATGGAAGATGGGGACATATTTCAGAGTCCCAAGAGTTTACTTGATACATTGGATAGTCATTGTTGAAGGACTGTGGCTGAGGAAGATAAGTACCAGCAAGAGTGGGAGGATTTAATTCTTCAGCTCTCCTCACATTCTACAGTGAAACTTATCACCCATTGTATCTTAATTGCTTAAAGTAAGAAACTATCTCTAAAAGAACAGGGATACCATGCTGAGTGAGCACAATAATACCATTGCTTGAGCCTCCCGCAGAGGAAAAAGTACATATTGCGATTTCGAGTGAGTTAAAAGCAGGAAAGCAAGACTAGTCTGGTGCACACAATGTGGAATAGGGTATTCTAGAAAGGCTACGTGTGTACAATAACCTCGTTTTTTAAAAAAGTCTTCCTTTTTGTATGTGTATGTTTGTATAGGTTTGTGTGTATGCAGGTCAACTTCTGATGTTCTTCCTCATGAGTCATTATTCACCTTATTTCTAAAGGCACCATCTGTCAATGATCTGGTGGTCACTAAGTAGGCTGGCCTGGCTTGTCAGAGAGTTCCAGGTATCCACCTGCCTCTGGATCCACAATGCTGGGATAACAAGGTATCCACCTGTCTGTGGATACCCAGTGCTGGGATGATAAAGGATCCACCTGTGTCTGGATCCTCAGTGCTTGGATTACAAGCATGCACCACTGTGCTTTGCTTTGCTCTATTCTTTTTCTAATCAGATGCTGTGGTTAAACTTAGCCCTCATATTTGCAAAGGCATGTACTTTACCGATTGAACTTTACTCTCAACCCAAATGTCACCTTTCTGAGATCTCTGTAGCCTCATCTCTATGTTAGAAAATACAGGGAAGTAGAGGGTTATTTTGATGCTGATGGTGAAAATAGGTTACTTTGTAGGTTTTACTGAAATCAACAGAGAATCAACACAGTCTCTGGACTATGAATGTGCACATCTGCTGCTTCAGTAAGATATACTTGTCTGTTGTTTTATACTCCTGGGAAGATATTGAAACTGACTCTGATAAACACACAGGAAATGCTTTAGGGATTACTTTCATGCCATGAAGAGTATCTGACACAGTTTTTAAGCAATTCTAGGGGGGCATATTGGTATAATGAATATTCAAAATGACATCATTGTCTTGACATGGAGGAACTCAAGAAAACATTTGCATTATTCAAAATGGCAGAAATTAAATTATTGTACAGGTAGTCTGCCACCTGCTCAGGGCGTACACACACACACACACACACACACACACACACACACACACACACACACACACACACACACACACACACACACACACACACACACACACACACATACAGCTATGGAAGTCATCCCAGAGCCTGAAAGACTCTGCAGTCTTTGCAGAAACACTCATTTTGCACATAAGGCTGTATCAGGTGAATCCTTAGTTCATGTGTGTATTTTATGAAGCCTGTGATCATGTGCTCGGATCTGGTTTTATGAGGAGCAAATGTGTTCACAGACGTTATAGTCCCTGGAGGACCAAGAACAACAGAGCTGAAGATTGCAGAAATTAACATGACCATGAAGGCTGCTTTGTACAGGTTGGCATTAGCCAGATAAAATAATACCAAATTTCACTTTAGCGTGAGAAATAGAGATTTTGATAGAATTGGGCTTTTATGTGTGTTGATTACAGAGTTTATTAAAACTTGTCAGTAAATAGTTGAGAGTAGGTGTTACTCTGAAGTCCACAGTGGCTTGGAACTCAGGATCTACAACTCTGTTTTCCAAGTATTTGAACTCAAACTTTTGACACCAGACTCACCTTAAATTATTCTTAGATATATTTTTTTTCAAGACAGGGGTTCTCTGTGTAGTTTTGGTGCCTGTCCTGGAGCTCACTCTGTAGACCAGGCTGGCCTTGTACTTACAGAGATCTGCCTGTCTCTGTCTACCGAGTGCTGGGATTAAAGATGTGTGGCACCACCCAACTACTATTTTTTCTTTCTGTTGTTAAATACGTTTATAAAAAGACATTAACATAACAAATGAGAAAGAAATACCTCATGTTCTAATTTTTTTCCCAAAAAATTTTGTCCTAAAATTATGCAATACAGTTTTAACATTGTCTTTTATAATTATTGTTGGCTTCTAATGTATAGATAAAAAATTTGAAATTCAATATTATTCTTTTCTTTTATATATTTGTAGGACAATCTATTTACCAAATGGTCTATTATGGGAAACTAAAAAATATATGAAAATAATAATAAATCTAGTTAAACAATGCTTTAGAGAAAGTTATAGAACTTCAAAACACATTCCTAATTGAATGAGAGTTATGAAAGCAAGATCAGAAATTAAACTTTTTCTAATGATATATTAAAAGTAACATACATTTCCTAATTGATAATGTTATAACATCTGAATCTTGTGTCAAACATTAAATTACCCAACTTGTAGACTTATCATATACTCATACACACACACACTCACACACACACACACACACACACACTCACACACATGCTTCTAGATTTTATCTGTAGTCCAAAAACTAATTGTGTATATATATATATATATATATATATATATATATATATATATATATATATAAATATATATATTTATAATTCTTCTTGTCCTTTGACCCACAAAATTAATTTAAAATCTTAGAAATCCTTATAAAATATATATAGCCATTCATGTTGTCAATGTGCAAATATGATTATCTTCTTCCAGAAACTGCTGCCTTTTGCGTGTCATTTTTTGATTTTTTAATATTACTTGTTAGGGATAGGGTTTAGGAAAGACACAGGAGAAGAAATCCAAGTCAACTATCCACAAAACAAAAATTCAATTGGATGCATTAAAATATAGAAAGGAATCCTCTTATAGTGATTCATTTCAAAACACTTAAAACTTTTTTTTAGCAAAGCTGAATTGTTATTATGGTTGGTAAGTGGTCTTTTCTCTGTTTAATATCAGTTGCTTAAAATCATAGTCAACAAGCAAAATGATCAGAACAATAAACTATTGGTGATGTATAGAATGACACCTCACCTAGGGATACAAGTTGTTCATCTTTTATTGCATGAAATCCTTCAAGCATCTCAAGTGTACTTTCTATCAAGTAATGCTCTACTGGACCACCTCAGGTGTGTCTTCAATGGCAGACCTCTTGAATCATGGTCACCATCTAGTGAATTTCCTTCTTAATTATTTTATTGATTTAGAATTTTTGGTTCTCTAGAATCTCTTAGCTAGATTTGTAAAATTACCACTTGGGTGGTCTCTGCATTATGATTTTATTGGGTCATGTGTATTACAGTTCAGGATATTTTTGGAATTAAAAGCTGATGAACTGCTACCTTGTATGACATTCAGTTTTCTGACAGTTCTTCATGTCCATAATCTCCTCTGTTACTGTGATTTCCACTTCACACCTCCTAATATCACCAAGCAGCTATGACCCCTTGACCCCATCCTGCAGTCCTTTGAAAGAGTCTTTCTCCCAGAGTGATCATATTAGCTCTATTTCTCTAATCATGAATTTTCCCCCTTCAAGATCCTATTACAGATAAATAAACTATATAATTTCCCAAACAGGGGTTACATATCCCTGTCATACATTCTACTTTTAAATTATATGCTACAAGAATACACACAATTTAAGTAATGTGCTCTTAGACATTGAACCATTATTTTATTGGTTTTGGAAACTCAAAACAAAATTTGAGTTAAGTAATTTTGATCCTTTAAGGGAATTTGATCTATCTTACTCTCAGACTACTTTGTACATGGAACCATAATTGTCAAACTAGTACTATGGCTGCATGACTTTGTCTTACAATGTTTGAGAATGAGGAATATTCCAAGATCTTAAAAGATGGAGTAGATCCAGAGAGAAAAACAGCAAGTATCTGTTTCTTTTCATTTTTTTTTCTGTCACATGGGTTTGTTACACGGCAGACATCCAACTTAAAACGTAAATTCCAGGCTAGTAGAGTTATTCTAGATGAGAATGGGCAGTATGTCAACATATCACTCCAGGTACATTGAAACCTTCAAGCAGTAAACATTCCCTCAATCTTGACATCTTAGGAAGTGACTTTCACTAAGGCTGGTACTTCACTCAGTGTCATATACTAGGTTTGGGACAAATTGAAACTTTGATTCTATTGAACTGCGAACTATCTCACCATTCTGCTTCCTATGGTCAGCCTAGACATGCCAGAAAGTAAATATTACACTATTAAGACGAACTGATTTATTTGTGTCTCAGAAATAACAAGAGCTCTCCACCTCCATGAAAACTTTGTTTTATCATCCTTCCCATCAATATAATACATCAAAAAGAAGAAGTGGCTAGGGAGAGATTGCTTTATTTCCAATTTGTGATTCCAAGGAGCTACTCTTTACAGGGATGTAATCTTACAATTTTCTAACTAATAAAAGTACCACATCAATAGACAGCTTCAGAAATGATACCCATAAGGGATTAATGAAAAGAAATGTTTCCTTGTAGGCACCTTCTGTCTCTCACAGGTATTAAAAAGTAATTGTGATCCAGTAGAAGCCATATATGGTTATAGGATCATTGAGCATAGTCTCACAGTAAACCCTTATAAATGAAGAAAAATTGCAATTGATCTGGATGAAAATAATGATTGGGAAAACATCTAGTACCTGGCAGCTAAACAAACAGCTGTAACCAAACTACCAATGGGACTCACAGTTCAAATATTTTCTTTTGAAAATATGAGTATAATTCTTTTATCAACAAATAAGAAAATAACATATTAACTTCTTATTATCAAGAGAAAGTTGGATAACTTTTCAAAAGGAAAATAAAGCCTAATATGTAATTTTCATATGTATATGAATGATGCAAGGATATCAATCAAAATGTCTGTGCTTGAAGTCATCATCCTTTGTTAGTGGGGTATTTAAAACAGATTTTAAACAGAACTTAATGTCTGTGTTGTGATTGTTCATCCTACTTTTTTTCTGGAGTTTGTTCTATACATCATCAGGTATCATTCATTCTTTTAAACTTTAGCATGTACTTATAAATTACTAATATTTCAATTGTCTACATATTCATCCCCATAGGTATTTATTATAGCCCTTTGGGGTTTTCTTTAGATATTGAAAGTCCCTCTTCACAAGAGAAATAAAAATATATTTTTTCATCTGAGATTTTTTCAATTACTATAAAATTTTTCCTATGATAATTTATTGTTTTATTAAAATTAATATGAAAGTGAATTAAAGAACAATGAGGGTAAACAGTAACATGGTAATTGTACAAGAAACCAATGGCTGTTGTTGAAATAATCAGAATATTTGTACATTGAAGAATTATACAATTTGTACATTTTTGTATCTCACAAAATATTAAAAGGCATTAACTCTCTAAGTGGAAAGAAAGAATCGTCTTTCTGAACAGCAGACTAGGAAGCACAGCAACTACATGCTTTTGATCTCAGCAGAAATATGTCACCCAATGGCATGGCCGCTATTTGGCATGAAATGCAAATTCAGGATGTTTGAGTTAGATGAGGCCTTTCAATGTAAAGCATAATGAAACTTTTATGTATATAATATCTATGAAAGAATGTGTGACCTTAATGCTTACAGATATAGGTTAATATTTTATTTGCGTACATCCCCAAGTCTGGCCCATTATTTGCATCGATTTATCACAAGTCTGCAGGCAGGGTTTGCTGGTAGAATGGACAATGACATTTTCAGTCGAAAATGAGTGGAAGATGCCACTGCAGCTGGATTTGCTAAGCCTGTTAGTAGCTGCACTGATGAGGTGAAAAGAGGTTGGAAAGCAAGAAATCTAAAGTAGAGATGAAAATCTCAAGTTTGGATGGAACATTGTTATCCATGAATATTCCCTTGTCATGTCAAAGTAGCCAAGCCACCCAGGGCTAAGAAGCAAAGAGAAAGATTTGTAGTTCTTCTTTAAATCAATACAGCATCTGTTTCTCTTGCATCTTCATTACAGTGAGAAACAGTGTCTATCATTAATGTATGTTTATAGAAAACTCTGCTTCATGAACTGTTTAGCATGTAGACTGTAGTACACAATTCATTCATAATTCCAGTGTTCCTCATAGGCATGTGTACATCCAATCACATAGCTTGATGTGCAGTAATGCCTAAGCAATGCCAGGTGTTGTTTAATAAGTCTGTCTTATCAAGAACAATGTTTGCAGGAATGTTGACTTCTGTTTTCAAGCAAAGTAGAGACATTTTCAATATCTCTTTGGTACTTGAAATAATTGATTATTTTCATTTGCATGCTTTCAAGGGCGCCTGCTCCTTAATTAGTATTTATCAAAGTTTAAGAATATACAAATTCTCAAAATAGACATTTTCCTGCCCATTTACTAATCTACATTCTAACTGATTATTGTTCCAATTGCTGTGCCCCACTATTTTAAGATAGCTGAGCAGTGATTTACTCAGAAAATTTTAATCTAACAATAACTTTAGCTGCTAAAATGTTGCAATTTCTACTGCTGGAATGAACAATTAAATAATTCAAATACAGGGTAATTATTTTTAGACATATTTCTGATCTCTCTCATATATATGTATATATCAAGAAACTTGAGCATTTTTATCTTAGTTCAGAGTGTTCTTTGGGCCTAGGATTTAGCTCCACATAAGTGCCATACATAAGTAATATGAGTTGAAGCTGAATGAAAATAGAGAACTCAGTTACTGATCTGCAACATTTATCACAAAGAAAACAATTACATAACCTGCCTGTAAGAGTCTCTTTATTGAGTGGAGCAAGGTTTACTGTTTTCCTTTGCCAATTGATATGGTATTTGTTTACAAAATTATTTCAAAGCCAGTAACTGACTCCTTCAGAGTTTTAGTATTGTCGAAGGCTCCCAAGTGAGTTCTAGTTTTTAAAGATAATTTTCTCCTTGACAATTACTCTTTTCAACTTTAAAATTTTAAGTTAATATGACCAATTTGTTTAATGTTACACAGCATGTAATGTCACTCATAGTTCTCAACAAGAACAAAATGCTAAACTTAGCAATTAAAATACTTATTTTTTCTTTATAATTATTTTGTCTTCAGATAGGGTGCTTGTATGACTGTCTGTCTTTTAACCTTAGTCAGATGCTCTATGACTAACTTAACTTCTCCAGGACCTTAGTCACACACACACACACTAAACACACACACAAGCACACACACAGTCACACAAATACACACATATACAAACACACACATATGAAAAAGATCTATCTGTATCTAAGTAACTCTATATATTCAATGTAAAATTAATTTATTATATGCTTGGCTGTATGCCAAAAGTGGCTGTCATTGCCCTGTAATTGGAGTCACAGGTGACAAAGAAACTCCGTGGTCCATTCTAAGGATATCAAACCTCTTAACTGTAAGCCACAATTAAAGCCACCACTTCATGCTGTATTTTGAAAGAGTGTCTTTAAGATGCCTACAGTGGCCTCACAGTTGAGGTCCTTCGGCCTTAGTCTCTGGCTATCTGAGATTATAGGTACACAAATGCACAGGTCACTATGACTTCCTGTGCCTAAATGATGATATTTTCTGACTATGCTTTTGAAACTGTGTCTGTATTTCCCTGAGAAGCAGCATGCTTGTCAAGATTAAATTGATATTTTATCATAATTAACATGAATTAAATATGCTCTTTTATTAAGCAAATACTAATTTTGATTTCAACACATATTGATTTTTTTTTAAATAAGTGTTACTCCAGGTAATACTATTTTTTACTAGAAGTTGTCATTGTATTATATACCACTGGGAGGATGGAAGAAAAAATAAAATAAAGGTTACTAAATTTAGAAATATAAAACACAGAAAGCAAATGTTTACTAAGGGAATGTGTTAAGGGCAAGTATTTCACACACAAATACAGTCAAATATGAAACACATGGTGTATGTAGTGCTCATATTTTTTTCTCCTTTTTTATTTATTATATTTGTATTTGTAAGGACAAATACTAGACAATGGGCTGAGAGGTGGAACACTGAATAAGAGCACTGAAGACTCCATTTCCTGCATGTACATAGAGACTTACAATCTTCTATAATTCCAGTTCCAGGGATCTGATGTTCTCCTTTGCCCCTCATGAGCACTGTATGTAGATGTGGTACGTAGAACACCCATGCCTATAAAATAAAAATTAAAAAAAATCCAATAGCCATATAGCTGAATTCTGTTTCACTTTTATTATTTACTCTCCTCAAATCAATAACTAGTGCCATACCAAAATAATAGTTTATTTTGTGTGCAATTACTATTTTAATAAATATTGATAAAATAAGAAATATATATATATATATATATATATATATATATATATATCCAAATAAAAAACTGCAAAAAAAATTCTACTCTCTACAAAAAGGCCACAGAAGCTTTACATGCTAAATTTAAATAAATACAAGAAAACATAGTATCATTTTTCCTTTGTACATGTACTACTATCTTTGTAAAGTCTTTACTTTTCAATGTTTACTGCCCAGGGCTGGAGGGAGGGTTCTGTCTTTAAGAGCTTGCACTAGTTTAGTAGAGAAACTGATACAATATGACTCAGGGTTTGTTAAAAGAACAGAACTGTGAGATTGAAGATGTGTGTGTGTGTGTGTGTGTGTGTGTGTGTGTGTGTGTGTGTATGTGTGTGGTGTGAAGTTGCTTTACAAGCTGAGGTCCAGCTGGTCCACTAGTCCAACAATCCTAACCAAAAGGTCAAAACTGAGTAGTTGTTCAATAGGTGAAGCAGGATAACTCCATCTTCAGTCTGTGTTGTTGGAATTCCAAAGAAGTAAGTTGTAATGGCCAAAGGGAATACCTCAGCAGAAGGATAGATTAACTTTGCAACAGGAGTGAAGGCAAGCAGACAAAAACCCCAAAACTTCCTTCTTTCATGTCCTTTGATGTAAGGTGCTGCCAGAAGGGGTGGCCCAGATTTATGTTGGGTCTTTTGAACTCAAATGACCCAGATTTAGAGTGGGTATTCCCACTTAAAATGATCTAATCAAGAAAGTCCTTCTAAGTTTTTCCCACCTGTTTGGGTTTTAGTTGATTCCAGATTTGGCCAAGTTGACAACCAAGACTAGTTATCACAGTCAGTTAATCAGAACACATATCAAGTGGCTCATAATTGCCTGTAACTCAAACTCCTAGGTAGGATGTGACAATTTCAGCCCTCCATAGACACCTTCATTCATATGCATTTACCTAAACACACACACACACACACACACTACAAATACACATAATTAAAAAATCTTCAAAGAATATAGAGTCCCACTTTTTTTCTTGTTTTTCTTATTACAATATTTATTTTTCACAATGAAGCAGCACCAAATATACACACCCTCTCCTTCTTACTGTATATTTTATTATCCTATCTATCTATCTATCTATCTATCTATCTATCTATCTATCTATCTATCCTCTATCTATTCGTGTGTGTGTGTGTATGTATGTGTGTGTGTGTGTGTGTGTGAGTGTGTGTGTGTGTGTGTGTGTGTGTGTGTGTGTGTGTGTGTGTGCTACAGAGCACATGGCGGGGGTCACAGGACAACTTTCAGAAATCAGTTCTTCCTTTCCATCCTGAGCATTTAATTTAGGTTGTCAGGATTGGCAGTGAACATCATAACCTAATAAGTCATGTTGCTGGCTTTCCCATGCTTTTGAATTTTACATATGAGCAACATAGAACTCCAAAAGAGGCTTGGCATGTAACTGACATTTAATATATATGCCATATACTTATAAATATATTGTATATAAATATATTATAATATATATGAGTATCATACAGGTTATGCAAATTAAACAGCAATTCAAAGACTATTTTTATAAGATATGTACAAATGAGAGGGAAATTAAGTGAAAAAGCATCCCATGGGTTTCATTCTAAAACGTATTTCCTTCTCACTAAGGACAAAAGGTGTGTCGGAAGGGCTTGAAAATTTTATTATCTGCTTCAAAAACAATCAAAGCATCAATAAAAGCAATCATCAGAAAGACTCACTATACTCCAATCATGTATTAAGATGATATTCTGATATAGTGAAGTAGATTTTGCACTAGGTTGTTAAGAAAATACAAGTTAAGCTCAGAGATAACAAGCACTTGATTGAGCTCCTGAGCTTTTCAGAGCTCCTCAGGTGAGGCCAGAATCAATGCCCTGAGTTATTTGCTTTTCCTCACAGCTCTTAACCTGATGCCATCATACAGTTTGTACTTTGTCATCCCTGGCTCATAAGCTTTGGAGAGCTAGTCCTTCATTATTCTACCTGTCATAATTTTGTATGATAATTATGACATACTATGTTTTAATAAACATTTGAGGAACTAAATAAATGTAATGAAGAGAATGTTTATCCAAATGTTTAACATATATGCATTGAATACATATATACATATATATATATATATATATATATATATATATATATATATCAAGTAGTTAAGAATGTACAAACCTCTAAAATTATTTATTGTTTAGTCATAATTAAAATACAACTAAGCTTGTGAGATACAGAGATCCTTACTTCAAAAGAGAACCCTAGAGACTCACAGTACAAATTCTATGGTTTTGCAAAGTTGAGACTCAAATCAGAATGACAGATTCCACTGTGGCTCTGGGGGTCATAAAGAAGCAGAGTTAGGGTGGGTTGGAGGAATAGCTAGATTAACAGAGTCTAGCAATGAGCCATAATTTAATTCATCCATATTGGGCCTAAGTTGGCTCAAGGCCCTTCTCTCCACAAAGATGTTTTATTACCGTGCAACATGGTTTGCATAACGGCAAAGTCACATACAACTGGAGTAAGACATCAGAATTGATCAACTCATCAAATTTCTAGAAGTTCTAGTATGTTTTTGTTTTTTGAAATAATAATATCCTTATGAATTCTGTGAGCATTTCATAAAGTGATCTCTGAACATATTCACTCCCTCCTCTCCCAACTCCTTCCTTCCATAACCACCCTTTCCACATGCTTGTCCTTATACATCCATCTTTGAGTTTTCTTCTTTTTCTTTTTTTCATCAAGTAAAAGGCTGTTGAAAATAAACTACCAGATTTTCTTTTCTTTAAAAAACATTTTATTATTAATTTATGTGTATGTGTGTGCTTGTATGATTTTATATGTTCTGAAGTATGTCTGTACCTCATAAACCAGACAGGGCCACTGTATCTCCTGGAGCTGGTGTTTTAGAAGGTTGCAAGCTCTGAGATATGGGTTCTAGGAGCCAAGCTTGGTCCCTTGCAGTAGCAACTCTTAGTGTCTGAGCCATTTCTCCAGCCTCAGATTTTACTACATATAATTATGTGTCATCAGTTCAGGTATGAATCAAGTCTATAGAGTGCAAAGACTATATACTGCATAGTTGAAGATAATCAAGAATCTCATCATAAATTACAATGAATATTTATATACACTAGCAATTTTGAATATTGGAATCTTTAATTGTTTCTGATATGTCATATTAAAAATAAAATGAATTTATGGAGATGACATAATTAGTAAAACGTTTGTCATGCAAACATGAAGTCCTGAGTTTAAGCCCCCAACCCCAAACCTGCATAAAAGCTGGACATATTGGCATACACTTGCATTCAGTGGGTGTAGAGAGGTAGATCCATGGGAGAGTCTGCTCTGACTGCCTAGGGTATTTTGTGAGTTCAAGGCCAAATGAGAGACTCTCAAGACCTCTTCATTCACATTCCTGTTCACATATATTTGCATACTTTCACATTTGTGCGCATCCCATTAGGATGCATGCACACACAGAGAGACACATAACAACAATAATAACAATAACAAAAAATAACAACAACAGCAGAATTCTGGCCTCAAAAGTTACCTATACTTGCAATCACAGTTCTCTCAGCAACAGCTATCAGTGCCTTTCAGTCAATAAAGTGCTGCCCTGTTCATGCTATCAATGTCTGATCAGTATTTAACAGTGCTTCTCAAAGGTCCTTATCCTGAGGGAAGGAAAAAGGAAACAACACTACAATATACTTTAATATTGAAGCACTGATTAGTAATGGAATGCTGTGTGAACAAGGTCTATTATCTACTTGACTTTTAATTACCTTAAAAAATATATGTCCTGGGACTTTCCTTTTATTCATTATACCTGCCAGACCCTGAACTTTTAATTTCAGCCTATTAATTACCATGATACCCCCAGGTCCTTTTCACCCTCTATTTCTGCCAGAATAATATCATCCTAAACATTTACTTTAGCTCTTTGTCCGCTTCCCTGGATGTCTAAGTTCACTTTGCACACACTGAATTCTATGCCACTTTGTTGCTGCCATAACAAATTTCAATTTCTTTTCTTCTTAACAGTATCCTTCTCAGAGCTAACAATGTTTCCTACTCCATCACTAAATTTTATTGTCAGGAGATTCTGCTGTAGAAATCCAATTGTCTGTAAATCTGAGCACTGGTGAAGCTGCTAAAATCACTGTGAGTCTTATTTAACTGTCTGGCACATAAATCAGGTAAATTTTATTTGATTTCAGTGGGATTTTTTTTTTAAACCTTAGTACTCTAACACATACTGATATTAACTAACTGCACATTTGAAAGCATATTATTGCTTTAGAAAGGGACAATTCATCTACCAAGCACAGCATATCTCTCTAAAAGACAATCATGAAGAAACATGTCTGGTGTCATGTCCTCCAGGGTCGGTGGTAGAAAAGGATCCTGGAGAGGCAAAGCTTTACAATGTTGTCATTAATTCATTCCAAGACTGGCCAAGAGTCTTGAAATGCCAGATTTGTTTGTTTGCTACCTAACATACTAGCCTAGCATTTCTTTTAAGGGTGATAATACATATAAACATTTATCAAGAAGTTATCATTTTGCATATATGCATTTACATACACATTTTATGGCTGTTTGTGTGTTTGTTTGTTGTTAGGGTGTTAGAACACTGTCTGAGAATGGAGACATGTGAGGAGAGTTCTGTGTGAGTGTGAGAAAACTCCAAGAACACAAGACCAGAGTCTGGTGACCCCTGTTTTTTTTTCTTTTGGAGCTGAGGATCAAACCCAGGACCTTGCGCTTGCTAGGCAAGCACTCTACCACTGAGCTAAATCCCCAACCCTTCCCTGTTTTTTTAAAACACAGAATTTTTCATGGAATGTGCTTTTGTATTCCTCCTCCTAGGTGTAGCAGATAGGAAAGAGTTTACCACAGCTGTTGATATTCATATGCCTCTTTGGAAAAACATGGTTTTGCCATATGTTGCTTGTCCTTCTAACTGAACACCTTACTCATGTGGTTCTTCATAACCCTCAGGGTATAAATTTTCTGATGCTCTGAATAAAGTTGGTTATTGCATTGTATGACACATTTTAAGGGCCTGGCTCTCCTAGGATCACACTGCCAACTAGAGCTGTAAATAAGTGGATCCTGAAGATAGAACTGAAATTAGCTATGAGATAAGAGCATGGAAACCCTCACAGAAGGTAGTGAATGAAAATAATGGATCAGAAACCAGGGAAGGCTTTGCCTTATGTCGAGCTTGTGTAGTTTTTTTTTTTTTTTTTTTAGGATGAGTATAAGTATAATCCCTGTTTTCTAGAAGGAACTTTACATGAAGAAGCATGAGACAGAGTCCAGGAGAATATTGAGCAGGTAACAGTGACAAGGGAAAAAAACCTCGTTCTATTTTGGGTCACTTGGACACTAATTTGAACTGTTATTAAAATACTTAAGGAAGCTAAGACACATATTAATCATGACAGAGAGATGGCTAATTCCTTGGATGAATATAAACTAGATGATCAAATTCTAAAATTGATAAAAGAGGCAAAGAAGGAGGTTTTGGTGGTTCCCTCCTTTACTGGATCCTCCTTTAAATATGTACCTCTATTTCTTGAAAATGACCCTGAAACATAGGATAAGCAAGTTGGCAATCAATCTAATACTAAATTATCTCCATTTTTTTGTCATAAGAGAGCCTATGACAAAGCTAAGTTTACAGCCAAGGTAAGTAGGATGGTAGGGAAACAGAATTCAGTCAGAAATTCCTTCCCTGCCTCATGAGCTACACTTGGTATTTCCAGTGCGCTAATATATTAAACTCTAGAAGGAAAGATGATGTTGGGCAGTCCTTACACATCATCTTAAGAGGCATAAAAAAGAAATACAGCTATTTTAATCCAGATATTTGTCTCAAGTGGATCCATGCCAGCCTCTAGAGTTACTTATTTTCCCCACTAAATTGTTTCCAACAGGTATCAGCACACGAAGATAAACCTTTGGACTGGATTTATTTACACCATAAAACACTAACTGCTTACCTTACTTTACTTGCTCAATTAGTGAATCAGGGGAGGACCTGATTCAACAATAATATGGATTTGACCCTTGATGAATTATATTAACCTTAACTAAGAATCAATTTTTAAGAGTGCTACAAAACTCAATGGATTTTCAAATTTCATTTGCAGATTACCATGAAGTACAGAAAAATCATTATGCAGCTGGTAAGTTGTAGGATTTTCTCATATGAACTGAATTTGTGATTACAAAAATTGCCCAAACTTTTCCCATCCCACAGGCAGATATTATTTTATTGATGGGTCATCTAATGAGTGGTATGCAGGGGGATGCATGGACCAGATAATCATCAATCTATTAATAATTCTTTTTCCTCAGCCTAACATGTGGAACTAGTTATTTTGATTCATCTATCAAAAACTATAAATATTAAATATTCTTAGTGTGTCTTTCATTTAGGGTTCTAAAATTTGATATTCAGAATATATTTTTCCATAATAATAGGTACAGGCCATGTAATTTATGATGATTTGAATGCTAGCTTGCAAATAAGTGTGTATTTATATATGTGTTTGTGTTTACAAATAATATATATATATATGTATATATTATTCTAGGCTATGATAATAAATGCTTATAATTGTAAAAATATGCACACATACATATATGTGTGCAAGCATAGATGTGGATCTCAAATATTTTTCACCAAAGTGTCACTAATTACAAGCATAGGTAGTACAGGAGAGCACATTGGCTGCCTGAATCAGCTTTCTTACAAAAACAAAACAAATCAAAAACTACAATTTGGATGCTTGTGAAGAGATTGATGGAATATTATGTTTTGTTCCTAGATTTTCATTGATGGCCTGAGAATCCTGGTAGAGAGATAATTTCCAGGACTGTGTAGGTCTCTTTTATTGGAGTGTCCTTGATTTCTTGAACAGCATTCGAAGCCCCACCTTGCTAATCATGGCAAGTCCTTTGGGCCAGTGAATGCTTTGAATTGCAAATACATTGATTATGTCACAGAACAGAATTTTTTATTTTTTATCTATGCTTGCCTCCTAAAGAATTGCTTCTAATGACAGTTTTTAATCTATTTATAGAAGCATCTACCCGTTAATTGTGAAAAAGAAAGGTTTGCCTAAGGAGGAAAAGATGTTAGAAAGGGAAGCTAGTGTACTGCTAAACCCACCTTGTGAGGTTAGGAAGTCAGTGCCACAGTGCTTTCTTAACAAGCAAATAAATAAATAAATTAGCACGTTTTCTTATTTCATGTGATGTATAAGGCATGATTTACCAACATCAGAATGAAGCAGATTTCTGTAAAAATTTACTGGAGAAAACTTAAAGGTAAAATATTAACACTGCACATAAACACCCACATGTACATAAACATACATACACATGCACAATACATATATACACAGATACACACATTACACATAAACATACATATTCTCACATAAATGTACATATGCCCACATAAATGTAATATGCCTATACATATACTTAGGCAATACAAATATACATAACCATATAACCTTATAATCCACACACATAAACATGAATGTTTACATACAAACACTTACATACATACAAATACACATGTACATTCGTACTTATACATACACTCAATACAAATATACATACACATATACACAAATAAAAACATACACACATGAACAATTATGCACACATACATATATACACATATACAAACACACACATGCATAATGTATACATACATACAACATAAATAGACATATACAGAAAATACATATAAACATAGACATATACATAAGCACACACATGAACATAAAGATACACATTCAGGGAGGCATCATCCAGCAACTTGATGGGAGAAGATGCAAGGACCTAAGCCAAACACTAGGCAGAGCCAGGGGAACCTGGCAGAAGAGGCAGGGGAGGATTATAGGAGTGGGAGGGGTTGAGGTCACTGAGGAGAAGATGGCCCACAGAATTAACTAAGCAAGGCTCATAGGGGCTCACAGAGACTATAGCAACAACCATGGATACTGTATGGGTCTGAGCCAAGTCCTCTGCATATATTTTATCATTATATAACTGCCTGTTCTTGTGGGACTCTTAGCAGTGGGAATAGGGGTGCCTGTGTCCCTTTTGCCTGGTCTTGGTCTTGGGAACCTTTTCCTGGTATTTCCCTCCTACTGGGTTATCTTGTCTAGCCTTGATATGAGGGTATGTGCCTAGTCTTATTGGAATTTGTTACCTGTGTTCGGTTGATATCTCTAGGGGCCTGCTCTTTTCTGAAGGGAAATGAAGGAGGAGGGGATCTGGGGGTGAGAGGTGGTGGGGAGAGGGATTGAGAGGAGTGGAGGGAGGGGAAACTGCAGCTAACTGAGTTAACAATTCCTTGATACCTTTTTTCTTATGTATCATTTCCTTAAGGTATACATTATTTAGTATGGCGTAGTTTTGATAATTGTAAAGGTTTGTAGAATATGTTTTCTGTGAATTGCTTTTTGAGACTCGTCATTGTACGCTGCATGGCAACTTGTTCAGGCTATGTAGGTACAATTTATTTCTTTGGATTGACTTTGTGTTTTATGATTGACTCCCAATATTTACCTGTCCATACATTCACCCTCTTGCTAAAGGCATATATACCTTCTTATCCCCTAAGCTTTGGCTAGGCTATTGGACTTCTTCTTGGCCTTGAGTTGAACAAACCCTAATGATATTGTCCTTAGCTTTGTAGAAGTGTTAGGGGATTGGATCAACAGTGATTGATGTTAGATAATTATGAGATCTAGTAAAATTATTCACGAAAAAGCAGTATATTCCTGGGCAAGTTGGTTCTTTGTCAACTTGACAGTAGCTAGAGTTATTCGGTTTGGTTAATAATGTGTGAGAGAAAAATAAAAAATTCACATTCATATGTCTATATATAGTCACACAATACAAAAGTGCATACTCACACACACATAAATACATATATATACATGCATTCATATTACACACACAAACATATACAAATACACAGACACATACAAACACTTACATACACACATATACACACACACACATATATATATATACACACATATATATATACACGCATTCATATTACATACACAAACATATACAAATACACAGATAAGTACATACACACACATACACAGAGACAAATATGTGTATGCATAAACACGTATACACACACACAGGAGTAACAATCCACAACTTCCTCATACTGAGTTTAGAGAACTACCATAAAAGGCACGTAATTACTGCACTGCATAGATACTAAATCCAGAACATCGTGTGTCACATAATTATATTTCAAATACCTGAAATTAAAAAGAAAGGAATGAAATTGGCTATGAACTCTGGGTCATCTCCTACAGGATTTTCTTCTAACTTTGATAGCTTTTTATTCAGTTAGATATCAAGAATTAGTAATATGCCTCTGGAATTTAATCTGTCAGTGAAGTCAATTTTTTTTCTTCAGCAAGTCTCTTGTCCTCTTTAGCAACTTTGAGCAGCTAGACTTGTGGCTGCATTCCAGTGATCAAGAGGAGAGAGAGAGAGAGAGAGAGAGAGAGAGAGAGAGAGAGAGAGAGAGAGAGAGAGAGATCTGCTTATGTGTGTTCCTGTTCTGACACATTGGGGAAGAGAGAGGGGGAGGCCTTGTTCTTTCGTAGCATCACTGGGCTAAACAGAGATGTGTGATGGCACAACTAGGTAAATCTCAGGGTATTCAAACATTATTAAGTTTCCACACTACCTCTCAAATAGAGGCCCTTAATAAAGCTAGAGGGGATGAAGAACTTCAAGAATACAAACACCCTGTATATCAACATGAGCATAGCTCATCAGAACTCCCAGAGACTAAAGGAGAATCCACAGATACAAGCATCTCTACCAGTTATATGCAGTTATAGTCCTAAGTAGTTATAGTACACTTCCAATTTAGAAGTCTTATGGGGCTCCTGAGTGTGTAAACTAATGGGTCTCTTGATTTTTGTTGTTGTCCTTTGGCTCTTTTATTTCTGTTGGTTTCTCTTGTCCAACGTTGATGTATTAGTTTTTATTTTTATAATTTTATTTTATAATATATATATTATAAAAATAATGAATGAATGCATGAATGAATGAAAACCTAGCAGCGAGGATAAAGGTTTACAACTGAACTGTTATTTATACTTGCTGGGAGAGAGAAAATCAGTTTTTTCCAATCGAGTTACACTGGTTATATCAACCATTCCAGGGAAAGCCTGTATGTGTGTGTGTGTGTGTGTGTGTGTGTGTGTGTGTGTGTGTGTGTATGTGTGTGTGTGTGTGTGTGTGTGTGTGTGTATGCACATGCGTGAGCACGTGCGCGGCAGTTTGTTGTTTGCATTTTAAGGGGTGATGTTTTATTTATTTCTCTTGTCCTGGCCTCTTTTTGTTATTGTATTGGGTAACTGTTTCTAGAGAAAGAATTTAAAGATCGATGGGTAGAAGGGGGGAGAGGATCCTGAAGGAATGAGAGAGGGAAAGAATATGATCAAAGTATATTTATATTTAAAATGAATTTTAAATGATAATAGAAATATTTAAAAGGCATCATTAAATCCCTAGGAGGCTAGAAACACATTCTAGCCAGCTTCTCACCTGGGGCCACATCTCCATTTACACTATGCAGTAGGTAAACTTGGAGACTCAAATCCTCCTTTTCTTTGGCAACCTGACTCAGCCCACAGACATGAGCAGCATCAGTGGTCCTTAGTTCTCTGGAATAGCATGTTAGTCCTCCATGGTGGCTGAAACAAAATCCCACAGAACAAGTGGTATAAAGCAGCACAGGTTTATCTTGTCATGGCTCTGAATGTCAGAGGTCAGAAATGGGCCTTGCAAAGCTGAGAACAAGGTGTCTTTGGACTAGATTTCCTCAGCCGCCATCTGCAGATGACTTTCTAAACAGTATTAATTAAAAATACAGAGCCAGATATAGGAGTGAAAAGCTGAGAGATCAGGGAAATAGGGAAAGCCACATCTAACCTCACCTCACCCATGCCACAGCTTCCAAAATTGAGCAACTTTCTGTCTACCCACGCCTGTATGGCTTGCTGTTCTGTTTTCTCATTGGCTCTCTCAGCCCAGCTACATCACTTCCTCTGCCTGTTCAGCTCTATCACTTTCTGTCTGTCTGTACAGAACTCCAGAACTCTATGGTTGGTGCTGGGATTAAAGTCATGTGTCACCATGCCTGGCTGTGTTCCCCAATGTGGTCTTGAACTCACAGAGATCCAGACAGATCTCTGCCTCCAAAGTGATAGGATTAAAGGCCTAAACTACCATTGCCTGACTTCTTTGTTTACTTATAATGGCTGGCTGTTTCCTCTGATCTCCAGGTAAGCTTTATTTTTCAGAGCACAAGTAAAATATCCCCACAGAGATCAGAGGAACACCTGCTCCTTGTTGTTCCTGATTTCCAAAGGCATCATACCATCCTGGCAGGAGAGATGTAAAGCAGACAATAATATCCTTTCTTTGGCTTTCAGTCTGCTGGGACAATGGGCCCTGAAAAACTGGAATTTCCTCATGAATCTCATTCTGGGAGAAGGAAAAACTTAAGCCTTTGGGGGAATTTTTCTCTAGGAAAGTGAAGCCACAAACTTCTGAGGACTTCTTGCAGGAGAGAATGAAACTGAGATGGTGATGTGATGATGATGATGATGATGATGATGATGATGATGATGATGATGAAGATGATGAAGATGATGATGATACCCTGACCAGGCATGCTTAGACCTGTATAAATCTTGTCATCTCTTTAAATCTATGAACTGGGGAGGCAGGGGGCACTGGGCCATTTTTATCCACTTTTCATGAAATGTGGTTTCATGGAAGAAATTCACTATTCCTGGTTTTTGTTGTTGTTGTTGTTTTTTAATAGAAAGGAATGCAAACATCACCAAAGCCCCCAAACAAACAAGCAAACAGCAACAAAACCAAACAAAACCCTAAGAGTTTATCAAACTGTCTCAGACACACACACACACACAAAAAAAACCAAAAACCAAAGGTGAGTCTTTTTAAACCTATGAAATACAATTATTAGAATGAAAAATATAAAGATATAGGATGATGGCTCTGGGTATAAAAGTACTTGCTGTATCAGCAAGGAGAACTGAGGTTTTTGTTGTTGTTTGTTTGTTTGTTTTTTTAATTCAGGATTTCTGTGTGTTACAACCCTGGCTGCCCTGGAACTTGTTTTGTAAGCTAGTCTGGCCTTGAACTCACAGAGCTATGCCTGGCTCTGCCTCCTGAGTCCTGGCATTAAAGGGCTGTTGGACCACATCTGGCTGAGTACCTGAGTTTTAATGCCTAGAACCTTTAAAACCAGGATATAGTAAGCAGTGTGGAAGGCAAGAATAGACATCCAAAGTTGTATCTATACCTCTACATGTGCACTCTGGTAGATGCATGCCCCTCCAGGCACACGTACACAAAATCTTCATGTACATTCATTCACACATACCTAAAAATATATAAGCACTGGATAAATTAGATGAAAGATATGTATGAGATGAAAATATCCAGAGTGTAATATAGAAAATGCAACATAAAATTAAGAAATGAAAGGAGGAAATAAGGATTTTTTTGTTTTACATTTTGTGTATGTAACATTTACCAAACAGCATAGAAAAAGTGTGTGTGTGTTTGTGTGTGAGTGTGTGTGTGAGAGAGAGAGAGAGAAAGAGAGAGAGAGAGAGAGAGAGAGAGAGAGAGAGAGAGAGAGAGACCGTGTGACTTTCTCTATCATCCTTTCCCTTTTCTGCTTAAAAAGAGGGGCTCTCCCACAGGACCTGGAATTTGCCCTTTGTGATAGGCAAACAAGTGTCTGTAATAACTCATTTCTGCTCTGAGTGCTGGAGTTCTGGGTGGACAGTAAATCAGCTGAGACTTTATACGGGTACTGAGGATCTGAATTAAGCTCTTCATGATTCCCCAGCAAGTTCTGTCATACATGCAGGAGCTCAACAAACAACTGCCCACTCTTATCTAAGGAGCTGTTTACTGTCAGTGGTTTCTGGGAGAGGGATAAATGTTTTGTTAAAGGGTTTGGTTCCTTGAAGGTTTTGGTGTAGTATATGGCCTGACATACATGATTTTAGGGACAGCAGAAATTTGACTAGATGATTTAATGAAAAAAAAAAAAAGAAGATAGAAGTTGGGACATAGGGAGGTGGTGCTGTATTTGGTAGGAAATAAAGGAATAAATGAGGTGCGACTATCACCAAAAAAACATCGTATGAAATTCTGAAAGAGTTAATGAACACTACATTAAAAAGAAGAACTTAAGTATAGTAAAATAAAAATACATTTGTCCTCTTATGATATGGCATGAATTTATGAACTCCAAAATAAATTTGTGAAAGTCACAGCAATACATAGTGAATATAGCAACTCAAGCAAAGCTTTTAAAATTTATCTTTATATAACAACTTGGAGTTGGAACATATTCACTATATTAAATATATTCCAGATGGATAGAGAAGTAAATAGATACATATTTATATACACATTCATATATACACACTAAATACACATTTATTTGTATAAAATTTAAATAATGTCATAACAAATGCTTTCCTGGTTGTCAAGTAGACAAGCTATATACAAATTAAAACCTTGTTCATTTGGAGAGCAACAAGGGTAGGGGGTGCTGACAAGAGACCCTGGTATGAAATAAATCTGGAGACTGAAGCCTGTTTGGAGGGTAAGAACTAAGGTAGGTGCTAGAGACTCCGCATGGAATGCTTTGAAAAGAATGGATGTTCTCCTCCTAGCACCTATGAATGGTGACTCACAGCCCCAATAATTCCAGGTTCATGTCTTCAGACACATCTTTTATCTTCTTCTGGCACTACACTCACATTCACAAATATAAAAATATGATCAAAATTAAAAACACAGAAACGGCAAGGACTGATATGAAAATAACTCATACAAGCACATATCGCTTAATGAAGATGATGGGCAACTGATTACATATAAGGTCCACAGAACATGTGTGTGCATATACATATATACATTCTCCAGTATCATGTTGTTGTTGTTGTTGTTTTGTTTTTCGAGACAGGGTTTCTCTGTGTAGCTTTGCGCCTTTCCTGGAACTTGCTTTGGAGACCAGGCTGGCCTCAAACTCACAGAGATCTGCCTGCCTCTGCCTCCCAAGTGCTGGGATTAAAGGCATGTGCCATCACTCCCTAGCCATTCTCCAGCATTTTATGACACCATATAAGTAACAGTGTCCACAAAAGCAGACATTGACATTTATGTTTCTGCAATAATAAAATTTCACATATATCCATCATGAGAATCAACAGCTTATTCACTTATTATAAGGTCAGTAAAATTATCTAGTAATATATAAACACAAGAAAAATTTTATAAATTATATTTACAAATGGAGAGAAAATAAACTGTAGTGGAAAAAAAAACTGATTAAACTATGGTGAAAAATCCAACACTAAATATACAGTTCACTTTACACACCAGGAAGTGGTAAATGAGAGTCACTAATAAAGACAAAAAAATAAAATTCTGTGCAGTATATTTATCTATACACATGTAAACTATCACAAAACATGGTTTCATAATAATGAAAATAAGTATAAAAATGATCCTAACATGTGACTTGTATTAATGCTGCAGCAATTTTGGAGATGATGAATATATGAAGATCATGTCACCCAGCAATAGTACTCCCTTCCTTTTCTAGAGAATCTGCCAAAAAGAAACATGTAGACACAGTTAGAGCAAGTGCACACTTGTCTCATTTAAAATTATTTAATTGGGTAAATTAGAAACAACCAAAAATTCCACCAAGAAGGAAATGAATGAATGAACTATCACACTCATTAAATAGAACATACAATATCAATATTCAATATTGATTCTCAATATCAAATGGAAAAACCTTACACTCATAAGTTTTTGGAAGGAAAAGAATAATTAGGAACAGAAAAAACAAAGCAACAATAGCAAATAAACCTCACATAAGTCATGAAGGTACTTACATACTTGAGAGCTGGAAATAATCTAGAATCTATTTTTTTTTTTTTAGTCAACTACTATTGTTCTTAATTTATTTTAAAATTTGTTGGTTTTTAATTTATCATACAAAGTAGTGTTTTTATTAAGAATTTCTTAAATTCATTTTACATACCAATCAAAGACCCACCTCTTCCCTCCTCCCGCCTCTCCAGCCTTCCCATCCCAATCTACCCCCCATTGCCTCCTACAAGAAGGTAAGGCCTCCCATAGTGAGGTACAGTTAGTAGAGGCAGGTCCAAGCCCCTCTCCCTGCCTCAAGGTTGTGCAAGGCATTGTGTAGCTTAATCTGCTTAAAGGGCCTCCTGGCAGTAGAACAGAATCCATCACTGGTGCATGAGCAGGCTTTTTGGAGCCCACTACCTATGATGGGACACCAAAGTGCTCTAAATGACAGAATGTGGGGCTGGAGAGGTGGCTCCATGGTTAAGAGCAAGAACTGCTCTTTTAAATGTCTTGAGTTCAGTTCACAGAACTCACATGGCAACTGGGCATTGTCTTTAACTCTAGCTCCAGGAGATTCAATCTCATCTGTCCTTCACAGGCACTGCATGTACATTGTGCACAGACACATATGTAGGCGAAACTCCCATACACATAATGTAATCTCAAAAAAAGTTTTTAATTGTAGAACATACTACTTGTAATGATGTATTGGGAAACTGACAGTGAAGCCATCACCTACACCAATGGAATAACTCGGGTATCTACTGAAGACAAACCAAAGCTGTGTGGTAGTGCCAAAATTCAAGACAGGTCTCTTCAAAGCCATAGTTGATACCTTGAATAGGGCAAAATAACCTTCAAGGAGGGTATAAGGTAGCTAGAATTTAGAGCCAATGTTGAAGGTAAATATTCTAGATTCTGGTTTGAGACATCTAGAAAGCTTTGAAAATATCTAGCAATCTTAATTATGAAGATATCTACAGGTAGACTTACCTCACTGCAGAAATACACAGTCAAAAATAAAATTCAAAAGTAGAGAAAACAAGATACTTTCAGATGATCAATTACAAGATTGACTATTCTTAAATTACATGAGAAGATACCACAGTAATATTTTCAAAACATTGCTATAAAATTAATCTTGGGCAAGATTGCAACAGAATGAAGAATGAAATGTTTAAAAAAATGGGCAGATGACTAGATTCAGTTGTTGAGTATTTATGATCTCTTTCCTCACATACCCAGGTGTTATCAGGCAAGACCAAAGTCTAGCATTGTAAATGCTTTAGTGGATGAGCCCCGATCATGCAGTGTCTCCCTGCAATGCTTCTGCTTTTGGCGAGTAGCTGACTGCTGTACAGCCTGTATTGAACAAATAACAAGGCATAAGGAGGATAATGCCATTAGTTGATAAAATAACTTTCATCTTATTACCAAGAAAGACAAAACATGGCTTTTCTTTCTTAATCCAACTATGTTCTACTTTTGGGTCCCAGGGACTTATCTAGAAAGAGTCTGAATGTTAAATTTATCAGTGTGATGAATAATTTTTTGGATTAGCTTGTTCTGTTGAGAAAATTTATGTCATATGACTTAAATAGCCATTCATTCATTTACTGGGGCCGATCAGCAAGTACTTACTGAAGCTGGCACCATATGCTAGACAATGTCCTAATTTACGACTTCTGTAGGTTAAACTGACAAATAAAAAACAGCCCAACTCTCACTCCATTCATAATATAATAGAGAAAAAGATTAAATACCGGGCCAGTGAGATGACTCAGGGGGTAAATCTACTTGTAGCCATGGCTGATGACCTGAGCTTGATTGATCAGCACAACTCACAGGTGGAAGGAGAAAACAGATTCCAGCAAGTTGGTGACTGACCTACATGTGCATGTCAGTAGCATGCATGCCCGTGCACACACACTACAAATCAATAAAGACTATTGAAAATTTAAAGGAATAAATACCATGGGCTCTCTGCATCTGAAGTTTACATCTATGAGTTCTATTAATCACACATCAAAAATATATAAAAAAAGTCCCTTATGAATATGCATGGATGTCTTTTCCAAGAAAATGTACCATGGAACCACATAAGAAAGTAGGTGCCGATTATTAACATAATTTCATTACTAGAGGTTAAATCATTTCACTTCAAACATATCAAGACAATTTTAAAATTTGGTAACAATCTTCTTAATATTCAGGGCCTGTTGCTGCCCTTAAAAGATTAGTAAATGTTTTAAAAATGGATTGTGACCTCATTGTCTTTGACTTGCTCTATGATGCTTTAAAACTAGCCAAATATTATTAAGTGTTTCCTTTTTTATCTAGAGAAAAACATAATGGGGTTAAGAGCTGTACACAAACTAGCTTAAATTTCTATAAAGCTTTTAAAGTACCAGGACTTTGTTTAGATGATACTGGTGCTACTATTAATTTTTTAAAATTATATAGCTTAGCTAATTTTAGTGTGTTTTTCTGACTTATGTATGTGTCTGTGTATACTAGTGTGTGTGTGTGTGTGTGTGTGTGTGTGTTTATGTACAGGTATGTCTATATAAGTTTGTTTTTGCAGGTGTGGGCTTTTTTGTGTGTATATGTAGGTGTATTTATGTGTATACATATGTGTGTGAGGGTGTGTGTATGTGTGTATACAGGTGTGTGTACACAAGTGTGTATTTGTACAGAAGTATGTGTGTGTGTGTATGTTTATGTACAGGTATGTCTATATAAGTGTGTTTTTGCAGGTGTATTATTTTTGTGTGTGTACATGTAGGTATATTTATGTGTATACATATATGTGTGAGGGTGTGTGTATGTGTGTATACAGGTGTGTATACATAAGTGTGTATTTGTACAGAAGTATGTGTGTGTGTGTGTGTGTGTGTGTGTGTGTGTGTGTGTGTGTATAAATGTAGGGGAATCATCTCTGCCCCAGGCAGATGTGAGGCTCAGAGGTTGATACTAACTGTCTTACACTATTGATTCCCATATTATTTAATTATTATTATTGTTGTTGTTATTGTTATTATTTACAACAGGTCTGCCACTGAACCTGGACCTCACTTTTTGGAGTAAACTGGCTGGCCAGAAAGCCCCAGGGGCCACTTATCTCTGCCCCATTGCTGGGATTATAGATATGTTGTGTAGAGCCATTATGGGCTTTTACATGAGAATGTGAGATATGAAGTACAATCAGCGTGCTGGTATAGCAAGCTCCTTACACACTAAGCCTTCACCCCACTCCCTCTTAACTAATTTTATTTTTTTTAGTTCTTTAAGAATTTTGTACAATGCTATTTGGTTCATATTTCCTCCCTCCTTCAACTCCTCTTGGATGAATCTATCCTTTTCTACACACACAAATTTGCATCTTTTCTAGTGTTCATGTGTCTGTGTCTTGTATTCCTAATCATAATAAATTATTAAAAAAATAAAGACACTGAATTCATATTCAGTATTCTTCTGGAATTGCTACATACTACATTTGTCTGTCTGTTTTCCAGAGAAAGAAACTCTCTTTTTCCCCTGAGGCAATGAGGTAATAATTTCAGTTATAAAATGAGTACATGAAAATGTGTCAGATACTTTCCATCAATGCATATTATTTTCATTTTGCTTAAATAGATGGGTAAACTGATAATGATTTTTCTTTTACAAATTAATCCACTGATCCCCTTCAAGAACTTAGGTTGTTTGTAAAATTCATATAAAAAGAATGAAAACAAGTTAAACAATATAAACACATAACATTTGGGAATCACCCAAACTTATCAATAACATTGTTGGGAAGAAAAGCATATTAATATGTCCCCATAATTTATACTTTCATGAGCAAAATGAGCAATGGACTTGCAACCAGCAAATAGCATACTTGATGTTATGAGTGTTTACATGAAGTTCAGAATTCTATTATTCAGATGAAAGTCATTTCAGTGTGCATTTTACAGGATTCAATATAATTTTCTCTGAAATTATAAGTTATAAGGTGATGCTTTGTACAACCAAGCTTAAATACATCCACTAACTTGGCCTAATTTATCTTTGTTGTATCCTATAATCTATATTAATAATTAATGTTGGGTAACTTTTAATTACTGTGATAAAATATCATGGCCCAAAATAACTTGAACAGGAAAGGTTTTTTTTTTTTTTTTTTTTCCAGTTCATAATTTATAGTTCCAAGAGGAGTAGACAGGAACTCAAACAAAGCAGGAAACTGGAGGCAGGAACTGAAGCAGAGGCCATGGAGGAGTGCTGCTGACATTCGTGTTCTCCATGGCTTACTGAACTACCTACCATCCTTATACCTCCCCTGTTCACCTCCTTAGAGGTGTCATTTCCTACAGTGGGCTGGGTCCTTATACATTAATCTTCTGTTAAGTATAGACTTTTCTACAGGTCAATCTGATGGAGACATGTTTTCAATTGAGGTTCCCTCTTCCCAGATGACCTTAGCTTATGTCAAATTTACAGCAACAAAGAAGTCAAAACAAAATAATCGTAGTTATTAAAAGCATAACTGATAAGCATAAGGTCATTTTTCCTTCATATTAATGGGGCAACTTTAGCATCTGGAAAAGTGGTGTAAGATGGGCAATGTTTGCACGTGAAGAATATGGTTACTGACTGTAAAGTCAAATATCCTTAACTTTATTTATGTCATAAAATGTCTTTGACACAAAACACACTCTGCTTCCCTTCTTTTGACAAACAGATGCAGAGATGATAGTTAGATGAAACTACATCTTCTATAACAAATGAGGTATGATCTGCATGTTCTCCCATATGACCATAGCAAAGTTCCAAATTTTGAACTATTTCTTTCCCCTTTATCATCTTGGCTTGCATTCTTTCAGTTATTATGATTTTTTGACAGTAACAGTATTTTATTATTTCTTATTATGTATAACTGTGTATTTGTGTATGTTAATTAGAGTCCAGGCAACTGCAGAAGTCAGAGATGTTGAATATGCCTGGAGCTATACTTACAGATAATTGTCAGTCACTTAATGTGGAACTTAGGAATTGAATGTGGTCCTCTTCAAGAGCAGTGCATGCTCTTAACCAGTAAGCCATTTCTCTATCCTTTCTAAGGATAATTTTGTATTGCACATGCCTGTGGATATAGAACGGTGAGAATCTACCATGTGTCTACTAATCTATGTAGGTGGCTTGGCTTGGAAGATGGATGGCAGATAATTTAGAAAATTTTCCCTGTGATTCAAGTGAAACTTTTGATTATAATATTACCTGAATTCAGAATCATGAGATATATTATCCAGTAACTCATTTTTTGTTCAGCTATCTTCTTTCTATTAAATAGCTATCACCTTTTAACATATAGCATAGAATTTTTCTTTAAATAAGCATTGAATGTTGATGTCATGTTCTATCATTGATTCCTAAATTAGTTTTTGGTTTTTTTGTCATTGGAGATATTATAATGTCAAAAATGAAATAAAAACATTTAAGAGAATATACTTTTTCAGATTCTATAGGGAAGAATCCAGACTTTTAAATTTTAGGGAGATGATTTATCTTTTGGGTAAACCAGTAATGGATAGCCTTCAGAAAATAGAAAATCTGTTAGTGAGATGACTACAACCTGAATATCTCAACAATAAGGTAATGTTGTTGCCTTTCTGTTTCTCTCTGTTTCTGTCTCTGACTCTCTCTGTCTCTCTTTAAATCTCTATAGATATATACCTAGATAACTGATAGGTAGTCATCTGACAGAAGTGGAAATGGAGCTGTTGGAAATCTTTTTCCATTCTGTTGGCTGCCTTTTTTTCCTATGACCATTTTCTTTGCCTTACAGAATCTTATCTGCTTCATGAGGTCCCATCTACTAATTGTTGATCATAGTGCCTAGACTATCCATGTTATATTTAAGAAATTGTCTTCAGTGCTAGTATATTCATGGCTAGTCCATACTTTTTTTTCCATCAGGTTCAGGGTGATAGATATGGATCTATTTGTATTCTTCTGTATGCAGACCTCCAGTTAGACCAGCACCATTTGCTGAAGATACTTTCTTCTTTTTTTCTTTGTGTATTTCTGGCCTCTTTAATCAAAATCAGGTGTCCATAGATGTGTGGATTTGTGTCTGGATCGTTAATTCAATTCCATTGATCAATGTGCCTGTGTTTATGTGAATACCATGTGCTCTGTAGTAGAGCTTGCAATCAGGAATGGTGATGTGAAGAACTGTGATGGGATTTTGATGAGGATTTCATTGAATTTATAGATTGTTTTTTGTTGTTTTATCTTCAGCAGAGTGGCTGTGCCTTATTCTACTATTTAAGGCAGCAATTGTGATTCTGCAGTTACCAGCCTGCTTCCCTAGCAGTGGCCTGGCTGGTTAGGCTGCAATTCTACTCCCACAAGCTCTGGCTCTGTCACTGCTGCTAAAGGTAGCTTTAACTAAATCTCTATTGTTCTATTTACAAATAAGACTTAAGATTCAAAGGCTGGGGTGAAAACCTGCTAGTTCAGAGAGGCTGGGAGGCAGCTAGCTAACTTTCTCTCCTTGCTGGTGTCTCCCAAAAGCCTAACCTTCTGCTCCACCAAAACAGAAAAAGCCTTGCCACTCAAACCCTGTCCCTACTACTTTTGGTGCATTTCTTTGTCTCTTCCACATGCACTCTGATGCTCTGTGATTATTTTCTGTCAACCAATGGGTAACTCATCCTCCTGACCCTAGGTTAATTTTGTTTAATTAATATAAATGCAAATTTGGGGTTCATAGTGTGATTGAATATCCCCCACTGTTTTTGGTAGAATGGCATATTTTAAATATGACATATTTTAAATATGTCAATTTAACAGATCCGTGAGCACGGGAGATCTTTCCAACTTCTGACATCTCTAATTTCTTTCTTCAAAAACTTGAAATTGTTGTTATACAAGTCTTTTACTTGCTTGCTTAGGGTTACCTCAAGATATTTTATATTATGCTTTTGTGAGGGGTGTTATTTTCCTGATTTTGTTCTCAGTTCATTCTTTTTTGTATAGAGGACAGCTTTTTTCTTTTTTCTTTTTTCTTTTCTTTTTTTAGTAAATCTTGTATCCAGTCACACCATTGAAGGTGTTTACCAGCTACAGTAGTTCCCTGGCAGGATTTTTGGGGTATCTTATGTATACTATCATATCATCTGCATATAATGATATTTTGATTTCTTCATTACCAATCTGTATCCCCTTGATCTCCTTTTGTTGTCTTATTACTGTAGCTAGAATTTCAAATACTATATTGGATAGATATGGAGAGAGTGGACAGCCTTGTCTTGTTTCCGATTTTAGTCAAATTGCTTTGAGTTTATTTTCATATGTGTCTATTATTATTTCTCATGCATTCCACCAGTTATTGGCAATGGTTCCTTTCAATTTTGAGTGGCAGTAGTATGGCAATATTCATACTGTAAGTTCTCATCACTCTGATTTGTACACTTTTCCTCCATGTGCTACATTTAAATTTAATCCGAATAGATGAAGACTTACCTAAACCCCTAGGGACTTCTGTAATCTTTCCAAATTGAAATAAGAACATGTAAGACAACTCTTCTTGGAACATCTTGTAAAGTCGTTCAGTCCCTGGGAACCAGACCATCACAACACATTCCTTTAGTGACAAGGAAGAATTAACTCTCATTTAGTCCATTTAGGTTTTCAGAGTGCTAATGGATAAGTCGGTCTTATCTAAACAAAACAATGCCTGCTTTCAATTACCTCAAATGTGAGCTATAATCTCAAGAGATGGAGAATTTGTGAAATCCCTGGACACATTTTTTTCCATCCAAAAACTTGCCATGCTCTATTTTCTTCTCTTGGCTGTGTATCATAGTGGTTAATAGAAGTACTTCTTCCAACTTGCTGTGTAAGATCTGTGGCTGTACATATTTTCCCTATTTGGGTTACTCCTTCCTTATCTAGTGACAAAAATAATATAAAGCTAGTTCTGTATATCAGTTAAATTCAACAGATGAGGAATATGAGTAAAACAAATAGATGTTGAAGTATGACCTCACTCGACCTGACTTTGCTTTATGACTCTGCCAGGAGTTACCTTCCTCACAACAATCCATCTTGAGCCAGTAATCACTAAAGGATTTTTACAGTTCTGTATATGATATTCAACATTTTCCAAGGGAACATTGTTTTCTTAGACATGAATTCAAAGTCTTCTTTGATCTGCAATGAAGCATCCTGTTTTCCTTTTTTTTTTTTTTACCCCGGACTCTTCATGCTAGCTCCTCAGATAATTCAACATCAGATATTTATTTGCTTTTATAACTTTCTTCACTGGAAAAAATAACTACTAATTAAAATTTGTTATAACAACAATTGATGTATAACTTGGAAGTTCATTCATCTTTACAACTGCTTTGGTAACTAGTATACCAAGATATTCCATCACTAATTAATTAAATAATACCAGTCCTCCCATGGCCTAAAATTAAAAAAAAAAAAAAAAGGTGGGCAACTTTCACTGTGCATCACCAGGTGGGAAAGTTGAGAAATTTTAAGCATAGAAACATCCATACTTTAAATAAAGGCACCTAAAATATCAAGCTATCAATGCTTGTTTGATTGCCCTCAAATCTCTCCCTAGGTAACAAAATCATTTAATTTTCTATCAAATGGTTTTCTTTAAAAATTGTTTTTTTTTTTTAAATACTTTGTTTTCTATGAAAAGAAAGCATATTTTTGGCAAAAAATCTAAAAAATATTTAAAACAAATTACTTGCAAATACAGGAAATTATCTGTATGGTAGAGAGCTCCATGTTTTATTCTCATTACATTAATTAAAAAAAAATGTTTGAAAGGAAAGTGAATCAATACTGCAGACAAAGGTATCCATCATGATAGATAGGACTATGGGAATATCAGGAAAGCAGTCAGAGCTCTGCAATCACTCACATTTTTATGTGTAACTTCTTGACCCAAACAGTAAATGTAGATGTGCTGGTCTGCCATTGTTAGTCTTTTATTTTCATTGAATTGGACTTCTTTTCCAGAGAAAGATATGACCGATAAGAGCTTCCAAACTCTTAAAGACTTAAAATGTATTTCCACACCTCAGAATACTCTGATATAGACCCATAAATTTATATAGAATTATTATGTATAAATTAAAGGAAAGAATTGTGCAGTCTGAAGGGAAACAGAGTTCAATACAATTGCACACCAACTAGAAATGCTGCGGCAGGTATTTTCACTGACATGTTCATGTCAAATATAAAAAGACAATCCAGTGTTTCTAGATAATTCAGGATAATTTGGTCAATGAAATGTTATCAGTTCTCTTTTTTTGCTCCAAGGCTCAAGCCAACTTATTTATTTTCAGAGCACATAATCAAGTTAGTTGTTTGTTTAATATAGGAAGATTTTTATGGTTTTATCTGTAGTAATTTATTAATAAATCATTTATCTAATACTGCACACCATACTTTTTTCCCAAGAAAGGGTTTCTCTGTGTAGCCTTGACTGTCCAGAACTCACTGTATAGATTAGGTTGTACTCAAACTCCTAGACATCTGCCTAGCTATGCCTCCTGAGTGTTGCCATTATGAAGTGTGCCACCACTGCATGCCTAGACTGTTTTAAAGATATACAATATTAACGTCTTATGAACAAATGTCTCAGATCATGGGAACTTTATGCTTTTTTATTATGTTTTCATGCAGGTCTCCAGGAAAATTTATTTTGTTAAGATATATCAAAAAATTCCTGGTTAAAAGATTTATTAAAATTATTCTCTTAAACTATTCTACTAACTTGAGAAGATCTTTATTTTAGATTGTATTAAATTCATTTATTTTGTTTTCAAAACATACACAATGTCATGGTGCTTCAGGTTAGAGAAGATAGTATTTCCAGATACTCAGGAACTAAATGCATTTAACACCTAACCTGACAACCCAAGTTCCATCCCCAGGACCCACATGTAGGAAGGAGACAACTGAATTTTAATCCAAATTCTAATTTCATGGTTTATTTAATAAATTTATTTTCATGTAAAATTGTACATTGTTTCAGTGACCGAGTTAATAGCTACTTATAAAATATGAGAGATGTTACAGTGTTCTATTATATAGATTCTTAGGATTGAACTGAGGTCTTCTGGCTTGGCTGCAAGCACCTTTACCCAGTGATCCATCTTATCTCATCTTGATTGATTCCAATGTTCAGAAAAGGAAAAATGAAAGAGAACTTTTTTTAGTTTGTTAAATAGAACAGAGAAAAGTTACATTTTAACCCTGGAACACAATGTGAACACTTAAGAAAGACGACTTCTATCCAACATTGGAACTAGATGGAAATTCCATCTAATTCAGTCAGTAACAGTGAATAAAGTTCACTCACACCTGGAAGGAGAGACTTTTTTTTTAATACATCATTGTCTATGTACATAATTCTCTAGATTACAAGAAATAAACTATTAAAAGTAGCACATTTAGCTTCCATCCACCCAGAACTCCCATCAGGACCAGAGGTGAGTGCCTGGGTTATAGTCAGAGAGGCAACTGTGCCAGGGTCCCACTGCTGGACACAGGCCACTTCGGGAGGACCTGCCCAACTTGGCCCCAATTGCCTGCCAATCAGCGGGCCTGCTGGAAGGCTTCCCTTTTCCAAGACTGCAGGCAGACACAACAGTCTCCACACTCTGCCCCCACACCCATCTGCTGGAGACCCCAGCCACTTCCTGAGACTCAGAGACCAGCCCAGAGCTTCCATCCTGCCCTGGAACTCCCATCTGGACCAGAGACCTGAGGAACTCACATCTGGACAAGAGGAGCTCCCAACTGGACAAAATAAGGAGACATCAGGGACTTCCCGAGACTCAGAGTCCAGCCCCCCAGCTCCTATCCAGCCAGCACTCTCATCTGGACAATCACTTCCATCTGGCCCAGAGCGTCCATCTGGACCAGAGAGAGGCTCACTAAATCTGTCAACTCTGTCTGGACAAAGTACACTGATAAGACCAAGAACGAACATGAGAGGACATGGGCAGTCATCAAGGAAGAAGTACAGACAACAAAATAAGAGCAATACAGCATCACCAGAACCTAGCCCTTCTCCAAAAGCTAGACATGAACATCACGGAATGGAAGAAGAAGAAGAAAACAACCTTATAAGTAAAATCATGAAGAGGCTAGAGCCTTATATAGAAGAAATCAAAAATAAAGTAGAGGAACAGACAAACAAAAAATGGGAAGTACGCTATAAAAAAACTAGAGGAAAGGACAATTAAAGCAGAAGAAAACAATAAGTCCTTGAATGAAAATCATGAAAAACCAAGGGAGACAATCCAAGACCTGAAGAGGGAAGTAGAAAAAATGAAGAAGACACTAGCAGAAGGAATGTTGGAAATAGAAAATCTGAGTAAACAAACAGGAACTTCAGAGGCAAGTATAACCAACAGAATGCAAGAGATGGAAGAGAGGATCTCTGATGTTGAAGATACGGTAGAAGAAATAGATTAATCAGTCAAGGAAAATACTAAAATCAACAAAGTCATGCCCCAAAATGTCCAAGAAATTTGGGACACCATGAAAAGACCAAACCTATGAATAATAGGGATAGAGGAAGGAGAAGAATACCAACTCAAAGGCACAGAAAATATATTTAACAAGATGATAGAAGAAAACTTTCCTAACTTAAAGAAGGAAATGCCTATGAAGATACAAGAAGCCTATAGAAACCGAACAGACTAGACCCCCCCAAAAAAGTCACCTCACCACATAATAATTAAACAACTAAATGTACAGAATAAAGAAAGAATATTAAGGGCAGCAAAGGAAAAAGGCCAAGTGACTTATAAAGGCAAACCCATCAGAATAACACCCGATTTCTCAATGGAGACTTTGAAAGCAGAAGGAGCTGGACAGATATAATACAGACACTAAGAGACCATGGATGCCAGCCTAGACTAATATACCCGGCAAAACTTTGAATCATCATAGACGGAGTGAACAAGACCTTCCAAGACAAAACCAGATTTAAAAAAATACTTATCCACAAACCCAGCCATACAGAAAGCACTAGAAGGAAAATTCCAACCTAAAGAAGTCAGATACACCCATGAAAACACAGGCAATAGATAACACCACAGCAGTAAACCCCAAAAAAGAGAAGTATACACACACTACCACCAAAAAATAAAAATAACAACAGGAACGAACAATCACTGGTCATTAATATCCCTTAATATCAATAGACTTAATTCACCTATAAAAAGACACAGACTAACAGAATGGATATGAAAACACGACCCATTTTTCTGCTGCATAAAAGAAACACACCTCAAATTCAAAGACAGACACCTCCTAAGAATAAAAGGCTGGGAAAAGACTTTCCAATCAAATGTTCTTAAGAAGCAAGCTGGTATAGCCATCCTAATATCCAGCAAAATAGACTTCAAACTAAAATCAATCAAAAGGGATGATGAAGGACATTACATACTCATCGCAGGAAAGATCCACCAAGATGAAGTTTCAATTCTGAACATTTATGCCCCAAACACAAGGGCACCCACATATGTAAAAGAAACATTACTAAAGCTTAAATCACATATAAAACTCCACACATAAATAGTGGGAGACTTCAATACCCCACTTTCACCTCTGGACAGATCAGTCAAATTGAAACTTAACAGAGACATAATGGACTTAACTGATGTTATGGCACAAATGGACTTAATCGATATATACAGAACAGTCCACCCAAACAAAAAAGAATATACCTTCTTCTTAGCACCCCATGGAACCTTCTCTAAAATTGACCACATACTTGGCCACAAAGAAAATCTCAACAGATACAAAACAATTGGAATAACCACCTGTGTTCTATCAGACCATCATGGTTTAAATTTAAATTTCAACAACAAATAAAAAAAAACTACAGAAATCCTAAAATCTCATGGAAACTGAACAATGCTCAATTGAGTCACCAATGGGTTAAGGAAGAAATAAAGAAAGAAATTAAAGACTTCCCAGAGATCAATGAAAATGAATACACCACGTACCCAAACTTATGGGATACTATGAAAGCAGTGCTAAGAGGGAAATTCATAGCACTGAATGCACACATAGAGAAGCTGGAGAAATCTCATGCTAGTGACTTGACAGCACACCTGAAAGCCCTTGAACAGGAAGAAACAAAGTCTCCCAGGAGGAACAGACACCAGAAAATTATCAAATTGAGAGCTGAAATCAATAAAATAGAAATAAAGAGAACTATACAAATGATTAAAGAAACAAAGAGTTGGTTCTTTGAGAAGATCAACAAGATAGACAAGCCCTTATCCAAACTAACCAAAGGACAGAGGGAGAGCATCCAAATTAACAAAATCAGAAATGAAAAGGGGGACATAACAAAAGACAATGAGGAAATCCAGAGAATTATCTGGTCATACTTCAAAAACCTCTACTCCACAAAACTGAAATCTAAAAGAAATGGATAATTTTCTGGATAAGTACCACATACCTAAGTTAAATCAAGACCAGATAAACCATTTAAATAGTCCAATAACCCCTAAGGAAATAGAATCATTCATAAAAAGTCTCCCAACCAAAAAAAGCCCTGGACCTGATGTTTTCAATGCAGAATTCTACCAGATCTTCAAAGAAGACTTAATACCAATACTCTTTAAATTGTTCCATGCAATAGAAGCAGAAGGCATATTACCAAACTCCTTCTATGAGTCTACAATTACCCTGATTCCTAAACCAAACAAAGATGCAACAAAGAAAGAGAACTACAGACCAATCTCCCTCATGAACATTGATGCAAAAATACTCAATAAAATTCTGGCAAACAGACTCCAAGAACACATCAAAACAATTAGCCACCATGATCAAGTAGGCTTCATACCAGGGATGCAAGGGTGATTCAACATATGAAAGTCCATCAATGTAATACACCATATAAACAAACTCAAGGAAAAAAAACCACATGATCATCTCACTAGATGCAGAAAAGGCATTTGACAAAATCCAACACCCCTTCATGATAAAGGACTTGGAGCAATCAGGAATACGGGGAACATACCTAAACATAATAAATGCAATCTACAGCAAGACAATAGCCAACCTCAATTAAATGGAGAGAAACTCAAAGCAATACCACTAAAATCAGGAACAAGGCAAGGCTGTCCCTTCTTCCCCTACTTATTCAATATAGTACTTGAAGTTCTAGCCAGAGCTATAAGACAACATAAAGAGATTAAGGGGATACAAATTGAAAAGGAAGAAGTCAAGCTCTCCCTATTTGCAAATGACATGTTAGTATACATGAGTGACCCCAAAATTCAACCAAGGAATTGATCCAGCTAATAAAAACCTTCAGCATCATTGCAGGATACAAGATCAACTCAAAAAAAAAAAAATCAGTAGCCCTTCTATATACAGTAGACAAACAGGCTGAGAAGGAAATCAGAGATACATCACCCTTTACAATAGCCACAAATGTTATAAAATACCTTGGGGTTATACTAATTAAGCATGTGAAGGACCTCTATGACAAGAACTTTAAGTCCCTGAACAAAGAAATTAAAAAGATGTCAGAAAATGGATAGATCTCCCATGCTCACGGATAGGCAGGATTAACCTAGTAAAAATGTCAATCTTACCAAAAGCAATCTACAGATTCAATGCAATTCCCATCAAATTACCAACACAATTCTTCACAGATCTGGAAAGAATAATACTCAACTTCATATGGAAAAACAAAAAACCCAGGATAGCAAAAAAGAATCGTGTACAATAAACTATCCTCTGGAGGCATCACAATCCCCGACCTCAAGCTCTACTATAGAGCTACTGTAATAAAAACAGCTTGGTACTGGCATAAAAACTGACATGTGGGCCAATGGAATTAAATTGAAGAGCCTGACATTAACCCACACACCTATGAACATATAATTTATGACAAAGAAGCCAAAAATGTACAATGGAAAAAAGAAAGCTTCTTCAACAAATGGTGCTGGCATAACTGGATGTCAATGTGTAGAAGGCTGCAAATAGATCCATATCTGTCACTGTGCACAAAACTTAAATCCAAGTGGATCAAAGACCTCAACATAAATCCAGTTACTCTGAACCTGATAGAAGAGAAAGTAGGAAGTAGTTTTGACTGCATTGGCACTAGAGATCACTTTCTAAATAGAACACCAGTAGCACAGACACTGAGAGAAACAATCAATCAATGGGACCTGTTGAAACTGAGAAGCTTTTGTAGAGCAAACAACATTGTCAACAAGATAAAGCAACAGCCTACAGAATGGGAAAAGGTCTTCACCAACCCCACATCTGACAGAGGGCTGATATCCAGAATATATAAAAAACTCAAGAAATTAGACATCAAAATGTCCAACAGTCCAATTAAGAAATGGGCTATAGAACTAAACACAGAATTCTCCACAGAGGAAGTTCATATGGCTGAAAGACATTTAAGGAATTGCTCAACATCCCTAATTATCTGGGAAATGCAAATCAAAATGACTCTGAGATACCACCTTACACCTGTCAGAATGGCTAAGAGCAAAAGCACAGAAGACAGCTTATGCTGGAGAGGATGTGGAGCAAGGGGAAGTCTCCTCCAATGCTGGTGGGAATGCAAGCTTGTACATCCACTTTGGAAATCAATATGGCACTTCCTTAGAAAATTGGGAATCCATTTCCCCCAAGACCCAGCAGTAGCACTCTTGGACATATACCCAAGGAATGCTCAATCATACCACAAGGGCATTTGATCAGCTATGTTTGTAGCAGCTTTGTTTGTAATAGCCAGAACCTGGAAACAACCTAGATGCCCTTCAACTGAAGTATGGTTAAAGAAAATATGGTACATATACAAAATGTAGTACTACTCAGCAGAGAAAAACAATGACATCATGAGGTTTGCAGGCAAATGGATGGATCTAGAAAAAATCATCCTGAGTGAGATAACCCAGACTCAGAAGGACAAACACAGTATGCACACACTCATAGGAGAATACTAGATGTAAAACAAAGATGATTGGAGTGCTACATAACTCCAGGGAGGCTACCTAGAAAACGGGACCCTAGGAAAGAACCAAGGATCCCCCAATGACAGAGAAATGGATGAGATCTACATGAACAACCTGGATGACAGTGGGAGTAATGAAGGGCAAGATCTGAGGGAAAGAAAGCTTAGGGGAACAGGAGATCCCAGCTGGATCAAGAACAGAAAGGGAGAATGAGGAATAACAGACCATGATAAATGAAGACCACAGGAGACCAGGAATAGGCAGTGTGCTCGAGAGGTCCCCAGAAATCCACAATGATACATCCTCTGTAGACTGCTGGCAATGGTCAAGAGAAAGCCTGATCTGACCTAGTCTGGTGATCAGATGGCCAAACACCCTAACAATTGTCTTGGAACTCTCATCCAATAACTGATGGAAGTGGTTCCAGAGATCCTCAGCCAGGCCCCAGGTGGAGCTCCAGGTGTCCAACTGTCCAGAAAGAAGAGGGTCTGCAAGAGCGTGAATTGTTGAATCCAAGATTACAAATAGCACAGGGACAAATAGCCAAACGAATGGAAGCACATGAATTATGAACCAAAGGCTTTGGAACCCCCAGCTGGATCAGTCCCTATGGATAACTAAGACCATTGACTAGCTGGATCTGTTTGGAAGGCATCCAATCTGTGGGACCAAGATTAGTCCTTAGTGCATGAGCTGGCTGTTTGAAACCTTGGGCTTACACAGGGACACTTTGCTCAGTCTGGAAGGAGGTTACAGGACCTGCCTGTACTGAATCTACCAGGTATAAATGAATCCCCAGGGGTGCCTTCATCCTAGAGGACATGGGAATGGAGGGGAGGGGCTGGGGGGAAGGTGGGGCTGGGGGCGGGAGGGGGGAGGGCAGGGGAACCCATGACTGATGTATAAAATTTAAAACACATAATAATAAAGAAAAAATTATTTATTAAAAAAAGTTGCACATTTAGTACAACATGGGTCATAAAATTGATACAAAAATATTTTGTGCTTTTGTATGGTACATTGAGAATTCAGAAGTTAAAATATCTTAAAGTTTCATTTATGTGGTAATAAATCTAACCAAATGCTTGAAAAAAAATCAGCAATGACCTAAGTAGAGTAATAACCATCATTCATGAGGTTAAAGGATATCATTGTTAATGCCACACAAATATAAATTCAATCAGCACTTGTTGCTATTCCAGAGTTCCTGAGTACAGTTCAGAACCGATGTCTTGTGGTTCATAATCACCCATAATTTCAGATCCATAGGCTCCTTTAGTACCCATACACATGTAGCACTCACTCAACACATACTCATACATATAATATAAAAATAAAAATTTAAAATACACCTAACAATTTTCTTAAGTTCTTCCACCTTGTGGTAATCAGCAGGTCAATCTCCCATTTATTAACCACATTGTAGTATATATTATTGCATCTGTGAGTGTCTGGGTGCCATCCATATTTTAACTACTTTGAGTAATGCTGCAATAAAAGAGGACATATATACTACAATGTGGTTGATGTGTATTAATGCAGCATAAGTTCTTTGTCTATTTCTATAACATATTATTTAAATCTAAATTTTATGCTCTTCATGCACTTTGTGCACTAAAGTAGATATTTATTTTAGTAATTTAGTAATGGTTTTCATATTGAATTTGCCTTCACTAGTTTTACCTGTTTCCCTGTAATTAAAAATGCAAGATCCTGGTTTCCTGGAAAAGACATGAGAAAATGTAATACAAAGCAGAGATTTAAAGACATGAGGCTATGGAGACTAGCTACAGGGCTAAAACGATGGGTCACCAGTTAATGGCATATACTTGTTCTTGTAAGGACCTGGGATTGGTTCTCAAAACTCATATGGTACCCAAAACTATGAGGTTCCAGGGAACCCTCCAATGCCTTTTGGCTTCCAAGGGCACTGAATGCAAGCAAAACGCACATGCATGGAAAATAAAAATAAATAAACCCATAAAAAGTGTTGAGCATTCCTCTTAATAATTGTAATAATTCTTGGTTGTGAACCTAGCCTTCAGTGGCTGAGCTATCTGTATGTGCAAATATGCATGTCTCCATATCTATATGCATTTCTTTTGCTTATATTTTCTTCTTTGGTTGTTTTATTCTATTTCAACTTACTTTATTTTTATGTTGTTGTTATTTCTTATATTCATCATTTTCTCTAATGAGAGACAGAAAAGGTATGGATATGGATGGGAGGGAAGGTAGGGAGGATCTGGGAAGGAAAAATCATAATCAGAATATATTGTATGAAAAAAATCTATTTTCAATAAAAATTTGTAATAATTGTGTTAAAGATTTGTTCTCATTTCCATTTTAACGGATTGTACATTTTAAGAATTCTCTTCAAATACTTTAACTATATCTCAATAATTTTGTTATATTATTTTATGATTTTTGTGAGTTATTTACAACATATAATTAAAATATTAAAGTGTTCTCAGATAATTTAGAATTTTTGAACAATACATTCTGAATTTCTAAAAGCTTACTAAAGTAGTTATTTTAGCATAAAATATTTTCAAATGAAAATGCTTTTGAACCTGGGAAGCAACCACATTCCTGCTGAAGGAAGCAATTCATTTCAGATATTTTTTCTTTGTTGTAAACAAATGATTTTACAATGTGGTCTGAAAGCAGAATACACAAAACTGCCACATTTCCTCACTCCTCAGTTCACCTCAACCACCGCAGAATGAGCCAGATTTATATGCTAAGCATCGTAACAATGTGTTTTTCTCCTCACACTTGGTTTCGTTCTGAACTTATATCCTTCATAACTTTCTAATTAACACCTATTGGTTCCTGTGAAGGGTCAAAATATAAAACCTTAGACCATTAGAGGGTGTTAAGCAATAATGTTTTGTGCAACATTGATTTCATATCACACACACACACACACACACACACACACACACACACACACACACACAAATGCAACTTCCATTTCATTAGCAGAATAAAAAATATGGATCACTCCACTAAATAAGTGTAAGTCTATAATCTCTAGATATTTTGGGAAAATTTGGACAAATGTTCTGTTCATTGAAGGCTATGTTTTTACTGACCTATGCCAGCTCAGAACTTTACAGTACTATTTTTGTTTTATGTATACAAGTGTTTTGCCTCCAGGTATGTGTGTGTACTACATAAATGCCTGGTAACCAAGGAACCCCGCCCCCCCCCCCAGAGGACTTATATTTGGTACATACACATACATATCTGAAGAGAAAACACAGATAGTTGTGGTGAGTCATCAAGTTGGTGCTGGGAGCTGAACTTGGATTTTCTTCAAGAGCATCATGGGTACTACAATCTCTGAGCATTCTCTTCTGCCCCACATATTATTTTAAACATAGACAATGATACATACTTATATAATTTCACATTATTGACCAGATACTTATCTCTTGTATGTGTGTAATCTGACAGATATCAATAATGATTAATCCTATTCTGTCAATACCCAGACAGTTCTCTATGAAGTAAATATATTTTTGAGGATGACATCTAACACATGAATGGATATTTTCATTTCTAAGATATGGGATACTTTTCATTTTACTGTACATAGCTAAGAAATATACCTCCCAAACAGAAAAATAATATTCAGTACACTTGAATATCGGAATTATTATTTAACATGCTAACTAACTTTTATTTCTGTTTTCGATTCCAAGTTACCTCACACCCTTCCTCCAAATGATCTTTCTGAACAAAATCTGTGTGAAAGGCAATACTTATCATTCTCAGCACAGTGGTGTTTCAAGGTCTATTGACTGTAATTACAACAAAAGAATTGTGAAAATGCTTTTGGTAAGCAATACACAGTTGTTTGGAGATATTTAATCTTGTTACCTAGAAGGCACACATTTGCCTTCTAACAGGAAGGACATTTCAATTGTCTGTGGAAGCCCTATTGTTACATTCACTGGACCATACCTCCCTGCCTATTTACACACACACACACACACACACACACACACACACACACACACACACACTTACATAAATTGGTCAAATTCTTCATTGGCATAATCCAATGTGAGGAAATACCAAACACATGAGATTCCAAGCCCATTTTCCATTCAGATGGTCAAAACAGATTATCTTTAAGAAAAAAAAGTATAATTTCATTCTTAAAAATCTAACTACAGACCCTCCTCTTTCTTGACAGTTGGACACCTGGAGCTCCACCTGGGGCCTGGGTGAGGATCTCTGCATCCACTTCCATCAGTTATTGGATGAGAGTTCCAAGACAATTGTTAGGGTGTTTGGCCATCTGATCACCAGACTAGGTCAGATCAGGCTTTCTCTTGACCATTGCCAGCAGTCTACAGAGGATGTATCATTGTGGATTTCTGGGGACCTCTCGAGCACACTGCCTATTCCTGTTCTCATGTGGTCTTCATTTATCATGGTCTGTTATTCCTCATTCTCCCTTTCTGTTCTTGATCCAGCTGGGATCTCCTGTTCCCCTAAGCTTTCTTTCCCTCAGATCTTGCCCTTCATTACTCCCACTGTCATCCAGGTTGTTCATGTAGATCTCATCCATTTCTCTGTCATTGGGGGATCCTTGGGTCTTTCCTAGCATCCTGTTTTCTAGGTAGCCTCCCTGGAGTTGTGTAGCAGTCCAATCATCTTTGTTTTACATCTAGTATCCTCCTATGAGTAAGTATATACCAGTCTGCAAGAGCGTGAATTGTTGAATTCATGATTGGAAAAAGCACAGGGACAAATAGCCAAATGAATGGAAGCACATGAATTATGAGCCAAAGGCTGTGGAGCCCCCAGCTAGATCAGGCACTTTGGATAAGTGAGACCATTGAATAGCTTGATCTGTTTGGGAGGCACCCAGTCTGTGGAACCAGGATCTGTCCTTAGTGCATGAGCTGGCTGTTTGAAACCTTAGGCTTACACAGGGACACTTTGCTCAGTCTGGAAGGAGGGGACAGGACCTGCCTGTACTGAATCCACCAGGTTTAAATGAATCCCCAGGGGTGCCTTGATCCTGGAGGACATGGGAATGGAGGGTAGGGGTTGGGGTTAGGTAGGGGTGGGGGCGGGAGGGGGAGGACAGGGGAACCCATGGCTGATGTATAAAATTTAAAACACATAATAATAAAGAAAAAATTAAATAAAATATCTAACTACAGAATTTAAGAAGGACTCTTTAGTTTCCATCTCTTAACTATAATTTGGTAGACTATGTAGATCAGGCACAGATAATATATGTGCCATGGTCTACATGATTCTGTATTTGTTGATTTCTACAGGTGTCCCTCTCAGACAACGCATTCTTTAACAATAGAAATACATGTAACAACATCGTTAAAAATAAGACACTCTGGGTGCTGAGACTTTGCCTCATTGCATGTGAATTCTTGTGTAAGAACACAGACATGGGTTCAAATCCATATCACCCATTTAAATTTTGAGTGTGGCCACATTTATCTGCATACCCAAAACTGTGGAGATTGGAGTCAGGAGGATCACTGGTGCTTTCTGGCTGCTAATCTAGCTTCAGGTTAGTGAGAAACCTTGCCAGGGGAATAAATAAGAGACTGACTGAGCAAGACATCTTTTATCCTCCCCAGGCATCTGCCCACACACAGATTCATATTAGAACATCTGTGTACATATACAACACAAAGGCACAAACACACATCCAAAGCCTTAAAGAAATAATACACACTTTATTTTGTAAAATTACCTTAATTCTGATTATGGTATCTGACTCAGCAACATGTGTACCTCAACACCAACATTGTTTCCAGTGACTCCCATGTAGAGTATTTATCAATATGTCTATACATCCTCAATTTGTGTTTTGTGAAGTATGGGGGAAGGTTAGTCAAGACAGGAAGGAATTACCATGGCAGCTCTTTTCCCCCAGTCATATCTGTTTTAGAAAAGAGTTAGTATATTTCTGGAACATCTGCAGTATCATGGCATAGAGACATAACATTTGAAGAAAATTTTCTGCTTCTCCTGTGGTATTCTTAGCAGCAACCTAATTGGCCTTTGCTATGATAAAGGAGGTGAGCTGCCCAAGTAGCTTTGTATAACTAACAATATTAAAAAAAAATCATCAACAATAAAAATAATCAATGAAAGTGAAATGCTTGTAAATTTTTCAGTAAATACAAAGCATAGGAATAATGATGGGCTAGACTTCTTGAAGTAAACTAAAGGTGTCAAGAATCACAGTTACTTCTGAACACAAATAAATTAAAATATGCTTCTAATTTTAAGAGCAGTTTAAATTTAGGCATATATCTCAAGTTATCTAGTGTTAAGACTGAAATGAACATATTTAGACATTTTCCCAGGCACAGTTCTTATTGAAGGAAAGAGTGATATCTGCTAAATACACACTGCATAAAAGTATACTGTGAAAAGTAAAGATTTTTTCTTCATAGCACGTTTAGTACTCATAAGCATTTTAACTGAAAAATGAGCAAACTTCCCACTATCCACTCATTTAATTTTAACAATATTTTAATTTGAAACCCAAACCACTTATTTTTGTCACTATTCTTGGAAAGTTTTTGCTTTCCATGTCTCTTTGCTCATGCAGAACATTGCACATTTATCCTGGCCCTTTCTTATTTTGGAGGACTGTGCATTATTTTCATCTTCGATTTTAAGAAGAGCTATAAAAATTGCAATCTGTCACCGACTTTTACTCATAACCTTGGACCCAGTTCATCATAGCTAAATTGCAAACTTGGCAAAAAGTTGTTTCCATTTGCTTCATTGATTTTAAAAGTGATTGAATTTGAGAACTGCTGTTGTTGATGATCCAATTCTACCACAGCAAAGTTTGTATGTGTGTTCAATTGTTTCCTGCTGCCTTGTTGCTAACATGCTCCTTTCTATTGAATACAACCATAAGTTAAAGCTGAGAGCAAAGAAAGTGATTTTCATTGGCTAATTGGGCCAGGGTGTTACATGATATGAACAGTGGATAGAAACGAATTATCTTGAAGTCAGCATTGCATGACTATTGACACTTGAGTTTGAATGTAAAATGTCCAGTGTTTGAGCACTTGATCCCCAAAGGATGGCACTGCTTTGGAAGGTCATGGGCTTGAAGGTGGGGTCTTGCTTGAGAAAGCACATCACTGAGCATGAGGTTTTTTTCTGTTTCAGGAGTGAGGAAGTAATGTCATTGTTGCTGTGAGTAGCAATTTTATCATTTGTAACCTCTTTATCATGGAGTCTTGTCCTCTGCAACCTTAAATCAAAACAAACAAACAATAGAACCTCTAAATCTTTTTCTTCCAAAATTGTCTTTTTTTTTTTTTAAAGGTTATTTTGTTACAACAGAAGAAAATAAAGTAATACATTAAGCAGTGCTACAGAACTTGTGGGAGTAGTCAACCAATGACTGGTTTAACTTGAGGCCCACCCCTCAAGAGAGAGCCTATGTCCTATACTGTCTAGATAGTCAGGAACCTGAGACTGGAAAGCCCAGAGATCTAGGATAGAACCAAACACTACTGGCATTTGTACACACACACACACACACACACACACACACACACACCCCAAAAAACAAAGAACAATTAAATGATTAATGATATTCTTCTATTCTCATGGATCCTTGCCATATCCAGTCATCATCAGAGAGGCTTCATCCAGCAGCAGATGGGTGCAGGTACAGAGACCCATAGCCAGTCATTATGTGGAAAGAGTGTCTAATTGGAAGTTTTATTGGTGAAATTATTAAGGCCACTCCACGTAGTTATAAGGGAGGTTTATTTTGTGGGGTAACTTACAAATGAAGGGATAGGTTTCAGGGTCTGGGAAAGGTATGGCACAGTCCGGCGGTTTTCTATGGAAAATTCTGCTTGGTCTACCTCCAGTATCCAGGGTCCTGGAACCAAGAGAGGCCTCTCCTCTTGATCCTGGGTCTTCAGTGTCCTCTCTCAGCCCTACTTTGTAGGTGTGACCATTACTGAAGCTTCAATGGGGGTTGGAACTTCCAGGCCAAGGCTGGAATGGCTACCCACTACAAAGTTTCTGTCATGTCCCTCTGCTGGGAGCTTAGGGAAGTCCTAGAAGAGAGGTAGGAAACATTTTAGGAATCAGAGGATATGGAGACCACCTAGAGAGCATGGCCCTCTGAATTAGCTAAACAGGGCTCACATGGACTCACAAAGACTGAAACAACAATTGCAGGGCCTGCATGGCTGTGCACCAGGTCCTCTGTACATAGATGGTTGCTAGTTTGGTGTTTTTGTGAGACTCCTAAAAGTGGGAGCAGGTGTATCTCTTACTCTTTTGCATGCTCTTGAGACTCTTTCCTTCCTAAGGAGGTCCCTTGTCCACCCCTGATATGAGAGCCTTTGCTGTGACTTACTGTATCTTGTTTTTTCATGTTTGATTGTTGTTTCTTGGAGGCCTGCTCTTTTCTGAAGGAAAACAGAGGAGGAGCAGATCTGGGAAAAGGAGAAGTGTGTGGGGGGGAGGTAGAAGGAGTGGAGGGATCACAAACTGTGGTTGGAATATATTGTATAATTGAAGAATCTATTTGTAATTAAAAGAATACTTGTCCCAGATCTATGCATGATATAATAGCTTCTGTGTTGCTGAATTCTCTATTAAATAACAGAAATAATACTTGCAGAAAATAACATTTCCCTGTGTGTGTATGTGTGTGTTTCGTTTTATGTGTATGTACACATGTGTATGTTTATGTGTGTATATCTATGGCAGTGGAAGACACATACACACACACACACAGAGTGAGAGAGAGAGAGAGAGAGAGAGAGAGAGAGAGAATGAAAGATAGAGTGTAAGACAGAGACAGAGAAATTATTTTTTTCTATTTCTCTTTTATTGAAAATACGTATTTTTTTCTCTTTTATTGCTCTCCCACATGATAGAGGAGACACCATGGGTTGTAGGGATAGGAAGAAACTGGGTGCTAGGGAATTTATCATGATGCACAAGGATGACCCCAGCCTAGACAACTAGCAATAATGGAGAGGGTACCTGAGCTGGCCTGTCTTGGTAATCAGATTGATGAATACCCTGTCATCATAGAGCCTTTGTTCAGTAACTGATGGAAGGAGATGCAGAGATCCAGACCCAAGCACCAGGCCAAGTTCCAGGGGCATCTAGATCATGATGTGTAAACCTACAGAGATAACCAAACCAAGCTAGTGGGAACCCATGAAATTTAGACCAATAGCTATGGAGCCTCCATGGAACTGTACTAGGCCCTCTGCCTAAGCAAGACAGTTGTATAGCTTGGTTTGTTCGAGGGGCCTCTGGTAGTAGGATCAGGATCCATCCCTGGTTCATGAGCTGGCTTTGTGGAGCCCATTTCCTATGGTGGGACACCTCAAACAGCCTGACGCAGGGGGAGGGGCTTGGACCTGCCTCAACTGAATGTACCAGGCTCTGCTGAATCCCCATGGGAGGCTTTACTTTGTCTGGGGAGGGAACAGAGTGTGGGTTGGGGGAAAAGGCTGGGTGGGGGTCATGAGGAGAGAAGAGAGGGGGATCTGTGGTTGGTATGTAAAATGAATAAAAAAATTCTTAATTAAACAAAGGAAATATATGTTTTCATGCAGTTTATGGATTGCCCTCCCTGGACTCCTCTGAGAGTCTCTCACCTCTCTTCCATTTGAGTCCACTCCATTTCTCTCTATCCTAGAAAATAAACAGATGTATAAAGAATAATAATAAAATAAAATAAGATAAAACAAAAACAAACAAATCCTAATAGGACAAAATAAACAACAGTAAAAAAAAAGTCAAAACAAAAGCATAAGAAATGACATACATGCAGACATACACATTCACACATATAGGAATCCCATAAAAACACAGAAGCCACAAATAAATAAACAAATTAATTAATTAATATAAAAATAAAGAGTGAAATAAAAATAAATAAAAAGTAAGTAAATAAATAGATGCCCTGACTAAACCTTATGTGACAAAGAATCTCCACAGAAGCCTATGAACTCATTTTCTCTTGACCCTCTACTGCTGGGCCTACAGCCTACACTGAAGAGTGGTTTGTAATCCCAGTGAAATATGATGAAGAAAACTGAACTTTCATTTGCTAGTTGTTATCAATTATAATATCTTCTGGATCCAGGAGATGGGCTTATGCCCAATTCCTCTCTCAGTGCTGGCACTCCCCATCTGGCACAGATCTGTACAAACCCACAGATCTATGAATGCTGCGGAACAGTAGTATTTAGGTTCATCCTAGATCCCTGGCCTATCTAGTCTCAGGCTCTTGCCCATCTGAACAGTGTCAGTGATGGGCTCTGTCTCATTGAGTAGGCCTTAATATTGGTTGGTTGCTTGCACAATGCTATGGAATCTCACAAACCACAGCCCAGGCAACTACCAAGGCTATTGGTTACTCTCCAAAGACTGATAGCAAAGCTCAATTGCTTAGTTTGTTATTTTCAGAAATACATTCACATCAATTTGAGATGAGGAACGTGTCCCAAATATCCAAGACTGGCCAGCAGGCTAATGACTCACAGCACATTTGGTGTTGTCCTTGAATCAAAAGGCAGAGTGTTGACAATCTCATATCACCAATGTAGATGACTCTTTATGATCTTCAAGACTTCATGCATGTGGGCCACTAGCAGTCGTTGAGGACAGGATTAATCTTATAAAATTTCACAAGAATACCATTCATCAAATATTTGGGTTCCATAGCCTATCCTAGTTTAAACATCAAATTAACTATCCCATGATCCATTTATTTAGAAATTTGAATCTGTGGTATATGTGTTCTGTACAGAAATCAGAGTAGGTGAAGTGTCAAAGATACTCCTAGTTTTCAGAAATATGTATGTATTATCAAAGCAAATTTAATGAACCCCATAGTAATGAGGAGAGTAACACCACTGTAGCAAGATCTTTGTAAAACAACAACAAAAGCCAGAAAACAAAACAACAAAACAAAAACTAGGGCACTAAACGTCATAGCCTTGAAGTTTCCCTCCTTCTCAATGTTCATAGCAAATAAATAAATACAATTTTTAAAAAGAAACAAAAATTCCATTGAAACCAAGGAGGACAAAAAATGCCCAGATAACTGATGTCTGAAGGAGGATTAAATTCCCATATATGTCCTGAGAATTCAGCAAGCTACTATTATTTGCTAAAGAACCCACTTTTTTTCCTTTAGTTTTGTAGGATGCTGCTCATCAAAGGACATATCAAACTAAGTTAATGATGTCGTAACTTACAGAGTCTTAATTATAAACTGGTACTGAAAACACAACAAAACAAACCAGACCTGTTCAAGCTAGCCCCACAGGACACTTTGATTGCTTTTCCTCCCAGCACCTTGCCAGCATCTTTTCTTTCTCTGTTACTGAGATTCTTTTCCTGAGTACTGCTGTGTTCCTAGTCTCTCAATCCTGTTTCCCTAGCATAGTTAGGCTGTTGGGAATTGCACCTGATTTTCTCTCTGGAATCACAGCTACCCATGCACAGAAAAACAGTCTTAACATGAATCAGTCTTATTTATTTATTTATTAGTATTTGACACACACACTGAGATGATGAGAAGACCCATCTTAGGGTTTGATATGAAGTGGCTCTACCACATCCCCTTAGTTTCAGGTGTTTGAAAACTTGTTCCCCAGTTGATGGTGCTCCATTGGAAGGTGCTCAATCCTTTAGGAGAGGAAGTGTCACTGAAAAATTGGGTTACTATGGTCAGGCCTTGAGGTTTTCTAGCCCAGCTCCATTTCCCGTCTGCTCTCTGCTTCCTGACCTCAGGTGCAATGTGACCAGGTGCCTCAGGCTTCTGCCAACAGTCTCCACAACAATGGACTGCATCCTTTCAACCTGTGAGCCAAAATAATCCTTACCTTAGATTGCTTTTTGTTAGATATTTGATCACAGCAATAAGAGGGTAAAGACTGCAACCACACAAATGAGCAAAAGGTCACTTCCATCTGAGGTCAATATTTGAAAACAGCTTGGACTGGAGATTAGTGTGGAACATAGTTGGCAGAGGTCTGATATTTCAAATTAGTTACTTTTTATTAATGACTGATTAATATTTTAATTTAGAGTGTTTTCTTCCCTACAGAGGCTTATTCACAAAGGAGCAATGAGTGTCACCTCATACTTCTAGTTATCAGGATGTACTACTTTGTTCGAAAGACCCCACTTTCGACGGGCTCATCTCTGAGTGAGAAATGAAACTCTGAGGCTCAAAAAGCACCAGAAGCAACTCCATGACCAGAGAAGAGGAAGAAAATATGGTTCCATAGCATGCTTTCTCTTTATAGCCCCTCTTGCTTAAACTTTTCCCAATCCTTATCTTGTCAGACAAACTTACTGTTTGATCACTGTCTTTACAGAATGATGTGAAGCCAACTATACTTGATCCAGACATTTCAAGATTTGTTAAAAGTCCTTTCCATTCTCAGTATAGATGAATTAAACAGGGTTATGTGTTGGTACTTCTAGGATATTTGGTATACAAAGCTCAAATAATATTTGACTTGGTAGGTTATATATACACATGTGTTTGTGTTTGTGCATGTATAGCAATAATAAAGAAGAAATCAATTTGGAAGTGGGAGAGGACACAGAAGAGGAAGAAGGGAGGAGAGAGAGGGGTAAAGTGATGGAATTCATGAAGAAAGTATCAAAAATAATTTAAAGATATTTCAAGTCAATAATATCTGAAGTTAACCCTAAAACTGAGGCCACAAAACAGTATGTGTTTCATGCTCACAATAATTTCACCATGCTAAAAATTTTGTCACTATAAGCTTCAATTCATTACTTTTTATTAAATTTTTTTATTCATTTTACATATCAATCATAGATTGCCCTCTCATCCCTCTTCCTGCTCACCCCACCCTTGCCTTTCCCCTACCCTGGACATACCCCAGATTCAACTACTAGCAACAGTGGTGAGTGTGCCTGAACTGGCCTATCCTGCTAATCAGATTTGTGACTACCTTAACTGTCATCATAGAGCTTTCATCCAGAAACTGATGGAAGCAGACGCAGAGATCCATAGTCAAGCACCAGGCCAGGAGTCTAGTCAAAGGGAGGGAAGAGGGATTACATGAGCAAGGAGATTCAAGATCATGATGGGGAAATCTACAGAGACAACTGAACCAACTCAAACGAACTCATGAGCTTTAGACTGACAGCTGTGGAACCTGCACTTCATTACCTTTTAATGCATTGTGTTCAAAAGTTCAGATGTGGGACATTTTTCCCCTTGTGTCTTTCATTTTGGTAAGAAGTTAAATGTTAGCTTATGCATAGATGAAGTATTGTTCAGAAACATGTACATCCATAAGCATTCTTTTGTATTTGCGCAATCTCTGCCAATACTCTAATATATTCATTCTGTGTATTATTTATCTATGCCAATAAACTGTCACCAGCCTCTTATGCCACCTCATAAAATATGACTGTTCTTTGTGCTTGCTGTTGTTATACTAAGGGATCATGGTCTCCTAACTGAAAAACCAAATGTCTAGTATATTTGGTATTTTTCATTATATATCACTCATATATAAATCTCCCTTGATGTTTTCTATGGTTTGTATCATTCTGGGGTTTTAAATTTACTTTTCTAATTCATTTATTTTCAATTCTCTATCATTATTTTTTCCGTATTCCTATTTTTTTACATTTCATGTGAGAGTCAAATTTTGAATTTTTTATTTTTTAATTTTTTTCTATGAAGAAAATTTTTTTAATTCATTTTATACACCCATCAAAGATCGCTCTTCTCTTCTCTCCTCCTGCCCAATCAGCTTCCTCCTCCCAACCTACCCCCACAATAAGGCCAGGGCTTCCCATGTGGAGGTACATCTAGTAGAGGCAAATCCAAACCCTTCCCCCTGTCTCAAGGCTGCAGAAGGTGTCCCATAATAGATAGTAGGCTCCAAAAAGCCTGCTCATGCACCAGGAATGGATTCTGATTCTACTGCCAGGGGAACCCCCAAACAGATCAAGCTGCACAGCTGTCTCACCATGCAGAGGTTCTAGTCCAGTCCCATGCAGGCAGGCTCCACAGCCATTGATCCCACTTTCATGAGTTCCCACTAGTTTGGTTGGGTCATCAGTGCAGGTTTCCCCATCATGATCCTGATGCACTTGCTCATAGAATTCCTCTTCTTTTTCTTTGACTGGGATCCTGAAGCTCTGCCTGGTGTTTGGTTGTGGATCACTGCATCTGCTTCCATCAGTCTTTGGAGAAAAGCTCTGTGATGACAGTAGGGTATTCACTGATCTGATCAGTGGGGCAAGCCAGTTCAGTTCAGGCACCTTCTCCACTATTTCTAGTAGTCTAAGTTGGGTCATCCTTGGGGATTCCTGGCAACTTCCCTAGCACTGTGTTTCTCCATCCCCATGATATGTCCCTCTACCATGGTATCTCTTTTCATATCACAGGGACACAAGCTCAATTATGTTCATAGCAGCATTATTCATAATAGCCAGAACCTGAAAACAACTTGGATGCCCCTCAACTGAAGAATGGATTAAGAAAATGTGGTACATATACACAATGGAGTACTACTCAGCAAAGAAAAACAATGACATCATGAAATTTGCAGACAAATGGATGGAATTAGAAAATATCATCCTAAGTGAGGTATCCCAGACTCAAAAGGACAAACATGGTATGTACCCACTCATAAGTGGATAGTAGATATAAAGCAAATCCCAGGCAACAACCCATAACTCCAAAGAAGCTAACTAACAGGGAAGACCCAAAGTGGGACACATGGATCACCCTGGGATGGGAAATAGATGAGATCTCTATGAGTAAACTAGGGATGATGTGAAGGTGGTAGAGGGTAGGGGGTAGCAAATGAGAACATAGGGGAAGGGATGATTGAGATGGCACAGGAATTTTTCATTTTTGTTTTCCCAGTTCATCTGCTTTTATATATTACACAAAAAGTTGAGTAAACATGTAATATTTTTTGTGCATCCATGTTCAGCATGCATGTTTGTCTGTGTTCCATGTGTGTTCAGTGCCTGAGGAAGCCAGAAGAAGGTGTTGGGTTCCCTAGAACTGGAGTTACAGATGATTTAAAGCTATACATTTAAAGTGCTGAGAATTGAACCTGGGTCCTCTGGAAGAGCAGCTAGGGCTCTCAATCTCTGAGCTGTCTCTCCAGCCCCTACCACACCAACTATATCACAGTGTGAAAGGAATCCAGAGCTGGCAGGGCTCTGTGTTAGCATCTGCCAGCAATAGAAGCCATCAAAGTAAAGGTACTTAAAGCTTTAATTGACTCTGTAAGACAAGAAGTAATGGGTTGCCTTGAGCAAAAGAGGCTGCATTAAAAACTTGAAAAAGTTTCAGACATTAAAAACAGTATGTGTGTGTGTGTGTGTGTGTGTGTGTGTGTGTGTGTCTGTGCAAGTGTGCATAAGTGTGTGTGCCTGTGTGTTTGGGTGTTTGTGTGTTTGTACTTGTGTGCCTGTAGAGAGTCCAAATGAGGGCAAAAGCTCCCCTGGAGTTAGAGTTACAGTTGAAAGTAGGTGCTGGAAACTAAACTTGGACCCTGTGGAAAAACAATAAGCACTTTTGAACTCTCAACCATTTCTCCTGCGCCCAGGTTTTGGACATTTTAAGAGGACAAAATATATAATTATTTGTTTGATGTCTGAAATTATAATAGCTGGGTTAGGAAGTGGAAAGTGATTGGCTGTAATTTGAGAGAGCAATGAATTCACTTTTGCAACAATTTATAAAGTCTTTTCATAAAATACATGGACTATAGGCACATTTGTTAAACCCCACTGGACTGGGCCTACCATGCCCTTTCTGTTCCTCCCTCCTTGTTTGCTCAGTCACTGTCTCCCTGGGTTGTAGTGCACATTCCTAATGAATTATACTTTGTGCCTTCTGTGTCTTCAACATAATGAAAAACAAGTGCACGTGCTTTCCACTCAGCAGGACTCAGGCTGCATCTGGGCTTCAGGGATTCATCAGTGATTACTGAGGAACAGCGCATACTAAGTACATTTACACTTCAGATAGCTAGCTGTTCAATAGCAGACTTCCAGTCCTCCCTTTCACTTGAGACCCATAATAGTACTAGGAAGATTTACAGTAACTACAAGAAGAGGAAAATATGTACTTATGTAATGTATTATATGCAATACACAAATATATTTACATGCATTTTATCTAAAAATATTTATTAATATTCAAATTATTATTATGAAAGGATAGAGTTTAGTTAAATTGAAGAAATAAATTTGGGGTTCTCCATAGCTAAAAATTAAGATCATCTTTATAAATTATCTTTCACTTGTTACACATCTGGTTTAAAAGTTCCTATACTTGTGTGATTTGTACAGGTATATGTGTATGTATAAATTTCTCTATTCAATGTGTATACTGATTACAATTATCTGAAAATCTTTACAATATTTTTAATATTTGAGCATATGCATGACATGAATTTATAACAGATAATGTTTATATTTAGTATGATTCCTAAATGTATTTTTCTACTCTGAAGTTTATTTGTGGAGTAACTGAGTTTATTCTAATTTGAATGTATAACAAACTGTGGTATTTATACTTTTCAATATACTCATTTATAAAGTAGCTGATCTGATATTCACACGGAATGGAAGCTGGCCAGCATTTCAATGTAAGACACAATCAACTTTGAACATAGCTCACAGAGTGATCTGTGTTGAAAAGCATCCGCTGTCCTTTAGCAGACCACTAAAGTGAATTTAGTGACTGGGAAAACTGCCAGAAAAACAAAAATGCAAACCAAACTCCTTAAACCATAGAATTACACCATCAAAGTAAGTATAATTACTGATGCTGATATCCTGTCCAACTGGGCACATCTCCTCACCCTGGCAGGATCTCTAAGTCCTTAAAGTAAAAATCTCAGGCTACACTTTAGTCTGAGCAAAATTCACTTCTCTCAATACTGTTATCTGGAAATTAAATATCTAGGTTTATAGTATAGTACATTTTACAACACAGAATAATGTTTGTTTTTAAAGTTGATTTATTTTTACTCATGTTTATGTGAGTGAGTATGTTCACATGAGTTCAGGCATGTGTAAAGGCCAGGAGAGGACGTCATACCCCATGGAGTTGGAATTAAAAGTGTTTGTGAATAGTCCTATCTAGGTGTCCTCTTAAAAAGCAATGAAGTCTTTAAAATGTATGAAAATACATATTAAATTATATGTATAATTACATATTTCTATGAATGCATAAAATTTATATAAATATGTATAAATCCCTCTGAAATACATGACCTGTCATACATACACACACACATATATATGTGTGTATATACATACATACATACATATGTGTATATATTGCTATTTAGTCTTTCTTGTATGTATATGACTTCAGAGTTGACCAGTTGGTATTGGATGATCAATTGGGAAATTATCGTATATTACACATTGTTAGCAATCTTATCGGTCCCAAATAACTTCTTATTCTTCAACATATATACATATTTATCACAAGTAGATAAAAATACCCATTTCAAAACATCATAAAATTAAAAAGCAGGTCTATGTTTACAAGTAAAAACTTAAAAATGAGATAATAATCTTATATTCAATTAGAGTTTCAATGTAGATACTAACATTATGAACACAGGGAAGTAGTTAAGAAAATATGAGTTCATATGAAACCCAAGGAATGTTTTTTTCCCTTAATGTTTTGCTGCCCAGTATCAAACCAAGAGCTAACTTAGATCAGGAAAACACTTTACTGCAGAGCTACAATCAATTATACCCCTGAAGATATTCTTTGCCATCTTTAATATGTTATGTTTAAATGGAAGAAAAAATGTCAAAGTTTATCAAACAATTAACTTCTTCGTATACCTTTTACACAATAAATCATTCATTTTCAAATAAATTTCAAAGTTGATTAATTTAAAGTGATATGTAGTTCTCTTCTTTGTTCTGTATGGATTTGCATATAATTTTCAATAAGTATTAAATGAACACTGTCTGTACAAAGATTTCTGAACCATTCAAACATCCAATCGGAACTTTTCTGGAAAACAGACAAGTGATGGGTATGGATAGTTTATTTTATTAGTATGTTAATCATCCTTATAATAACATTCTGTTTCATATTATTAAAATTAATCATATTTATTGTATTTCTGGGACCTTAAGAATTTGTATATCATGGTTCAAAATTTTAAATTGCATAAAATACACACCATATATATGTGTATATGTATAATATTTAACATTAAAAGGTTAACATAATTTCTAAATGCTATGCACTTAAAAGGTAGTATTGCTCTTAGGTAATTAGTAGGCTTTGGCATTATTGAATTTTCCTCATTTTTATTTATTTATGATTATTTCTTGTAATTTTTAAAAATAGGAAATAGTTGATAAAAACCATTCAAAACTCTTTCAAAATTTATGATATAATAAGGATTGAACTCACTATTAGCATAGCATGTGTATTGATTTCAGCAATTCAAAAGGCAATAATTAAGAGCAATAGTTCATTAGATGATTAGAGAATTGTTATCTACTGAACTAGAAAAGGAAAAATAGTTTCTGCATAGAAAGAAACATTTGAAACTAACAGATCACTTGCTCAGATATGTTAGGTTTGTGTTTAATCAGGAACCAGGAAGGTGGAGGCAAAGCTCATGGGAGGTCATCCTGAGCCACATAGAACTGCAGATTAGCCTGGACTATCAAAGTAAGTTTATACCTGTTACCTATATAATTGTAAAACACTTGCACGTTTAGTGCTTTTAACTGTAACATATTTTGAATTAGATAAAGGGTTACAGTTTGCACTGATCTAAGACTTGGAAAAGGAAAATGATATTCTTTCCAATCACTTTCATTTTCTATCAGAAATTCCATGTCTTCTACTATTGTATTTTCCTCCATTTAGCAGGTTTTGCATTTTTCTTAGTCTCAATCTCCAAAAACAGTGATTTAAGTGAGCACTCAGTTTTATTTCTACTGGTTTTGCTGCAAATGCAATCACCCTTAAGCACATAGAATTCTGTATAATTTGAATGGCTATTAAGATGTTTACCACAAATTTTATAAATACAAGTGGTTAAACTTAAAACAGAATTGTTAAAATGGGATGGTTCTACATGTGGGGGTAATCCCAGCTCTTGGGAGGTAGAAGCAGGTGGATCTTAGTGAGTTTGAGGCCAGCCTGAACTATGTAAGAGCCTCAAAAATGAACAAAACAAACCTGAATTGATTATTTTTAATCTAAATTATACTCAGATATAAGACAGAATAATAAAATCATTATGTCACAATTACTCATTATTCAATTCTGTTCAAATATCTTTGCTCTTTATTTTAAAGTTATTTTATATTGTTAATTATATTTTATAATTTTATAATGATGATTTGTATTAGCAAATAAGTAAAACAAAAGAAATCAGAAAACCTTTCAGATGCTTAAGAACTGAAAAGTTCAGAGTATATTTAGCTGTTTTCCATTTCACTTTGATGCCACATTTAAAAATCTGTTTCTCTTTACATTTGCCAGCTACTTCTGCTAAAGTGTCTGGTCAGGGGTATTTGAGTGTGGGTGGTATGACATGCCAGTTCATGGCATGCTTCTTGTTATAAAGATTTTTTTCAGGTGAAAAGAATGGAAGAAATGAACATTAAAAATTCCCTGCCCTTCACTCATTTGACTAAAGGCAGGGCATAAGTTGACAAACCATTCTTTCTCTTCTATCTGAAAGACAAACATTAGTCACTGGAAACTTGAAGACTGCTCTATAGCTTATTAATTCAGAATCTGTATCGAGGAATCTACTCACCAACTCTTTCATGGGCTGTGATTCTCCCTTTCTTTACACCTTTGGAAAACTAAAATTCCCTTTCTTGTTTTTATAATTTTCTTTTTAATACAGTATTGTCTTTCTGTTATCATGTTAGATAAACCCAAATCTCAAATGAATCTTCAAGTTATTCACCTTTGGGTAATCATGCGTATCGACCCTATGTACAAACAAACTTTGTGTTTTTCTCATGTTATGCTCAGCCTGATCCATGTCTTGTTTTAAAATCTTTAGGCTGAGAACCTGGAAGTATATAGGAAAAATAATTATCCTAGTCTAATATTGAAGAATACAGAACTGCTTTTTTTCCTCTTAGTGGCTTTTCCAAACAATTGCCATCTCCTTACTGATGGCAAAATCAATAAGACACTTTTAGTGAGCAAAGGTCATTGACAATGTTCTTGCTAAGTTATGAGAACACTACTGACTACCTGAAATCATGCATGGTGCGGTGCTATTGATAATGATAAGCAATTTTTTTATTACTCATTGTTACTTCATGGTTTATAGGATATCAAGAAACCTAACCTTAAGAAGTGTATGAAGTTTCCTTAATTATGAAATAAAACAAAATTGATACTGACCGACTTTGGTAGAATCATTAAATGAGTAATGGTGAGTTAGCACTTAGAACGCAGAAACTATTAGGTATTTTTTAAACAATGGACTCCTTCCAAAATGCTTGAAAAATGATGTCCTCATTTCCATCTGCACTTTTTGACTCTTTCACAAAGCATTGGTCATGGATTTCAATTTGCATTTTATTTATTTAATTAATTAATTAATTAATTTTTTGTTGTTGTTTTTCGAGACAAGGTTTCTCTGTGTAGCTTTGTGCCTTTCCTGGATCTCACTCAGGTAGACCAGGCTGGCCTGGAACTCACAAAGATCCGCCTAGCTCTGCCTCCCAAGTTCTGGGATTAAAGGCATGCGCCACCACTGCCCTGCTCAATTTGCATTTTAGATGAGTCTTATTAAGAACAGAGAAATCTTCAGGTCTGTTTACTTCCTGTCTGATCATTTATTGCTTCTTACAGACCTGTGGGGCTTTCTCTAATCCCTATAAGAGAGGTAAAATAACTCAAAAAATTTATTAGGACACATTAAGATACAACTTCCCTTTCAAGCTACTTGACACTTAAGCCGATGTGTGCACTACACTGTCCCAAGTGTTTATTAAGTTTTACATGAATTATGTCTTTTCCTGTTAATCCTAGGAATTCTCTTAACATAGATGAGTAAAAGTCCAATTATTTTAAATATGAATGTTTACATTATCACAGAAAAGGCACACACCTCACTTTCATATTTGACATATTGACATAATACATTTTTGTAACATCTTTCTTTCAAAGATATGGGTTTGGGTTGGTTTCTACTAGGCTTCCAGCCAACCCTCTTATGAGAATCACAGCCTGGATTCTTGTCGATCATAAATCACAATGAGCCCATCTTCACATTGCTTGATGAATGTAACTGATGTACTCATGCAACATTAAATAAGACAATGTTTTTACTAATATAGGCACAAAATACTGTAAAGATTGTGTTTCTAATTTTTATCTTTTGGAGGTTCTTAATTTGGTTTAGGCACTGTAGTTGGAGTTTTTCTGCCTGGCCCAGAGTCAGGACAAATCTCTCTCACCCGCCAGTCTCACAGTCTCTCAGACCTAACCAAGTAAGCACATAGAAACTTACATTGTTTAGAAACTGTATGGCTGTGGCAGGCTTTTTGTTATCTACTTTTTTTATCTTAAATTAACCCATTTTTGTTAGTCTATACTTTGCCACATGGCTTGTGGCTTACCAGTGTCTTTACATGTCGCTTTTCATGGCAGCAGCTGGAGGTGTCTCTCTCCAACCTTCTACTTCCCAGAATCCTCTTCTCTCTTGTCCCGCCTATACTTCCTGCCTAGCCACTGGCCAAACAGCATTTTATTTGTATAGAGTGATATCCACAGCACTTCCCCTTTTCTTTTTTTTTTTTTTAAGGAAGGTTTTAACTTTTACATAGTAAAATTATATATAACAAAACAATTGTCAAGCAAGAATTACAGTTACAATATTAAAGAAGATTTGTTTAAAAACTGTATGGCTGTGGCAGGCTTTTTGTTATCTACTTTTTTTATCTTAAATTAACCCATTTTTGTTAGTCTATACTTTGCCACATGGCTTGTGGCTTACCAGTGTCTTTACATGTCGCTTTTCATGGCAACAGCTGGAGGTGTCTCTCTCCAACCTTCTACTTCCCAGAATCCTCTTCTCTCTTGTCCCGCCTATACTTCCTGCCTAGCCACTGGCCAAACAGCATTTTATTTGTATAGAGTGATATCCACAACAAGGCACTCAGGAGATACTTTCTTTCAAAGTCTTTAACTGTGGAACCACTGCTGATCCTACCAGGCTTCAAGTGGCAGGAGAATGCACAGATAGAACTTGTTAATCTCAGTGGGTCACAAAAAGAATGGACATGAACATGTGAGAAAAATTTGTGGAGTGGTGGTGGGGGGCATTGACAGAGGGTATGTATTATTTACAAGTGTTAGTGCAGATAATTAATTAATAAAAAATTGAAAGAACAGATTTTATAAATCACTCAGTTTAGGGAAACATAAATTGAAAATTTCCATGATCAAAATTAATGTGGTTGCATAACAGACAATTTGTAACTAGGACAATAAATAACTGTTGATGTGACATTTGGATGGGACATAATTTATCAGGTAACTTCCCCAGGTCACGAAGCATTACAGATAGCTATTTGCAGAACTGACTTTTTTTCACAAAATAATTTAGAGAGGGCTTTTTAAGCAATTAATTCATTAAAAGCTACCATTTGTCAGCCAAAACAAGACATTTTTCTTCCATTAAATAAGAAACAGATGAGGACCTACCCATTAGATTCTTCAAGTTTCTCATAATTTATAATTAATAAATGTAGTGGAAAAAAATGATTACCTCACCATGTCAAAAACAGGCTTATAAAGGGTTTAGAGAGCCCACACCGTATAGTTAGTGCTGCCATATGTGCATAAGAATGAAGCTCTGCACTGGAACAGAGGAAACTCAATCATGGGAACACCATCAAGGAAGAATGACCCTTCTTTGGCCAGCATTTGTCAACTACCAACAGCTCCTTTGAAAGGGTTGAGCCTAGAGAGGATATCTTCCATCTATATTGGAATTGTTTTATTGTGAGCTAGTCTTGATCAAGTAAAAACAGCTGCTGTGAGAACAACAACAAAAACATTTAAAATTAAACAGTTTCAGAATCAAATTAATGACCACTTTTCTTAAAAAGTTCTCTTTCAAAAGTGGAGTTAATGTCAAATCTGTGAGCTGGCAGCTGTCTACATGCTGCCTCAAGAACCAAAAAAGCAAAAATCAAAACTCTTTAGACTTGATGGAAATGTGACTTAGAAGGTTCTAAAGTTTGAGCATAGCCATTTCTGTTGAGCAAGACATTGTTTCAAATACACAATAAAGTCATAGGAAACAAACACAAGCAAACAAAAATCTTGACAAGACCACATGTCCTTCCCAGTGGCTTAATTTAAATATGATATTAATAAAAATGCAATGGATCACAATTTTAATGAATATTACTATCTTTATTATGAGACATTTGCTTTATTTATTATTTCTTAATAAACAATGCCTATGTTGAATTAAGAACTATATTTCAAAGGATGTACAAATAATATCAGACTTTGAAAGTAGATGTTAATGTTAGATGCTTTAAAAGCCATTGTCTTCTCATATTTGGATAACAGTATTTCTTTAAAAACCCAAACTAATGAATAAGCAATCCTTATAAATTATTATAGGCTACTCAATATGACATTATATTTACAAAAATTATTTATAACACATTTTCCATTAATAAATAAAAATTGAATCAATAAATTCTTTTTCTTTTTTTTCAAGAAATTCACCTGCCTCTGCCTCCCAAGTGCTCGGACTTAAGCCGTGTGCCACCACCATCCAGAAGAATCAATAAATTCTCAACTATTATCTATCAAGTTATAGTGTATTTTTAGTAGAGATAGTAACATTTGTGTGTGTGTGTGTGTGTGATTTTTATTTAAGTGAATATGACTTTCAATTACATAGTTTATAGCTTCCTTTATATTGAAGTTGAGGTTTAACTGGAAAAAGAAATAGCAACAAAGAGGGGAAGAAAGTAAATACTTTCAGGTTGTAAAGGTGGAGGCTGCGAGGACAGAACAACAGTCACCATGACAGGGACAGGTGTGGTGAGAAAGGGCTACTTAACGATGAAACAGGATGATTCTGAAGAAGTAAAAATTGAAGTGCTGCTGAATAGATGAAGTTATTCAGTTCCCCAAATGATGAAAAAACAAAAAGCAATTTTCCACAGTGTTGGGGCAGGTGAAGGAGTTTGATGTATGATCAGAATATGCTCTTCAAAAGACAGGTGACAGATGGAATGGGGTGGGCCTGATCATCAGGGTCTCAAAAGTGGGAACATGCAACTTGTTTTCTGTGTCAGATTTTCCTTGAATTAGAGAGGAGTATGAAGATTCCTTTACTACTGGAAAGACTTGATGCAATCCTATAATGTTTTATTCTAGAAATAAAGATACACACAACTACACACACATACTTACTACCTACTTTTCCAGGGAAATGGTTTTCCCAGGCTGTAATGCTGCAGGACTCAAAACAGTCAGATGCTGTAATATCAACTACTTCATGTAACAGTATGCTTGAAATGCTCCACTGAGGAGTATATCACTTTTTCCTACTCTCTCATAAAATTTTTAATATCATAACAAACTTAGTTCTAAATAACCTATAAGTTGGCATATGAAATGAGATTAGTTTCTTAAATGAAATCGCATAGACTGCTATACTGTTGCATATTATATATGAAAAACATTTAAGTAAAGAAAGCTAACATCACAAACTATTAAAATAGGAATAGACATATTACTATAGTTCAGTTTTCTTGGGCATCTATTATCAGTCACTAGCGATTAATATAAAATAAAATTTCCTATGTAGTTACTTAAGTATAAAAATACATATTTTTCCTTGTCTAAAATTAATTGTAATAAACTTAGTCCAGTAGTAGAATAATGCTTATAATAGAGTTTTGATTATTACAACAAAACAAAACTATGGCTCAGAACAAATGATAAGTCAGCAAGTAAAGGCTCTTTCATAAGACTGGCTTGTTTGTGTATGCTAAGACATCAAGTGTCATGCTTTTGTGGCAGACACTCTTGCATAGTGAGGCACCCCTCTCCCCTACCACCAGTATTTGTCTACAAAAGAATTTCTTGCCGTAATTGTAACACTATAATCTGAAGGGTCTTTGGTATTGAGGTCAAACTGTGGTAGAACCAATAAAGATAAAAGGACATATCAAAAGCCCACAGTTTTACCTTCTAAACACAAAATTGTACATGAAGTTACATATCCTGTAATTACCTTTGAAAGGTTTATAACTGTCAGAAGTTCAACATTAAACATGATGAAACATCTCACTGCTTTCTCCTTAAATTATATAAAGATATGGTTTTTGTAAATTTATTCTTCTTTCATAATACATCCTCATTGGAGTTTCTCATCCCTCCGCTCCTCCCAGGTCTCTCCACCACCTCCCCTCACACCAGATCCACTCCTCCTTTTCCCTTCAGCTATAAAGCTAAACATAGGATTCTCCACAGAAGAATATCAAATGACTGAAAGACATTTAAAGAATTGTTCAACATCCTTAGTCATAAGGGAAATTTAAATCAAAATGATTCTGAGATACCATCATATACCTATCAGAATGGCTAAGAACAAAAACACTGCAGACAGCTTATGCTAGAGAGGATGTGGAGCAAGGGGAACTCTCCTCCACTGCTGGTGGGAATGCAAGCTTGTACAGCCACTTTGGAAATCAATATGGTGCTTCCTTAGAAAATTGGGAATCCATCTCCCCCAAGACCCAGCTATAGCACTCTTGGGCATATACCCAAGGTATGCTCAATCATACCACAAGGGCATTTGCTCAGCTATGTTTGTAGCAGCTTTGTTTGTAATAGCCAGAACCTGGAAACAACCTAGATGCCCTTCAACTGAAGAATGGATAAAGAAAATATGGTACATATACACAATGGAGTACTACTCAGCACAGAAAAACAATGACATCATGAGGTTTGCAGGCAAATGGATGGATCTAGAGAAAATCATCCTGAGTGAGGTAACCAAGACTTAGGAGGACAAACATGGTATGTACTCACACATAGGAGGATATTAGATGTAAAACAAAGATGACTAGACTGCTACACATCTCCAGGAGGCTACCTAGAAAACGGGACCCTAGGAAAGACACAGAGATCACCCAATGACAGAGAAATGGATGAGATCTACATGAACAACCTGGACGACAGTGGGAGTAATGAAGGGCAAGATTTGAGGGAAAGAAAGCTTAGGGGAGCAGGAGATCCCAGCTGGATCAAGAACAGAAAGGAAGAATGAGGAATAACAGACCATGATAAATGAAGACCACAGGAGACCAGGAATAGGCAGTGTGCTCGAGAGGTCCCCAGAAATCCACAATGATATATCCTCTGTAGTCTGCTGGCAATGGTTGAGAGAAAGCCTGATCTGACCTAGTCTGGTGATCAGATGACTAAAACACCCTAACAGTCGTCTTGTAACTCTCATCCAATAACTGATGGAAGTGGATGCAGAGATCCTCAGCCAGGCCCCAGGTGGAGCTCCAGGTGTCCAACTGTTGAGAAAGAGGAGGGACTACAAGAGCATGAATTGTTGGATCCAAGATTGCAAAAAGCATAGGGACAAATAGCCAATAGAAAGAAAGCACATGAATTATGAACCAACGTCTGTGGAGCCCTCAGCTAGATCAGGCCCTCTGGATAAGTGAGACAATTGAATAGTTTGATCTGTTTGGGAGGCACCCAGGCTGTGGGACCTGGACCTGTCATTAGTGCATGAGCTGGCTGTTTGGAACCTTGGGCTTACACAGGGACACATGCTCAGCCTGGAAGGAGGGGACAGGACCTGCCTGTACTGAATCCACCAGGTTTAAAATGAATCCCCAGGGGTTTTTTTGGTCCTAGAGGACATGGGAATGGAGGGGAGGGGCTGGGGGGGGGGGGGATGGGAGCGAGAGAGGGGAGGACAGGGGAACCCATGGCTGGTGTATAAAATTAAAACACATAATAATAATAATAATAATAATAATAATAATAATAACAATAACAATAATAAAATGAAGTACAGATCTAAATAGAATTCTCAGTAGAAGAGTATCAAATGGCTGAGAAACAAAGAAATGTTCAGTATCCTCAGTCATCAGGGAAATACAAATCAAAACTACTTTGAAATTATACCTGTTAGAATGGACAAGATCAAAACACAAGGGGCAGGTCATGCTGGCGAGGTTTTGGAGCAAGGGGATCATGTCTCCCTGGCTGGTAGGGGTGTAAACTTTTACAGACACTATGGAAGTTAATATGGAGATTTCTCAGAAAATTGGTAATTGATCTACCTCAAGACCCACCTTTACCACTCTTAGACATATACCCAAAGGATGCTTCATTCTACCACATAGGTATATTTATTAATGAGACATTTCTGTTAAATTTTCTGGAAATAAACATTCAACATGTTTATGGAAAATCTATATCTTTATCTCAACTGCTAAATAAAGACCTTGTGCAACACCATATATTGTGTAAAACATGCGACTGAAAATAAAAATAGCCCTAGACAGCGCCGTGGAAGTGCCTTACTCTGGTCTCAATTGTTATTAGAAGATCCAGTCTGTTTGAATGTTTGAGTTCCTTACGCATTGCATCACACATGCTACAAAAATAGTGAAAAATAATTTACTTTTTACTCAGTTGTTTAAAGGAAGAAAAAATTACAAAATTTCTCTGTAAAGATACTATGCTACAGTTTGAAAGGTCTATTAGTCATGTTAAATGTACTAAGCCTAACTTCAAATGGCACCAACTCACTGTAACCTGCTGAGGCAGGAGCATGCATTTTCAGAGCTGTAGTGTTCAAAAGACCCCAAATGGCAGAAATGAAAGTGGTACAGAAATCTCAAGCAAAATAACATACTTTGTTTTTTCCGCTTTTAAGAACATAAAACACTTTTACCTAGCACGTTTCACTTTTCAGTCTTTGACTGGATACTAACATCTCAATACTTCATTCCTTAACCTTTTCTTCCCTTCTGATGAATTAGCTGAAAGTCCACATTGAACTCTTGGGTTTTTTTTTTTTATTTCAATAATAGTATAGCAGCACCTATTTCTCTCTTTGTCTGCTGACATATCTCCAAGAGAACAGTCAATGAAGGCTCTAAGGATGTGTCCGTGCCTCCTACAGAGTTGAGATCAGAACTTTCATCCCTCAAGGCCTTCAAGTACTGTGAAAAGGACTGAAAAGACTCCACTCTCACTTTCAACACAGACACATGCCCACTCTTCAGGAATCCCCGCCTTCCCTATTCTGACTTTCTTTTTGCACAGCCAGGACACCTTTCTTTCTTCTTTTTTCAGTTTTCTCTCTGAAGGTGGTGATGATTGAACATTTGTATATTCTGTCTCAGAGGTCTTCATATGCCATGATAAAAGTTGGCCTTCTTCTTGTGCTAAAAAAATTGGTTGCCTATGTAACATGTAAAAGAGCAGAAATGAATTAATCTTGTTTAAGAATATTAACAATCGTACTTTGGTTAAGTTTAATAATGTTCACGTCCTTTATTTCTATAGGTAAAATATTTGCTATCTCACATCTACTTTCAAATTATTTAAAAATTCTTCATGTTTTTCCACCTGTATATTTTAAATTTGAGGAAACAAATATACTACTTTTGAGAGAGGGTCACATGCAGCTCAGGCTTGATGTGTAGTTGAGATAGGACTTGAACTCCTGTGTCCCCCTGATTTCACCATCCAGGGACTGAGAGCACTGACATGCACCACCAAACCTAAAATATAAATTTTATTAAATCCAGTTGTTATACAAGATGTTGAGAATAAATGCTGTGGGATGTCATTCTGTGTTCTGTGAGTATGTGTTGCTCTGATTGGTTGATAAATAAAATGCTGGTTTTTCAGTAGCCAGGCAGGAAGTATAGACAGGGCAAGCAGATAAGGAGAATTCTGGGAAGAGGAAGGCTGGGTCAGGAGTCACCAGTCAGACATGGAGGAGTCAAGATAACAAGGCAGAACTGAGAAAAAGTACCAAGCAACATGGCTAAACATATATAAGAATTATGGGTTAAATTAAGTGCAAGAGCTAGTCAGTCATAAGCCTGAGCTAATAATGACCAAGCAGTTTTATTTAATATAAGCCTCTATGTGTTTACTTGGGGTACATGAGTGGGAGAGATTTGTCCTGACCACTCTGGCCAGGACACAGGAAAACTTCCAACTACAAATAACACTGTGGGGCTGGGGATTTAGCTCAGTGGTAGAGTGCTTGCTTAGCAAGCACAAGGCCCTGGGTTCGATCCTTAGCTCCAACTAAATAAATAAATAAATAAATAAATAAATAAATAAATAACACTCTGTTTGACCATTCACTGTAATGAAGAGATGAAATCTTACAAACTACCAACATAACCAATGTCTCCAAAACCACTGCTTCATAGGAGATATTTAAAGGGATAGGTATGAATTAAAAGTATATGCAGACATAAAGAAGTAAAAAATATGTAACAGATCTATTTTAATAATTCCAAAAGATGCACACTTAATTTTAAATACTCAAGCTTGAATTGTATTGCATACTCATGATGATCTAGTTAGTGTCACAGATAATCATCCCCAGATACCACGTACTTAGTCATTTTCTGATCAGAGGGCTGGATGAGTGCTCTGGTTACTCTCACTACCTGGTATTGCAAAGTAACATCCAAACAACTATTATCACATTGGGAAAGATGAAAATTCAAGTTCCATGTATAATTTCCAACAAATGAACATCATTTCATACCATAGAATAAAATAGAAATGTTATCTAAGTCATTTTAAGTTCGGAGGACATACAAACTAAATATTAAACAATTTAGACAACACCATGAGCTGACTCTGACTTAGAATCTCAGAAGTAGAAGTACATGCTAATAACGCATAGTTCATTGAAATATAGATTAACTAAGTTAGCAGTGGAGGAGGAATTTCATATGTGATAATCATGGCAATTTAGTGTTACATTTATCAGACTCAAGACTTCCAATTAAAAAAAAAAATATCCAAAACAAAGAGAGGAATACCCGACATAGTAAGCAGTTGGTTGAATCAGGTTTCCTACCAACCACTATTAGAAATAGCAGTGATTATTTAACATCATTACAACCCTCCTACTTGGATCTCACCATCTATGCACATATAGTTAATTTCAGAAAGAAGTGTGTGCCACAGAAAGAGGCCTGTGTGGGAGAGAGGCCAACATCATCACTAAGAAGAACAGAGTAAATAAGAATGTGTGTTTAATTGAGATATAGACTCACCTACAGCCATTGAATCCCAGGAGAATGTACTTATTTATTTATTTATCTATTTAATTTTTGTCAAGAATTGAGATTTGTCATCTGGCAGAGAGAAGGGAAGGTCAATAAAAGACAGGGGCTCTTTGCAGCTAATGACTATCATTCCACTCACTTCAGGGAGACTGCTTTCATGCATATTTTAGCTATGAGAAGCAATTTGAGGTTGGCCTCACCCAACTGGCAAATGGACCCCAGAGGACAGGTTAAGTGTCAACTATCAGGAAAAAATATTTGGGATTCTCCTTTACACAAGTCTCTAATTCATACATCTCTATCTTCTCATTGCATTTATTATTATGCCATTAACTAATGGTGTGGATTGTGCTGTACTTTCTTGGTATGTTAGGAGAATAATAGTATGATACAGACACACATACATTTATTGTTTTCTATACACATTTATATAATAGTAAGTGAAAAATGTTTTGTGTGTGTTTGAAATAGTAGCACATGGAAGATATTCAGAAGATCTTTGAGCATATTAAATATTTTATTCTGTTTGCTTTTCATATGCTAATACTTATGTATAAAAAGAATATCAGTCTAAATGGTTTTATAGTATAAGACCACATTAAGGATTCCTGAGGGCAGAGTTTGAAAATAGTTAAGAATGGAATAGTTTGGCAAATATTCTTGAAGTCCTGATCCCTTATCTTGGCCAATATCATGGCTGACATTTATCTATAAGAGGCCAGGGATATAACTTAGTGAGTTGCAAAACAATTTAATTAGAAAGCTTTAGTACCTTGTTGTAACATGTGCCCCTAGCAAAGTTACAAAATAATACTTAAAAGCTTGGGAATTTAAATATGACTTACTTCTCTATATTCATATGATCCTTTCAGCATTCTGTGTGCTGAGGTCTAATCTTTTGATCATCCAAGTAACAGAATATTCTCTTTCTGGTGGTACAGCAGAAGAATTAGTCTTCCTATTATCAGAGAAGAGAACTACCACCATTCAAATTTTGGTCCAATTTTGCTCCCAAATCACTAGTAATTTAAAATTAAAGTTAAATTATTTATAATTTTGAAGACTTTTTTTCCTATTTTTAAGAGTTGAGAAAGTTTAAGAATTAAAAGTATACTATTGTGACAAAAGAGATGAATCATTAAGAAAAAGCTGTCACCATGCAAGGGCTGATCACATTAGTCCAACCCCAGGACCCTGCATAAGGGTGAAAGAAGTGAAGTTACTCCACAAAGTTGTCTGCTGAGATGTGCTATCCAGGACATGGACTCTTGAGCCCCCTACTCTAGTACTGTTTACTGTCTATAAATAATTGAAGAAAGGTGAGAACTTGTGAGCCTCTCCTATGCACACACCCCATGGCACATAGTTAGTGGCTCAATGCTGTGCAGGCCCCTGTGGATAGTTACAGCTGCTGACAGTTCAAGAGAGGAAAAGCCATGTCATGTGTGAGAGAGGGCATTGTCCACCAATCTTAACACCTTTACCATTCTTCAAGTAGAATCGAATGCAAACAAATACTAACATCATCAGTTTCACTTGCCTTCTCAGTTAATTATTCCAATGAATTCCATTACAGTGATCCTATTTAAAAGTAATACAATAAAAATACAGTGACTTGAAGATGTACATACCAAAATGTGGGCACTACCAAGTGTAGTTTTTGTAAACTTCCTAGAACAGCAGAAAGGGTCTCAGTGGGAAGCTCTGTAGTTATCTATGTAGAGAGAGATGGCTCTAAATGATGTTTCCTATTCTCATCATTCCTATTTCATCATTAGCAAACAGAATTAACGATTGAGCCACCCAAATTCATTGGAAATAGTGACTTCAGATTTGAACACTAATCATGACAATGCTCTTTGGTCAATTTTCAACAACGGATATAAAATTTCTAAAAATTAATTCAATCCTCAAATTATATCTTAATCACTTAATTATAGTTGCATTTATCATTTATAAAAGACCACCAAGAACATTCATGGTGTAATTTTAAAAAGTTGGGTTCACTTAGACCATTTAGAACAATGATAACCAAATATATAAACAAAAAGAAGGAAAACATACAAAAAATAGTAGAATCAACACAAAAAAAATGAAATCAGATTCTTTAGGATTAATTAGAATAAAAAAATAAAATGATAATAAAAATTAGTTTCTATAAGGATGCAGACCTTCAGATGAAACTGGAGTTGTTTTGTGGAAGACTGTTGGTAACATCAACAGCAAACAATCTGTTTCCAATTGCAATAAAATAGATGAGTCTACAACAATGCCAGTACTACATAATTAAAACATTAGAATATAATCAATTCTTGTGATATACTCAGTGTCTTTGCAGTGAAATTGTTCCATTATATAAAATGGTAACTATATCAACTGAAGATATAGAAGACCCTTAAGAAAATGCTTTTAAGCCCACAAGGCCTCAATCCTACACAAAGAAATACAGTTACCCGAGGAAAGCTGGCAATGGGAGAAGTGGTTTTCTCAGGGAAGAGCACACCATCCATCTGTTTTGTGCCAAATGGTCAGCTCTGAAAACACACATACAGATAACATTATGTAAACTCAACAAGCTATATTTAGGATTATATGTCTGTAAAATACATATATGCATGTGATTAACAATAGATGACAAAAGAGCCCACATATTTAAAGGAGAGTGGGGAGGGGTATATGGGAAGGTTTTGAGGGAGGGATGAGAAGGAAGGAATGTTACAATTAAATAACAATCTAAAAAAAACAGCAAAATGATAAAAATGGGACATTTTATGGTATATGTGCTTTGTAACAATAAGCCAAAGAAAATAATTTATAAAATATAAATAAAATGTTTCTGTTTTATCATATCAGGAAATCATTATGCTTTGCAATTGATTTCATTAGCTCTTGATCTGTATGCCTCTTCAGATAAAGTGCTATATGATTTCTTTCTCTGTTAAGTTTAAGATGTTTTCTATGTAGCATTAAGCTGCTTTGTAAACTTTCCCCCTAAATAACTATTGTCTTTCAGCTCTGAGCTTCAGCCCTATCAGTCTCTCCTTAGTTCATCAAGGAGAAAAATAAATGAAAGAGTAATTAGGAAAGCAAGTTTTCCCCTGCCTTGTTGGGAAGTCAAGATAATTTTTCCTGGAAGCATTCTTCCAGGGCTGGAGAGTTTCAAAACTCCCATGGATGCTACTCACTTGGCACTATGGAACTTTTTACTCTATCTACCCAACTTGACATATCTTTTGTTTGTTTGTTTACTTATTTTTTTAGCCATCTATACCAATTTGTGTTGCCCAAATACTTTTGGAGATGTGGTCCTCCACTAAAGCATGACTAATTTACCAGGTGCTACACTCCTAGAGAAAACATACTCCACTCCTCACCCTCTGCCTCCCAGTCCACTCATGTAGATCTCATCCACTTCTCCTTTACAGGATCATTCATGTGTCCCTCCTAGGGTCTTTTCCTGTTAGCTAGCCTCTCTGGAGTTGTGGGTTACAGTCTGGCTATCCCTTCCCTCCCATTTAGTATCCAATTATGAGTGAGTACATACTATGTTTGTCCTTCTGAGTCTGAGTTACTTCACTCAAGATCATATTCTCTAGTTCCATCCATTTGCTTGCAAATTTCATATCATTGTTTTTGTTTTTGTTTTTTACTGCTGAGTAGTACTCCATTGTGTATATGTGATATGTGCCATATTTTCTTTATCCATTCTTCAGTTGAGGGGCATCTAAGTTGTAGGATGAGAACTTAGGGAAATGGAAGGGTCAAGCTGGAACAGGGACAGAGTGGGAGGGCAGAGAGGAAGACACCATGATTGATGAGGACATCATGGGAATAGGAAGAGGCAGGGTGCTGGGGAGGTTCTCAGGAATCCACAAGGTTGACCTCACCTTGATCTGCTGGCAGTGGTCCAGAGGGTGCCTGGACTGGTCTATTCTGGTGTCCAGCCTAGCAAATAACCTACCTGTCAAAATAGAGCCTTTGTCCAGTGACAAATGGAGGCAGATACAAAGATCCACCGCCAGGCACCAGGCTGAGCTCCGGGAATCCAATTGATGAGAGAGAGGAGAGATACTGCATTTGAGAGACTTGGGTATCATGATGGGAGGATGTGCAGAGATGACTGGTCACACTAGTGGAAGCCCATGAACTGCGGACTGTTGGCTGTGGAACCCCCATGGAACTGGACTAGGTCCTCTGGACACGGAAGACGGTTGTTTGGCTTAAACTGTTTGGGGGGCACCCAGGCAGGGGGATCAGGATCTGTCTATGAGCAGGCTCTGGAATCCAGTGCCTGTGGTGTGACACCTTTCACAGCCTTGGTGCAGTGGGAAGGGGCTTGGACCTGCCTAGACTCAGTGCGCTGGGCTCTGCTGACTCTCCATGGGAGACCTTGATTTGGGGGATGTGGGGATGCAGGGTGGCTAGGGAAGGAGGGCTGAGGGGTGGAATGTGGGTGGAGGGGGGGTCTGTGGATAGCATGTGGAGTGAGTAAAAAATTTCTTAATAAAGAAAAATGAAAAATAACATATTCACCTTCTTCTAGCAGTTTACATTTGTCAATATAAATGGGTTAAAACATCACTTTCAATATATATGTACATATATATGGATATGAATTTTGAGAAATCCACAATTTTCACTTTATTAAACAATAAATGAAATCATTTGATTTATTTCAGCTTTAAGTTTTTAATTTATACAATATACATCTTTAATTCCCTCTTATCTATTAAATTTGTAAAATCTTGCTTCTTCTTTCCTTGTTCCCCCTTCCTCTTACATTCAAGCTCTCCTGTTTTCATGAAGTCTCAACAATATAACTGATGAGGCCTGACCTATGACAATAACAGTTGTTATGCCAACACTAATGGGGAAACCTCATGGGCTCACAGCCCTAGATGAATAGCTACAGGCAATTAATGAATGTGGAGAGTGAGAACCAGTCTTCTCCAGGGATGAGCTACTTAATTGGTTATCCAATAATGAAATGGTCAGCACTAAACAAATATACAGGTGAGCAATACTAAATGGACTCAGCATGTTTTATATATATATTATATGTGTGTGTGTGTGTGTGTGTATACATGTAACAATAATAATTAGAGGAAAACAATAAAGACAATACAGAAAAATTAAAGGAGTTTAAAGTGAAAGATGATTTCCCTTATTATTGCCAATCTGTCAATTATATTCTCCTATAATTTTATGCTATGAGATATTGCAATTGGTATTATTGCAACCAGTATTTTTCAGTATAATTTTTAGCCATATATATGTATATATACATACATAAATACAAAAAATGGCAAAAGTGTTCATATATATTTCTTCCAGCTTTTTAAATACAAGCCATCCCATCTAATCCTCTGTGGGAGTTCTCTGTGAACAATAAGGCTGGCAGAGTAACAGTCAGTGAGACACAAGAAAGAAATCCTGTACAGCACGAATCAGTAGCTGGTGTTAGTTCAAATTCCAAGTCTGATAACAGGCAGTTTATTTTAGCCATATTAAAAGTACAGTATAATTTATATAACAGTCAGTTTATTATAGCCATATTAAAGTACAGTATAATTTTGAGGAAAGGAATTTTTAGTGACAAATAACTTAATCCCTTGTGCACAATATAGCTTAAGGTATAACTACATCAAAACACTTTGTAAAGTATTTGTTATCTTTTCCATAAAGATGGATTCTATAGGTTGACCAAAAAACAGTGCTCAAGATAAGAGTCTAGAGAGAATGACTGGGACAAGTATAAAAGTCTGGGTGCGAGGTCAGGTGTGGCCCAGCCATACAGATAACAAAGAGGTCACCTGGGTTCTGTTACATTTGTGAAGTACATGTGACATGTTCCACAAAGATAGGTTTTATTCCCTGAGTAACAGTGCTCAAGAAAAGGTTCTAGGGGAAATGACTGAAAAAAGCACAAAGTCTGGGAGAGGCAGTTGTGGTCTTGCTCTACAGATAGCACAGGGGCCACCCACACTATTAGCCACTTCCAGTTCCAGCCTTCTGTGTAGAAAGTAGGTTACACATCTCTTGTTAAAGAGACATCTCCTCATGTTTAACATTCATGGCTTCCCTAGTGCTATCTGTGAGTGCAGAGACCTTTGTGCTTCCAACAATCTTTGGGGTTTTGTTGTAAAACTAACAGTGGTTCTCTGAAACTATGGACATATACTTACCTGGCAGGGGAGATAGCATGATCATAAAGGTGGTTTTTCCCTGGGCAAGGCTTATCCACAATGTTCACAACTCTTTGAAGCATGTTAGCAAAATGAATACAACTGTCTTTTTCCTTCCTCACTGTTTCACAGACAGTAAAATTTATGCTTAGGACAGATTTTAGTAGCCTCAGTATGTTAGTTTGTTTTTCTTAACTGTCTTTATTGAAAGGAAAACCTTCACCTTCTCTCTTGTAGGAATACTTTATGGATTGTCTCTGTCACTCTCAAATTCCCCAAATTATCACTGTCACCCTTTGGTGATATTACACAGTAGGAGAGCTACTTGAACACAGTCAGTCACAGTGAGACAGTCCATTTGGTGACAGAGGTAGCTGCTGAGTGATCAATGGGTAGGTATCTTATACGGTGTGGACATCATGAATAAAGGGATGATTCATATTGTTGATGAGCCGGAGCAGCATGTTGTGACACTTCAACACCATTCTCAAAATGTCAAAAAATATTAAAATTTGGAATTGTTTACTTCCAGAATTTTTATATTATTAACTATAAATATTAGACTGTGGTTAGTTTCAGAAAAATAGAACAATGGAAATCAAAATTGTCATTATAATATATAATAACAGGCAGGCATTTTTCTGTATGGAATTTATGAGGCACAGAGAATTTTTCTTTTACTACCATGTACATAGGTGCCAACTTACAAAGCACATGGCTTTATATCAAAGGGACTCACATACACTTAATATTTAGGTGTGTTTAACAAATATAAAATACTAGGTCCTGTTCAAGTCTTTAATGACTTCTATCAGCATGCATAGTGCATCTATTTTTTTATTTAAATTTTTTCTTTCCTTTTATTTACCAACCCATGTTTCACCTCCCTCCCCTTCTACTGCCCCCCCTCTTCCAAGCTCATCCCCTCCTCATAGAGGGTAAGGCCTCCTTGGATAGTCAACACAGGCTGGCATACCAAGTTGGGGCTGGACCTAGCCCCTCCTCCTTGCACCAAGGCTGATTAAGGCATTGCACCACAGGGAATGGGTCTAAAAGGCCAATTCATGTACCTGGGATAAGTCCTGGTCCCATTGCTGGGGGACTCACAAACACATCAAGCCATGCAACTTTCACCCAAATTCAGAGGGCCTAGTATGCCCCCATGCAGACTTCCCAGCTATTAGTCCAGAGTCCATGAGCTCCCCCTAGCTTGGATCAGCCATCTCTGTGGCTTTGCCCATCATGATTCTGAATCCCTTTGCTCTTATAATCCTTCCTTTCTCTCTTCAACTGAACTTCAGGATCTTGGCCAAGTGCTTGACTTTGGGTCTCTTCATCTGTTTCCTTCAGCCACCGGATGTAGATTCTATGATGACAATTAGGATAGGCACCAATCTGAGTGCAGGGGAAGGCTAGTTCAAGCACCTTCTTCACTATTGCTATGAAGCTTAGCAGAGGACAATCTTGTGAGTTCCTGGGGATTTCTATATCTACAGATTTCTCCCCTCCGCTTAATGGTACACTCTGTCAAGAAATCTCTTTCATTGCTCTCCCTCCCTTTTTCTTCCCCAACTTGGCCATCTCAAGGCTTCATGTTCCCACCTCCCATTCCCTCCCCTCCTTCCTATTTACCCAGATCTTAGTGCACCTTTATAAGGGAGGAGAAGTACTAGTTTAAAAATATAACAATAGCAAAAGACAATTCCACCCGCAGATGTATCTATGAACCAATCTGTCTAGAAAATTTCTCAGTTGAGGCTCTTCTGACAGGTAGGCTATGTCAAGTTGACAAAGTTAACTAGTAGGACACTAACTACAAAAAGGATACATATTCAATGCCATAAAAATAAAGATCTGGAAGATGTTAGTAAACTTACTCTAACAACAAGATACGAACCCACAGTCCCTTGATCAATAGACATCTGTGCTCAATATGCACATATACTCTTCCAGGACACTTCATACACTTCTTGCATATCTACCTTCCCATAGCCGATGGTCTGTTAACAAAAGCAGTCTCTCCTCAGATCAAAATTTCCTTCATTTTTTTTGCTTTTGGAAAATAGCATTTGAAATGCCCTCAGTCATTAGAGATGCAAGTAGATGAACAACTGGATTCTGAACTACTGTTGGTTATACCACTGACACTTTTGCATTTTAATAAGCTGGGACACAACCAGAATCTGGTAGTATAAGAGAGTAGAAATTCTATGTCCAAGGAGGGTTTTCTGTGGATTTTCTGGATGTGAAAATAATAACTGCTAACCCCATGGTTGTGAGGAGAAAGACCACCGACCCAAATGATGGCCAAATTTTTGTGTGTGTGTGTAAACATCACAACTGAGCTGGGTGGTGGTGGTGCACACCTTTAATCCTAGCACTTGGGAGGCAGAGCCAGGAGGATCTCTGTGAGTTCAAGGCTAGCCTTGGCTACCAAGTGAGTTCCAGAAAAAGGTGCAAAGCTACACAGAGAAACCCTGTCACAAACAAACAAACAAACAAACAAAAATCACAGCTGAATTCATGTGTGTTTTCCCCTTAAGTTAGGGTTCATGAGACCAGCCTGAACCAATTTTTCAACTTCTTTTTACACGGAAAAACCCATAGGGTGAGTGATTTTGCACATAAACATGGTTATAGAAATAGACTGTAAGCATAACAAGGTGGTCTTAACAACCTCATGAAGCAAGAGCATGGTTGCTGTTTCCTGGAATGGGAAATGTGGAACCATTTGTAGTTAAGGTTACAGGTGGGGCACAGCCCCAGTCCTTGAGAAACAGGGATTGACTATAAACGGGAGTGAACATAGTTTGGATTTCCTATATGATGGCTTTTAAGCCCAAGATAGTGGCAGGCTGGTTATCATAACACTGTGGGGTGCACCATCCCTAGGCAAATGATCATGAGCTATGTAAAAAAGTTAATGCAGCTTGAGCCCATGAATGAGCCTCAGTCTAGAGGGAGATTTCTTCTACTTCCTCAATGATGGAAGGTGACCTAGAAGTTTCAGCCAAATAAATTGTTTTCTCCCCTAATATAATACATATTAGGAATATATAATATAATAATATATTATATATACATATATATGTATATATATAATTTCCCTTAAAAAAGAATTCAAGTAAGGAACTAATACTTTTAACAAATGAACATAGCTTTGAAGATAGGAGAATATGATGAGGAAAAAATGTATTTCCTTAGAGAAAACACCCCCAGCTTGAGTTCTGACAGTTTGTTCATAGGACTTATTGGGATAAAGTATGCTTACAACAACTTTTTTTTTTTCTCTCATGTAATTGGCATGTAGAAGCACTGCAGCTTCATTATTAACCTGATGTGGAGAATTAGTGAAATAGTTACAAAGGGGATTTTATTTATATTTTTTAAAAGGTCACATTAGCAAATTTCTGGAGAATACTTTGGGCTGAAGGGTGAAAGGGGGCATATGATGAATGACATGGTGGAAATTTAGGTGAGAGAACAGGGTAATAGAGGTTGAAAACCTCATACCAAAGTGATAGTATTAGGCCAGGTACTAAATGATTTCAGAGAAGTAGAGAGAACATTCCTTTAGACATGTTTCAGTTGGCTGCACCTGAATCTACTGCTGTTTCAGCCAATAATTGTGGCTCAGTTACCAGACTGCTTCTCAGCCAGAAGCTGGGCAGGACTTTTACTTCTGGCTGTATCTGCCACCAAATGCAGTTTTCAACCAAATTTCTGTCATTCTATGTATCAATAAAACCCAGGAGTCAGAGCCTGGGGTGAAAACCTGTTAGTTCCAAGAGGTTGAAAAGCAACTACCTGATCTTCCCTCTTCACTAGAGTCTCAATTGAGAGTGTCTTTACACTCTGCTAAACCAAAAAAGACCACCATACTCAATGTCCCCTCCTACTACTTCCTGTGCATCTCTCTATCCTTCCAGACTCCCTTTGACTCTATGATTACTTTCCGACAAGTAGTTACTGGCCCCACGTCCTTATCCAAAGTTGATTTTATTTAATTAAAGCAAATGTAAACCCGGGTTTCATAGTGTGATAGAAAATCCTGCAATGCCTCTGTGTGTGTGTGTGTGTGTGTGTGTGTGTGTGTGTGTGTGTGTGTGTGTCTATGTGTGTGTTTAGTGGATATACCTAGTCACATGAGTATGTGCACATTTGTGTATAGGTTTGAGTGTTGGTGTGTGCATATACATGTGGAAGACAGAGATTAGCATCCTATGATTTTCTTTGATCACTTCCCAACTATTTTATTTTAGTTTTTTTAAATATAGATTTTAAAAATTTGTACTATTTTTCCCTTAGGAATTCCATACATTGATACAATGAAACATGACATCATCTCCACTTTCCTCCTAACTCCCTCTAAATCCCATCTATCATGATCCTCTTCCAATTTCATGCTTTCTCTCTCTCTTTCTCATTTCTTAAATTAAATCACTAAGTCCAGTCAGTACTGCATATATGTATTTGTGTTCAGGGTCATCAGTTGTCATGTGGGCGATCTAACAGTGGCCACAGATTCAGAAAAGAGTGAATCTCTTTTCTCCAGCAGCTGTCAACTGGTCATAGCTCCTCAGTAAGATGGAGCCTGCTGATCACCTTTATCATCGACATTGTTTTGCCTGGACTGATCTTATGCTAGTCTAGGGCAGGCAAACACAGGTGCTGTGAGTTCATGAATGAAATATCTGCTTTAAGTCCATGAGTTTACTTTTCAGACACTCCTTTCTGTCATCCAGCTTATCCACTCTTTGTGCTTCTTTATCAACCATGTTCCATGTGCCTTTGTTTGGTAGTTGGGTAAGGCTGAGAAGTATTATCCATTCAGGGCTGAGAAATCAATCTAATGTTCTCAGCACTGTAACCAGTAATGTATTGTAATATTAATTAAAACCCATTTGAAAAACCAAAACAGAACAATAGTAACAACAAAAACAGAAACAAACAAAAACATTTCTCCAACTAAGGTCAAGGGCAGCCCATGTCTCTGGATATAAGCAAATATTTGGAAGGGAATTTGATCTTGTGAACATTGAGCAAAATAACAGTAACAGATTCTAGCTTAGGGCCTATGATCTTCCAAATCACAGGCTTTCAATGTAATGCATGAAATTCCTTACCATGGAGAAAGTCTTAACTATAAGCAGAAAGCAACTAAGTTGCCAAGCTATTGCACCAGTAGACACCTGTTGATTGGCAGATCGATATTATAGTATAAGCCACCCATCACTACATAAGATCATTAATGTCTTTTCTTCAAAGCAGTTTGCATAAGACCCTCAGACACTGGAAATTTCTTGGTCTGTTTGATATTGATTTGTTTTGATGTCCTGCAGCCAAGGTTTATAATGTCTTCAGCAATGGAGTCTTGCTATGTAATTATGTTGAGTTACCAAGGGCAATGATAATGGCCCATATTGTTTTGAGGTTTCTAGGACCTCCTTGACCAATAATTCCTAGGAATGTAGCCATGACTTGTATTGAGATTTTCATTAAATATAATCCATGTGTTGTAAAATCATACAACCATACATTGCTAGTCATTCCATTCCAGTTCTTATTTTGGATGGCTGTACTTAGAAAATATCAACTACCAGGTTTCCATAAGTAATGATCATGTATTCTTGTTTTTTGCTGTTGTTGTTTTTTTTTTTTTTTTTTTAGCTGAGGATCAAACCCAGGGCCTTACACTAAATCCCCAACCCGATCATGTATTTTTAGTTGTGGCTAATCCACTAATTTCTTTACCACACTGCATCCCCACTTAGTAATTTAACTAGCAATATGGTTCCTGATTCTCCTAATCACTCATATTCTACTATCACTTCAAATACAATCTGCTTCAATTTGTAGGCACAGTTCAAAGACATTCTGAATACAACTTTGGCAGCACAGGAAATAAGACCAACAATCAACCAATGGAATTTCATGGGGCTCAAAAGCTTCTTTACTGCAAAGGTAACTAGGAATAAAGTGACTAGGAAGCGCGCGCACACACACACACACACACACACACACACACACACACACACAATTATACATATGCACACTTTGGAGGTAGATCTTTGCCAGCTAGTCTTCTGACTGAAGAGTGCTATCTAGATTACCTTCCTTATCTGTGATGCAGGATCTCAGGACACAAATTCAACCAGACTTTATGGCTGCCCATTGAGCTTCAGGGAGTTACCCATCTTTGGCACCTCCCATGGTTATATTTATGTTCTGATAGGCCTGGCTTTTTTCATGTGTTCTGTAGATAGAAACATAGGTTATTGTGTTTTGCATCAGAAGATTGGATCTGTGAGCCATCTCCTCACCTCAAGAGAGGTGTGCTCCTAATTAAATTAAGAAAACCCATTGAGACAAGCATGAAATGCTTGGAATCATTGGATTGGGGATGGCAGACAAAGGCTTTGATAGCTTTCTCAGGCAAAAAGGATGCTTTGTCTATGTTCCATTGTTGTGTTGTTGTAGTCTCAGAAATGATAGTTACTTTGGTTTTGAATTATAAAGTTAGGGTTATAACCTTAACACTTTAAGATGGCTTCATAAAAGGAAAAAAATAGTCATTAATTAAGAAATCTTGCAAAAGCAGTCACATGGACAATTTCTTCAGACTAACAATCAAAAGCACTTTAGTAAACCTAGTTACAAATTCAAGAAATAATCTTGGAATTTCTTCTCTGCTTCAGGCAATGTGGAAAGAATTATTTCCAGTAACAAAGAAAACAACTATAGTTCAGTTCTTATTGAACTTACACAGCTATGCATGTATGTGCAAGCACACGTGTGTGTGTCTGTGTGTGTGTGTGTGTGTGTGTGTGTGTGTGACAGACATAGAGGAGAAAGAGACAGACAGAGAGAGACAAAGAGAGAGAGAGAGAGAGAGAGAGAGAGAGAGAGAGAGAGAGAGAGAGAAAGAAAGAGAAAGAGAGAGAGAGTTGGTGATATATTATGTCGCCCAAATACTGTACAACCTAATAAAGCTTATCTGATGATCAGAGGAAAAAGCAAGCCACTATATTAAACATAGAAGCCAGTCAATAGTAGTACATGCCTTTAATCCTAGCATTCAGGAGTCAGAGATCCATCTGGATCTCTGTGAGCTCAAGGCCACACTGGGAACACAGCCAGCGTGATAGCACATGCCTTAAATTCCAACACTAGTTAGCCATAAATGTCGGGAGGTCTGGACAGACAGACAGACAGGAAGTGATGAAGTTAACCTGGCTGAGAGGAAATGAGATGGCAGAACAGAAAGGCATATAGATGTGGGTAATAGGAAGTAAGTCTCTTTGGAGACTGAAGTGTCAGTGAGGTGAAGTTGGCTGTGGCTTGTTTTATTTCTCTGATCTCTCAGTTTTTCACCCCAATATCCGGCTCCAGGATTTTACTAATAAGACCATTTAGCAATTCTTCTTACATTTGGTGACCAGATGTGGTGGCAAGACTTTCTACCTAAAACCTGAGAAAGCTTTATAAAAGGGTTATCAAACAGAGCTAAAAAGAGCTTCCTAAATGTGTCTCTTAGGCAATCCATGAGCTGTATTATGGCAGTTTTGCTGTGTGCAGGCTTGAGCTACAGCATGGCAGATTCCCACCAATGTACACAGAGGTTTCTCCAAGCCATACAAATTTAGCTTTTACTACTACAGAACAACAACAAAAAATAATAATTAGGGGGCTATACACTGCTTCTGAGAGACATAGACACATTGCTACCCATTGCTCTTGGTATACATCTGTCATGTTGGGAAGCTGAGGTGGGCAGTCAGCAGCCAAGGCTGACACTTCAATCTCAGCCAGGCAGTTTAGCACTTTAAAATATCTCCTGGTCAGAGAAGGATTATAGATTCACAATAAGACAGATTCAGATGAAATAAAAGTCTAAACTTTTTACAATGTGTGTAAAAATGTACATAGGCTTGAAAGATGGAGAAAAAGGAATATATACAGTTATATAAAGAAATAGTTTAAAAAAATAAAGTCTTTAAAGAGATGGTAAAAGTAATATAAAAAATAAGCCACATAAAGATGAAAATCACACACAGTCTGGATTATAATGTCTTTGGGATTTTTAACTACAGAAATACATTTGATTGTAAAGGCTGCTGAGTTAAGTGTATATGTATATATCTTGACTTCAAAGTTTGTGTCTAAGGATACATTGCTTTGGAAAACAGATTCTGATTTTGTTTCCACAGAAGATGAGAACCTGTGAATTGCTTCTGGGATAATATGGTTTGATCATCCAAGACCACCCCCCACAAAAAGATCTTCAATGGCAACATGGACCAGATAATCCAACATCCAGAATGACTCCAAGGCAAAGTGCTCAGAAAAATTCTAGTCAGGACTTGACCATAATTCTTAATTTTCTCAGGATCCCCATAAAATTTTCAGCATCCCCATCCAGCAGGAAGTTGTATCAGAAGCTATGCCCAAATTCCCCAAAAAAATGTTTATAAATGTTTATTTTTATTAAAAGGGGGTTGATTATAAATATAACCTCTTTCTAAAAAACAAAAGGGAATAATAGGATAGGACAAAAGAGTAGATTATTGAACCTACTTTTAAAGAGGAACAACTTGCTTGAAATGTTTTGCATTGCTGTAGATTTTAGTTTATTACAAATTTAAAATTAATTTTGTTATATTGTCTATATATTTCTACTCTTATTTAAGGTATTATGCTTATGTAACTCATTTAATTTGTAATAGATAATGAATAGTCTTCTATGATAATTAAAGTTTTAGTCATGTATGTTAAGTTTTCTAGGTATACAAAGATATAATTTATTTAGGTATGTAATCTTCAAACATTTCAAAGACCTACAGAAAATGACATTTGAAATGTTTTAAAAGCTTATACTTTCTGGACAGTGAGGCATGTCTGTTCCTGGCAGCACCAATTTACTTCAAGGAAAAGGATGGGCATTGAGGATATTCTATATGGAGTTTATCTTCTTCTTGGCAAAACTGGCCATTTGTCAAGATTGCTCTTGCCTTGACTGCTTGATAATATATTGTATAAACTGGACATGTAGTACTCATAGGAAAGTGACCACTGAATTTGGTGAAATGGTTCTTCCTCCTTTGCAGAGGAGACTGCCAAGTATTCCACAGGACACAGAGAGAAGTGACTAAAAATTTCTAGTCCTATTGGCTGAAGATGGATGCCCCAATGTTACAGAGGAACTTTGGATGATTGTCCAGGCAAGCAGTTGTCTCTGTCATTTTCAGAATTTGGAAGTTGCTTACAATGCATTTCCTGTTTACTTAGGTAATATTATATCCTGCTAAGGTGGATGGAGTTGAAGACTAGATATTTATAATTACAATAATTACAATTTTCCTTTGTTATAATAAAAGATAAGTTAGATATAAAACCTTCGACTCACAAGTATTGGATAAGTAAAATATTTTCTTTGATTTTACCAAATACAAATATACTAGATATTGTAACTATAATTCTTGTTTGATAACTGTTTTGTTATATGTAATTTTACTTGGTTAAATTTAAAACCTTCCTTTTTGATTAAACAGAAAAGGGGAGTGCTGTGGGATGTCTTTCTGTATGCTGTGAATATGTGTTCCTCTGAATGATTGATAAATAAGGCTGCATTGGTCTGTGGAGCTCCAGGACAGGATGGAGCCAGGTAGAAAAATACAAGAGAGATAAGGAGAAGAGAAAGGAGAGGAAGTAGATGTGCCACTGCTGGAGAAGCAAGATGTGAAAATTCCAGTATGCCACAGCCATGTGACAACTTATAGATGAATAGAAATGGGTTAATTTAAGATATAAGCAGTAGCTAGCAAGAAGCCTGCCACAGGCATTGCAATTAGTAATTAATATTGAGCCCCTGAATGACTATTTTACAAGTGGCTGAGGGACTGGGCAGCCAGGTGGTACTAGAGAAACCTTCTGGCTACAGAGAGAGAAAGAGAAGGGGGGAATAACAAATTAATATTAAGGAATTTTACTGTTTAATGTGTAATGAGTTGCCAGTTTGTAAACCAATTCAATATTCATGTTCAGGTATGCCTGGCTTTGTACATGTATTCTGCAAATCCAAACTTAAGTTATTATTCTTGGACATCAAGTTGCCTCTCTAAGCCATCTCTCATTATTATACATTATTAATACCATGAATGTGTGTGCAAAGGAGAATCTTATGAATAGATTTTGAAAATCGGGAGAATGCTTTTTCATAGAACATAAGGAACTGAAGAACACATTTACAAGCTTGCTTTACAGCCTTCATCATTAATCTCAAGATTTATTGGGACCCTTCAAAGTTCCAAACACCAAGTAGTAACTTAGGCCCATTTGAAGACAATAGCATAAAGGAAATTCACAGCACAGCAATATTTTTAAATGGTTTATTGGAACATAACAATAAAATAAACCACTAAATTTTAAAAAGCAGTACAATTGCTCAGTTAGCTTTAAAAATTACAGTGTCAGTGTGGTTAGGAACATGTTTATGAGTAAAACAGTCCTTAAAACATTGACCCATATGGATATGGGAGTATACCTGGGTGTTTAAGAGCAGTGGTTGCTCTTACAGAGGGTCTAAGTTTAATCTTCAGAACTCACACGTTAGCCCACAACTGATTGTAACTCCAGTTCCAGTGGATCTGATAGCCTATTCTGGCCTCTTGGACACCCCACACATGCGGTGAACCAATGTACATCCAGGTAAAACAACCTAGAAAAAATATTTTAAAGTCATAGTATTGGCAATAAAAACAACCAACTGTAAGTACAATTATTCTCAGTTTAGAGTAATTTACATGCTTATGATATAACATATTATTGGCATAAGTATCTTTCAGATATCTTAAGAATCTCAATTTAATCATAGATAGACTAGTGATATCTTGAATCACACATTCACAATTATGATTATATAAATGTATATGAATATATATGCCAATAAAGCTAAGAAAGAATATTAATTTTAAACAAACTATATAACTAGTAGTCACTGATTACCATAAAAATTGGGAATACATTTTTTATATTGTCTGCCTTTTTTAAATCACTTGATAACTCAATATAATAAGTAACTTTTAAATATTACATTAAATTAAACATGTATAAGTGCCTATAGTGACGGCTGCCTTATAGACACATTGAGGTTGGAGATATATCTAGTTCGTAGAGTGCTTTCACAGCATGCCAATGGTCCTGTATTTGATTACAAGTAGTTTCTCCTCTGCCATGTATACAGAGAGAATATTACATTTGAATTTTCTCAAATCTACAAGTCATTAACAGACATATTCACTTCTCATTTTCATCTGCTCATTAAATATAATACTAAATTAGTTTTAATTTATACAATACAATTTTGGGAGTTTCAATGACTAGGTACTACCATGCTCCCTCTTATTCCTAAGTATATATTAAACTACCCTCATTACCCATCTGTCTTAGAGACTTGTGAGATATAAATCATCCTGCACCACTGAAGGTTGAATAGCAGACATTTTTGAGGCTTACATGAGAACATGGAAATCTGAAACTAGGATGATGAATTTAACCTGGCCTTTGAATTAAAATAGTTGCAAAACTTGTGAGATTATGCAAAATTAATTTTCAGTAAATAAGCAATATATACATAAGAGCCTAGTGACAATGCAAAAGAATATATACATATAAAGATTATATACATATGTGTATTTGCTTGTGTTATCATACATATTATTGGCAACATATTATACATTAAAATTATTGTATAATATTGTAATACTAATGCCAATAGCATTATAGTATACTGAGTTTTATTTCTCTTGATGGTGCAACTAATTTTAGTAATATATTTCTGACACACACTCTTCTAAAATGAGACCTAGCAGTCCATTAAGGAAGGTCCTTGGTGTGGATTCAACCATTGGGATGGGGTAGGCAGGATGCAATGTACTTTTGAGGCAAGCCCATAAGAGACCAGTAATGCTCCAACTTGCTCCATGGAGATTTTTAAAGCCTTTAGCACCACATTAGCAAGGTGACAGCTAACCTACAAGCTGAAATGATACTCAAATTTTCTGAGAAGTCTGTGTGAAGAGACTTGAATCAGGGAGAGAGTGATGTATCCTGGTGTTGCTCCAAGCAGTGAGATGTGAAGATCTGGCTATCTCCCTTCCATGTCTGTATGAGACTACAGCAAGAGTGTTCGACCCAGATCCTCAGAAGCAATAACGGCATAAAATCTTCATCCTATTCTTCTGTGCTGTTTTGTGCTGTGGGAAGAGTAAGATTTGATGCCTAGGCCTTTATAGTACTGACACCCCTGAAGGCCTATTAAGGAGATATAGTAATAATGAGAAGCAGAAAAATCTAGACTTATGCAATGAGGCCACATTGGGAAGAACAAAGGCTCTCCCTGACCTGGGCCTAAATTTCTTATTGGAGTCTAGGGAGGAGGTTCAGGTCTCAACAGAGACCAGGAAGAGTAAATATCTAAGCAACTGTGGTGAAGGTGTGGCTTTGCCCATCCACCCTTTCTAGGCTTGAGTCTCTCCTGTAAAGCCAGGTCTAAGGAGTTGCCAGAATCCCTTTCTGAGAAAGAAGTGTCTTCTCTAGCTGACACCTAGCTTCTGCCTTATTCCTCTCCTATCATAAGGTACTTGGAAAAATCCCCACACACTTAAGGTCCGAAGTTTTAATAGTTTGATAGACAGAGTGAAGATGGCAGAAATGTCTCGGAAGAACAACCTCATTTCTGCCAGGAGAACTACATTAGAAGTCATTTTGTTATCCAGTATCTAAAAAGCTAAAAAAGTCTAAATAAAAACAAAAACACACTGGGCAGTGGTTGCATGTGCCTTTTTAAAGCCCAGCACTCAGGAGGCAGAGGTAGGCTGATCTTTGTAAATTTGAGGCCAGCCTGGGCTACAGAGCAAGATCCAGGAAAGGTGCAACGCTACCCAGAGAAACCCTGTCTCAGAAAACCAAAAAATAAAATAAAATAAAAACACTTCCAGCCTAAGGAAAAAAAAAAGTCTTGATTGTTTGTTTAAAGGAAATCAGCAAAATATAAGCAAACAGCTTCCCTGGCAGTACTGCCACATGCCTGGTTTTATGATGAGGGAGTTTGAGATGGAATAATATGTGCGGAATTCCGAATGTGCTCTTACTCTTTCCTCCTTCTCTGATGCTTTATGCTACAAACCCTAAATTAGAAGCAGTTCCCACCTTCTGCTGAGTCTTCTGTGCTGTCTGTCCCACTGAATATTCCCCTTCCTTAATATTCTCCTGATGTGCAAACTCACACAATTCTCCTGGGAAGAGAATTTTCATTCTGTGTATTTATATCAGTGATTTTTTGCTTTCATTTACTTCATATTTTTTTAAAAAATTTATTTTAATTTTACATGCTTATGTTTGTATTGGTATTGAGGTATGTACATGTGAATGCACGTGCCCACCCAGGTTAGAAGAGGGTGTGGGATTCCCCAGAGCTAAAGTTCCAGTGTCAGTAAACTAGCAACATACTTCCTGGAACTAAACTTGGTTCATCAGCAAATTCAGGACATGTTCTTAAATATTGAGCCATCTCGCCACCACTGGCTTTTCCTCATCTTCTCAGATCATTTCCTGTCTTCCCTGTTGTGGCTTCTCTTTATAATTCCTTGGATCCGACCCTTTCTCTTATGTCTTAAATATGCCTAGTATGTTACATTTACTAAACTACATACATAGTTGTGTGAAAAATATGTGTGGTTTTTTATGTTTATGATTTTTTTATTACAAAAGCTGTTACTTTTGTCTCAATAAATAAGCTCTCCTTTAGGACTCAAATAATGTTTGAACTCCTCAGGTAAGGTGGGGTGGTATCTAGTCCCCAAAGCCACTTTTACCTCATGTGCTATTCCTAAGATCCAGTAGCTTCCCTGCTCTGTTATTCATAGAATCTATAGGAGTAAGCACGCTTTGAGTTCTTCCCTTCCAACTCTTCCACGATATTTGTTTGTTTTGTTGCTATTATATGCTATAAAAGTTTACTAGCGACTATTGAGGCCCACATATATAAATTTGCTAATTTTGGTACGAGCTAGTTCTCATCAGCCTTCATCTACATGTAGTGGTTCAAACAAGATAAAGAACATGCAATAGATAAGATGCAGTCTAAGATTAGTCTGTACCTGATCCTGTAGAGCAATGGTTCTCAACCTTCCCAGTGTGCTGTGACCCTTAATACAGTTCCTCATGTTATAGTGACCCACAACCATAAAATTATTTTCATTGCTATTTCATAACTGTAATTTTGCTACTGTTACGAATCATAATGTAAATATCTATGTTTTCTGGTGGTCTTCAGCTTCCCCTGTGAAAAGGTCTGTTGACACCCCCCCAAAAAAAAAAAGTGTGAAACCTACAGGTTGAGACCTGTTTTTCTAGAGGAAAAGAGTAGAGCATCCCTGCTTGCATGACAGAGCCCACATTATGTCAGGAGCCTCTGGGCACACCATAGCCAAACACTGGGTTAAATCCATCCTGTGTTCTCCATGTTGTAGCTCCTCATCTATAACCATATTTTTGCGAACGACTAGTGTAATCTTAAGATCAAAAACATTTCCATTAGAGTCTATCACCTACAGAATAAGAAGCTGATTCGTTTTGAAGTTCATGATAGATGCAGAAAGACTGTTGCAACAGAATACCAGTGTAAGCTCAGTAAGAACAAGTTAAAACAATGTTTACTCTTTATAGTAGGTTGAGATAATTTTAATGCAGTTCATCAAAGAAAGAGCAAAAGAAAAACTAGCTCTTCTCAGCCCCAAGTCAATATAATTTTGGGCTTTCTGTAGTTTATATGTCATTGTTTTTCACATTTTATGTCCCTATAAAAATCTATGATTGATTTTCTTTGCCTTAAAATAGGATGTGTTTATGTTTTGTAAAAATATTGTAAATTAGTATTTTAATGAAAACATAGGTATAATTTATTTTGATGTGAATATTAAGATTTGTGAGGAAAAATGAATGGAGAAGTAAAAAATTTATATTTCTATATTAAATCCATACTTAGGATGTTGAAGAATAATTTTAGGAGATACAAGGAAAAAATGTGTACTCTGTTTATCCTTCACATAAATGAAGTTAAAATCTTGTATGAAAAGCTACAGTATTTTAGATGTGGGAAAGTCTTCATAAAATGCATAAATTTTGAAGGTAAAAAAGAGGAAAATTGGATATCCTTTCAAATACAATATTTTAAAATTATAAATTGGTATAAATCCTTTTAAAAACATAATTGACTTAAATAATAATATATCTGGGGAAGTGCACAAGAAAATATTTTTATATGAGCTACACTCATAACAGATGACATTAATAAGAGAGTCACAAAAATGAGGTGAAAATTGGAAGAATATTCACAGCAATTCTAAGTGCCTTGAAAAGTTGAACTGAATTGCTTGCATCAAAGAGAAAATAGACTCTTTAATGATCACTTCCCTGACAACTAACAGTAACATCATTTTTAGCTATGACTGCTAAAATTAGATACCTTCCTGGTGGAATATGCATCCCCTGACAGCAGTAGGGGATGACAGCCTTCAATGCATGATAAGAGGGAGAGTAATAATTCATCTTTAAATGAGCAATTTCTGTGATGAAGGAAAAACGTTACTTAAGAAGGATTTGCTGGCAGCCTAACAACAACAACAACAAAAATCATCACTAATTACTTGAGCAGTATTTAGTGAGCTACTTGTTTGGATTTCAACTGATACCATGTTCAAGATATTCTCATTATTGTTCGTAACAGGAAAAGAACATTTTATTGGTGACAAAAAGACTTTTAACAACTTGTTATAAAATTATGCTTAGTTGAATAAACTACACAATGGAGCGCTCATGTCAGAAGTGCAAACAAATGACTTTTACACTGCTGCCTTGAGGCTGTTAGATGCTGATAACTAACAGGCAGGCTGGTGCCACAGTCATTTGCCTGGCAGAGCAAGGCTAAGCTAAGGGACATTGTCAGGCCATCCATCAAAGCTTGTCACCTGAAGACTTAAATAAAAATCCAGCATTTTCCTAGAACTATAGGGATGTTGGTATATCTCTATGGTCTCCTTGTGACAAAATTATGGCTTAAATTAATCTCTTTAAGATTAGTATACATTAGTACTAGCACAGACATAGAGTCAACACTCATTTTATAATGTTAAAACAAAATGTACCATGGAAATTAAGCTCAGAGTGAGCGAGAGAGCTGCAGACATAATATCAAGTTAAAAGCCTCTAATTTTATAAATCATGGTAATTTGACAGATCAGTGTGTTAATGGGAAAGAATTGCATCTATTATGGCTATATAGGATTGCCAAAACGTCACAGGAAGGGAAAAAATAGCCTTCCTGTTCTTTTGAAACATTTTGCTAAAACACACTGTAAGTGGAAGTATGGGTCATAAAACTACTGTAGAACTAGAGTCTATTAGGAATTTGCTGTCTTTCTACAAGGACAGGAAAAACATGTTTCAGAGTTTAAAGGGCACGGACGGTCTCTTCTGCAAATTCCCTGCTGTATTTAATAGAACTTATGTTCAGAAAGATATTTCTTAGGAGAGCAAAGGTACACCAAAATTAATGTGCACTGATTGTATTTGACCTCTATGCATCACAACTTGTAGACCCCTTTTCAAGTAAACAAGTATTTACACTGTGAACAAAAGTTCTTTATGACTAGTCAATAATCTTAAAGGAAACAGTTGTATAAAACTCAGCTAGATTCCATGATGTGAGAAAAGGAATCATCAGCCTTAATCCCTGGCATCTAAGAGCATTTAAAGCAAATCCTGTTTTATGCTAAGCTGGTTCTGTCTAAGGCAGCAGAATAAAACAGGCTAGATGGTGCTTCAGGTTTTTATTGTCATTGAAACGGTGGTCAGCTGGTGATATAGAGCATTCACAGGTTCACAGAGGCCCCTACACCAAGTAGCAGCTTGAGTGGCCCTGCTAGTTCTTCAGATATGCCCATCCTGTTGAGACCACGGGTCATATCCTTAACATGTCAATTTTACCTACAACAGATGATCAGAAACAAAATAAACTTTAAGTCTTTAATTTTCTCTCTTGTCAGTTGTTTTAGTTTTACTCTTTGGGTCTTTTGTGGGACGCACCACCTAACTCCCACATAATCACACACACGAAGACTTATTCCTACTAATAAATGCCCAGGCTTTGCTTGGCTTAATTCTAGCCAGCTTTTCTTAAATTATCCCATCCACCTTTTGTCTCTGGGCCTTTTTCTTTCCTTACTTCTGTAATCTTTCTTTGACTTGTACTCTCTGGCTGGCTGTGAGTCTGGGCGGCTGGCCCCTTCTTTTCTTGTTCCTGGATCTCTCTTGCTTCCCTCTCTCTTTTTCTCCTCTTATTTATTCTCTCCACAAGCCTGCTCTTCCTATTCCTCTCCCACCTAGCTACTGGACATTCAGCTCTTTGTTAGAGCAACCTGGTAAAGTAACACCGAACAGACAAAGTAGATGCCATAACAGGGTGCTCAGTCTTCTCCCAAAGATCCCAAAGTTTCCTGAGACTTGAGCAAACAGTTTCTGGGAGGGCCATGAACAAAAGACATAGTCCTTGCAGTAGCTCTTTTTCTGTATGTACACTGACTGCTCAGTGTTAAGCCAGTTGTTTACTGTCTGGGACCTCTCACCATATTAGACCCATGTGTGCAGAAGAAGCCTCTGGAAATTCCTCCTCTCCGCCCATTCTTGTGTCCTCTTTTGTATTCTGTTGTCTCAGAGAACTTTTCTAGTAAAGCTCAGGTCTTAGGGGCTCCTTTACAGGCATTATCAATGTTCCTTCCTTGTTGCCACTGTGTGAACTGGCTCCAGTCCTTAATGTCATCAAAAACATGGTGACATCCATGTGCATGAGTCAATGTGAACTTGCAAGGCCAGCCAGCCTCCATGGCAGCTCAAGGACAAAGACTGAGATTTTTCCAGGCCTGCCCCCAAATGATAATTGTAACCCAAAACCAGTAAATTCAAAGGTTACATACCTTCACCCAATTGAATGATGCTAAGGCTTGTACCACCCTGCTTGTGGTTTTTCCTTTGAAATACCCCTCACCTTGAGAGCTCAGGGCTGTCCTCTTCCACCCACTGTGTCTAGTATTGGACATAGACCAAGCCCAGGCTTGCTTCTTCTTTTTTTTTTTTTTTATCAATAAACCCTTGTGTGTTTTGCATCAGATATCAGCTCTGTGGTCGTCTTGCTTGGGGGTCTTGAGACACGAGCGCAGCAACACAGCTTCCCAGAGTTAAACACATGCAACATGAAAGATGGTAACACATCTTTGCATCATTAAAGAAATGTTCTACAGCATAAACAAATGGAACACATCTTAAAATAATATCGTATAACATCTCTCTCTCTTTCTCTTTTCCTGTATGTATTTATTGTATGCTTTTTCAAGGCAAAGTGTGGTCACTCTAACTAGATATTTTGAAGGATGATAAAAAAGCATAGGACAAAAGAAACAAACAAACAAACATGAAGACCTTAAACTTCTGGAGTTTTACCTGTGCAATAGGCATCATTGTAATGGGTTGCAGTGGGTTAAGCATGTGTTTTACAAGCCTCATGGAAATGGTAACTCAAGGTTTACATGACTTAGAAATGCTTTAAAAACACACTGACTTTTTGTCACTTGGTACATTTACCTTCAACTCAACATACTTATTTATCTGATATTAGAAACAATTCTCAAGTTTTATTATAGTTGTGTTTTTGTTTGAAACAACTATATTCTTACTTTTTGTATCAGTTAAATATACTGACTATTGTTATCTTTTATGCCATTATTTTTTTCAAGGTCATGTTTGAAAAACATTAATGTGTGGCTGGAGAGATGGATAAAAGCATGTGCTGCTATTGCATAGAACAAGTGTTCAATCCCCAGCACCCACATGATAGCTGGTAATCACCAGTAGCCAAGAAACCAAACTCCCTTGTCTATTTCCCATAGGGACCAGTACACACATACCATACACAGGTGTGCATGTGTACATACACAAGCAAAAAAACATTAAAACAATATTAACTCATAAATTTGAGATGATGGGCCAAAATTTTGTACCAGTATTCCTGTGTTTAGTTTTTTTTTTCCACTTTTTCATTAATATATCATTGTCACTGTGATTCACTGATAATTTGAGTCCCAAACTCAAAAATCTTAGAGGATATATTTTAGAGTAAACAGCTAGGGAGTAAGCTGTAGTACAGATTTTACATTTAGTATGTGTTGGGTAATACTAACACCCCCAAATACTTTTAATAGTGAAAGCCTCAATAGTCTGAACTGTTGTACCTAGCTTGTTATATGCCATGAGGAAGGAGAGAGACATTGTGGGAGCCTGTTTTTAGGTTCCTTTTGGCTTTACCCAACAGGTCTGCCTAGAGGATGATTAAGACCATGGGCCTGAGTGCAGGTGTCTGAGATGGTCTGCACTTGGCCGTGCTAGGGGGGAAGTCTTTTGCTCTACCCCTTGGCATCTCTATAAATACCGTGGGGCAGAGATAGGGCTTATCAGAATGGGTTCCAGGCCTTCTCTCAAGGCTATCCTTTATTTTCTATCTGTTTACCTCCACAATCTAAATCTTTCTTGCTAATATTTCCTGCTGCTTGCACTCAAAACAAAACAAAATAAGACAAAAAGGCAAAACCTTGGGGAACTGTGGGGTTGGTGGGTAAATGCCCTACAGACAATAACATAGGTTCCAAAGATTTTAATAATTCACCACCTAAGTAGGTCACTGATCTTTCACTGGTGCAGGACAAGGACTTGGGAGCCTTGCTTCTCCTGACATCCCAGAGCAGGGGTAAAAAGCCTGGTTTATAAGCACAAAAATCACACATTTTGTTTCCAAGTTACAGTTAGAATTTTTACCAATCAGGATTTAGAGACTAGGGTCTTTCTTGAATGTTCCAGCATTGTCAACCAATATGCAATGTACACTTTTCAGTCCAACCAGCCAGATTCATTTACTTTTTCTGTTGTTAGAAACAGCAATAGTGTTTTTAAAGAACTAAAGAGGCTTAATAACTATTTCTGTGGTTTAGGGAGTTGGTCAGCCATTGGAAAGTTCTTAGCTTTCCTAGGGCTTGGAAACCAAAACAGGATTTCACCCCACATGTAAAATGGAGTCTGAAGTCAAAATGGCAGTACTTAGGCAAAGGTGCTTTTTCCTGCACCCTTCAGAAAAACCCTAAGCCCTGTCACAAGATAAGTTTCCTAAATTTCCTAATTAAGCAGCAGTTTCATAAAGCAATGTTAAAGGAGTGACCAACAAGTAGACGGTTGTAAACAGTAAGTAACCTGCAGTAGATGGGTTTGCTTTCAATCTACAATACTGTATCTTTTAAGTAATTGTTTGTACTTTACTTCAAATCTCGTTGGATCCCTAGCTATTTATGCTTATAAGCAAAAGAAAGCAACAGAATGTCTTAACAAAAACACAGTCATAGTGGCTTAAAGATTTGTCTGTGAACTTGTATGTGGGCATTTTCTTAATTGCTAATTTATGTAGTAGGGTCCAGCCCACTGTTGGCCTTGTCATCCCTAGGCAAGTATACCTATATTGCAGAGTATTATTGTATCTTGTTATGCTATGTTCAATTTATATCCCTGGGAGGACAGTTCTTTTCTTAAGGTTAAAAAGAGGAAGAGTGGGTCTAGGAGAAAGGGGAGGTGCGCAGGTTGGAGAGAGGAGAACTGTGGTTGGGATATATTGTATGAGAGAATACTACTACTACTATTACTAATACTACCACAACCACTAATAATAATAATAAAAGTACCTTAGCAAGCCAAAGAAAGAGATTTGGGTTTGTTGTGTAGCCTTCTCTGAGGTTAAAACCTTCAATCGTGGAGAGAAGCTTCTTTAAAAATGGAATAGAAGGCCAGGCGGTGGTGGTGCATGCCTTTAATCCCAGCACTCGGGAGGCAGAGCCAGGCGGATCTCTGTGAGTTCGAGGCCAGCCTGGGCTACCAAGTGAGTTCCAGAAAAGGTGTAAAGCTACACAGAGAAACCCTGTCTGGAAAAACAAAACAAAACAAAACAAAAAAAACCAAACAAACAAACAAACAAAAGGAATAGAAAGGAAAAGAAGAACAGGATATTTCAGAACAGAGAGTTTACAAGTAGGTGAAACAACAGGATGTTCTCTGAGGTAGTAAAATACTCCATCCTGCAGGAAAGTTTTATTAGGACAGGATATAAAGAACTCAAAATAGTTCAGTAAGTCCCTGAAGGTGCACTAGGTCCCTCCCCTTCCAAGCATATATTATAAAGAGTGCTGAAAGTCACTCATATACAAGCCAAGCTGCAGAGAGACTTTCCAGGGCCATTAGCCTGGACCAAACAGAGCACAAGATAAGCAGCCTAGAAGAGGTAGACTGGTCAACACGGCTAGAACACACCAAGAAAGGATATACTCCAACTTGCTGAACTGCCTGTAGGCTGGTGAGTGTGCTCCAGGTTCCCTGTTTCTGTGAGCTGTCACCCATGCTGAGGTGGGTTTTGGTGATGCAGATGTCTTTGACTCATTTCTTATCACTCATATTCTGGTTATTAACCCTAGTACAACTCATTGGATTATCAAGCTTGACTTTGGTGGTATCCATACTTGGTCTGTCATCAGTTCCCTCTCGAGGGTAAATACACATTATTCATTTCTGCCACACAACAGAGCTTTAACTTTTTTAGTAGAGAAAAAAAAATTAGTAGGAAAAAATACGAGCAGGTGATAGAAGAATGCTGTAAATTTATGTTTTAAATTTTGTAGAAAATGTCTTAGGTTGCATTGGTAGTCTAGAGTATCTGTCTACTCACAGAGAAAAAACACTGAAATGTTATACCAAACCTGGGAAGAGAAAATGATGGCTTCGGGTGGGGGATGGTAATGACAGTTTAAGGGATAGTAAAGAATGTCACACTGGGGGATTAATGGATTTTGTATAGCACACTGGAGGAGATAGAGAAGAGATATTGCTGTGATTTCTACTGAGCAACGTGGTATGGTGAGAAATTCCTCACTTGGAATTGGTGAATGCACTTAGAGAGGAATTATGTCTTTAATTAAATAGATGTTGAGTTTAGATGTCCATCAATTATTAGTAAATTTTAAGGACTGGTAAATGTGAGTATATTTATGGATTAACTATTACCTATTAGAATCAAGAACTTACAGCTGATATCTAGACAAATTATCCAATGTCTAGTGACATTTATAACAGTGTAAGAGAAAAACAGAAGGTTATTACAGAGAATAAGATGTCCTGGTATGAGTGCTAGATGATCCCAGCTACAAGCGATCAAGAAAATAGAAGAGGAGCTGTCATAGGGGGGAACAAGAATTGTGGCAGAAGAAATTCAATCAGTCATGTGGCATGCGGTATGTTTTCAGCTTGTGTGGAAAGATCATACGGAGGCTTGCTTTCTTTCTTTCGTTATTTATTTTTAGAGATGCTCTCTCACACAGTTACCCCAGACATATAGTGAAATTCTCTCATTATGGAGCTCTATGAATATGAAGCCACTCTTGAGTATAAGGCCAAGTATAAGAAGAGACAGTTAAAGCCAAGTGGTGGTGGCTCATATCTTTAATCCCAGCACCCAGGAGGCAGAGCCAGGAGGATCTCTGTGAGGTCAAGGCCAGCCTAGTCTACAGAATGAGAGCCAGGACAGGAACCAAAACAACACAGAGAAACCCTGTCTCAAAAGAAACAAAAAACAAAGCAAACAAAAAAAAAAAAAGAATTTGATTATACACAAATACACTATTTCCTTCAACCAGACCTCTAGTGCCCATCCCCACCTCCCTTCCACCATCATGTCCTGTTATCTATCTATCTATCTATCTATCTATCTATCTATCTATCTATCTATCTTTCTATCTATTTTGTTTTTAAGAACTTTTTGAATCCAATTGGTGTTGCCCAGATACACATGAATTTGTGAACAAAGCAGCTGAAATAGTAGAATGTTCAAGTGGAAACTTCAACTACACATACCTCAACTTGTGTCTGATTATTTTAGAGCTGACTTTTTTTTTACCCCAAGACAGGGTTTCTCTGGGTAGCCCTGACTGTCTTGGAACTGACACTGTAGACCAGGCTGGCCTTAAACACACAGAGATCCACATGCATGCACCACCACACCCAACTTAGAGCTGAAAATATTTAAACTGAAATATCAACTAAAATTTTTTTATAGACTATTACTTAACCAGACATGAAGTATGGGTCCAGCAGTGATGACATACACATAGGTTGTCCATTTAACCACACTCTCTGATTACCGTCATTTGTCTATGTCCCACAGCAGTCATCCATTCTGCATTTCATCACCCCTTCTGCTGTTCTGCAAATGAGAAGGACAATTCTCTCCCCACTTTCCTCTTAAAATCTTAGTGTTTCTTTCTGTTGGTCAGCAGGAGCCCATCCAGGCTTTACCCTCAGCATTGTTCATGTTGCCTCTGGCCAAGGTTACCATGAATATTTCTTCTCAAGACAGCCACATCCTCCTTTAAAACTTTCACAGAAAAAGAAAAGACACTTCGCAGCCTCTAGGGTGCCACTTTACAACAAACTTACTAAGTCTATGGCTAGCCAGAACCCTGGGATAAGTACTGTGTAGACACAAGTGACATCAATACTGAGTCAATTTGTTAAACCAGATGAAGATAGCAGTGCTTCATATTCTGACTCACTCATTGTACTGAGTATCATGAGTACATAGCATGGAGACCAGTCTCTTAAATTTTCTGGTTTATGATTTCCCAGTTCTTTAGACATTCCATTAAGATAAAGGTACTCATTAATGATGTCATCTGTTCCCTTGACCGATGGGAGAAAGGAACAAACCTTGGATATGGTAAAATAACTATGTTCATTAACTACCCTAACAAAGAAAAATGCACTTCCAGAAGTGTTTTAAAGGGTTTTGACGAAACACAGGCAATTGTGGAGTGTAGTGGCTCAATAAATTCACTTTATAAAGTGAAGTACACTCTGCTCCAGCTGCTCTTGAAATCTGGCCAGTGCTTGGAATGGGATTTTGGTCATTCCAGCTTGAGTGAAATGGATTTAGGGCAAGAACTGGATGCATTTCCAGAAAATATTATTTATATAAATCACTACAAACAGGCTTTTCCTAGGATGGACTCAGCATAAGCTGGAGGAAACATCATGGCATGTATCTTCATGAGTCAAACATACTGCTTGAACCACTTTGCTCCAGTTAATTTGCCTAAACACACCGAAGAGGCACAAACTCCAGATACACAGAAAGAATGGAGAAGTCAGATATTTGACTATAAATGACCCCAAGTTTCACTTAAAACTACAAAAAATGGATGACAATTAGAATGTTCCTAGGCATTAAGACATTTACTTTGAAGAAAGCTACAGCCTCTTGTAAAATTATTTGCATGCCTGGTGTAGGGGACTTGACTGTTCAACCATGACAACAAAATGTCATTAGCATCAGCATACATTATTAAGTAAATAGTAGTTTCCAAGTTCATTCATCATTATAGTTGTATATTGGATCTCTGCTAGTACTAGGAGATAAAAGACTTTTATACATAGTCTTTGCCTAATCATTTTGATAAAGTTATAAATTATTTTTGTCAGAAGCATTTTTATTTAATACACACAGCTTTCTAAGCTTTGAAATAAGGTCCATAAATTACAGAGTGGCATTTCTCTACATTATGTCAGCCATTTATTCTTATTATGGTTTTTATTAAGCTAAATGTAATTATTACAGAATCTATGAGCCATGGTGATAAAATGTTAGGAGTAGAATTAGGTGTTACTGATGTTGATATCTCAAGCAAAGATTTAATGTTGTTTACATAAGATGAATAAAGATTATAAAGAAATTTTATGGGGAAATAATTACAGGGGGATAATTAAACTTTAATTCATAAATTCACTTTAAAGGATGGACATAGATAATGTATGTTTTTATTACTTGGTTTATGAAATGAGACACTTAAAAAGAGAAAATATGGGTTTTTAAACATTGGACTCTACACACTGATGGTTTGACCTATAATGCTTTCATACTCAACAGTCTGAGGATTCACATCAACTACAACTTCAATATTTAGATCTTTACTCAAACTCTTTAAATTAATGTTTTATTATTTCCAATTTTGTTTCTTCTATTCCCACCCTCTGTATCAAAATTTATTGTAGGCTTTCACCATTCATATGGGAAAATTACATTTAATTATGTTGCTCATTGCTGCTGCATTTTTAAATCTGATATACATTTCCAAGTCATTACAGTGGTTGACCTTTCAGAAACATTAGATGCTATTATATGGTTAGCACCTAAAAACTTTACCTTCAATGTGTATCAGGGCTCAGTTGTCTTTCTGTTTCTCTGGTAGTTCCTCCTTTTCCTTTGAATGACCATTCTGCTTTCTGAAGGTGTTCTCTGTATCAGTTTCCCATGATTGCGTGAAGGCTCTGATTGCGTGAAGGCTCTGATTTCTCTGTATTGCTCATTGGTGATTTCTGCAGGCATCCCAGCTCAATGTTGTAGAAGAGCTCATAATACAGGACTTAAGCTTTCAACATTCTAGTTCTAGAACTGTACGTTCAGTGTTTATAAAACATCTTTGTTTGGAGCCAAAGATACCCCCAAAATCATGTATCATAATCTCAGAGCTAATAATAAACTCACCCATGAAAGAGAGCAAGTCTTCTCTCTGAAAACAAAGACAAAGATAACTATGCCAACTTTAATCATTGCTATTCAGCATACCAATGAAGTTTTAACCAGGGAAAATGATTGAGAAAGTAAAAGAAATCCAAATAGAAAAATTAAAGATAAAATGTCACTATTTCCATAAAATATTTGAATGTGAAAAACCCTAACACTTCTCAATAAATGAAGAGAAAAAATAGTATCTAAGGAAATTCAGTGAACTCATACTATATAAAATTAATAACAGCAAAGAAGAAATCAAATGATGACATTAACAATAACATGAAGTAATTATTTTAAAAAGTCAAAGCAATCAATGATTTGTAAACTATAATTCTGCATTGTTAAAACACAAGTGACAAATATTAACTAAAGATAAAAGGACAAGTGTCAGGCTAAGATAGTAGAAAAGTAAAATGTTTTAAATTAATGATGTGAGTGGAGAGTAATGCTGCTACTGTGAAAACCAATATGAAAGGTCTAGAAGCATTTGAGAACCAGAAAGATCACATGGACAAGAAAATCCACTTCTAGCTATACATATAAAGGGAAATGAGATCATCACATTCTAAAGTTGGATGTGTTCTCAATGGGTATATACCTGATGGGTGTATGCCTGATAAATGCATGCCTACATTCTTTCCAACATTATTTATGACAGTCAAGTTATGAAAGAAAATTATCTGTTGAGACAATGAATGAAGTAATAATTTAAAATATGTGAATAAACATTTAAAAGTGTGTTCAAAGTCCTTAGCCCTCTAAGAAATGTAAATTAAAACTATTTTGAGATTTTACCTCACAGCCACAGTGGCTAAGATTAAAAAAAATGATAATGAACCATGGTGAGGATATGGACAAAAGCAAACATTTATCAATGGTTGGTTGGAATTTAAATGTGTGTGGCCACTATGAAAATCCATGTAGAGGTTGCTTAAACATCTAGAAATAGATTTATCACATGATCCAGCCATACTTCTATTGGGCATGTACTCAAATGACTCTGTTTCTATCATAGAAACACTTGCAAATCTATGCTTATTATTGTTGTCTTTAAAAATAGTCAAATATCTATTGTCTAAAGAATGGATAATGAAAATATGGTTCTTATGTAAATTGGCATAAAGTGAAAAATGAAATAAAAAAATGATGCTGACAAATGAATGATAGTGGAAATATTGATTTTGAATGAAGAACCCAGATCTGGAAATGCTATATATTCTCTCTCATATGTGAAATATATCTTTGAGTCTTTAGATGTGGTTGTTAGAATTGGAGTACTCATATAAGCCAGGAAACTAGAAAGGGGCCAAGGTAGGATATCAAGGGAGTAGAGAAAGAATACCAGAGATGTAATTGGAGAAAGGAGATTAGTGAAGTAGGAAAAGTTAAGTGGAATGGAAGATGAGAGCCAGGGTAGAGGATACAATATAGGGAAGGATAACTAACAATAAAAGCCCTTTAAAATGCCATGTATCTCACAGTATTGTGAAAACGTATATGGACATGTTCAAACAGAGTTTGAGTGGAGTTACCATATATATCTGGTGGACAGTGCCTCTTCCAAACAACATTGACTGTCAAACAAGAACCCCAGTACTAGGTTTGTTTTACTTCTTTTGTAGTCATTGGTCAGGAGGTTCCTTTGGGTACTCAAACATTACAGGTTATTGTCAAAGCTCTTGTATACCTTCCAGAACTTGATAAGTTCTGTCACTAAGGCATTCCATACTAGACTCATAGGACTTAAGAAACCAAATTGGTACTGACCTGGAAGCCTTGTCTCTACTGGCTAGCTTTCACACTGGAAGGTGTGGCTGGGAGGTGTGGCTGGAAGGTGCTGTCCATGACACTAGGGGACAATCTCATGCATCTGTTAAACCTGAAAGCTGAAATAACAACTGGCCTGACAAGATATGCCCACTGGTACAATAATGATATGAACATTACAAAAATAATCACCCACTTTCTGACTTAATTTAGGACCTCCTCCACCAGCCAGAACTCATGCCTGGTACTATGGACTCTTCTAAGAATGTATAACTGGCTAAATCATAGGCCTTAGGGGATACACTGTTATTGTTATATTGATAAATGTACATAGAATAAAATTTCTCCCTACGTTTTCATCTTTATACACATCAATTAGTATATCTCTTAACACTCATCAGAGAAGCTTCTTTTTTTTCAGTAATGATGATTAACACAGAGAACCACGAGATCAATGTGTAGAGAACATGAAGCTGTGAATTGCTCAGCCCTAAATAGGAAATCTATATCACATCCCCTGCTTCCAAGGTTCAGAGATCACTGTAGAAATGTAGATGAAATGCTTGTTAGAATCAGAAGTGGTTGATGACACAGCAACCAAACCATGTTTCCTGAGAGAACCACTGTACAAATGAACTCACAGAAACTGTGACTGTATGAACAAGATCACACAAGATCAAACCAGTCAAAATCTAGCCCTCTTTTGGGAAGGGATCATGAAGTTTCCCCCCTTAGCTGAATTGCTATCGACATTGAATGGCTCTTGGCAGATGGGGAGACAGGACTTCGTTTTATTTTTCATGGATGTGGTCCCTGAGAGGTTTCCCTTGCTCTAGTTGGTGGCCATACCCCCATGAACATAGAGACAACTCTAAGTGAGTTAAGTGGACTTTAAGAAAAAAAGCATGAAAAGTTAGAGGGGGAAAATTGTGATGAAATAGCGCAGTAAATAGAGATGGGTTTTTATCAAAACACATTGTATGTACATGTAAAATTCTCAGGAAACAGAAAAAAGTACTCATATTATTTGAATTAAAATATTCCAGAGATATCAAAAATATAACTGGACGAGGGAAAAAGTATCTCTAGTATGATCTGATATCTTTAGAACAGTCTACAATAGCCATGTCTCGGCCAGTTTTACTTTTAGAATTTGTAGCTCAGAGTTTTCCCCAAATGCATGAGGCTAAACTTCATATTTCAGAACAAAGGCTGTCTCACATCTTTTCAGTACCATTATGTATTTTCATATTCAGAACAAATATATCAAACTACATGAAAATGGATTGTAGCCAGAAGGTTTCTCTAGTCACGCCCAGCCCTGCAGACACGCAGCCACTTATAAAATAATCGTTCAGAAGCTTAATATTATTTACATACTGTACAGCCTATGGCAGGCCTCTTGCTAGCTAGCTCTTGTATCTTAAATTAACCCATTTCTATTAATCTATGTTTTGCCATGTATTCCATGGCTTTTCCGGTCTGCTGGCATGTTGCTCCTTGGGCAGCAGGCTGGCATCTCTCCAGACTCTGCCTTTCTGTTTCCTGTCTCTCTCCTTTGATTTTCCACCTGCCTCTAAGCTGCCTTGCCCTACGCCAAATCAGCTTATTTATTAACCAATGGGAACAACATATATTCAGAGCATACAGACATCCTCCAGCAATGGATTCTGCCGTAAGTCTAACAATTCCTCCCATCCAGACCATGACATATACATTTATTTGTCTTAAATAACTATTTTATTTAAGAGATACTGCATTACTCTCTCTGTGAATGACTATATTCCAATTTTAAAATATCTATTCATTAATATTTCAAATGTCTCTATAAGACATTTATAGTCAACTTCTACCTTTAGTAAGCAAAGACAATGAGATCAAGGAATTTGCTAAGGTCCAGCAACACATTTAGATTAGACAGTATGAGAATGGGGCAGTCTTTATCAACTCTGTGTGTAGTTGTCTCTTACTAATTTAAACTCTTTAGCAGTAATATTTTCTTTAAATTTCTGGAAAGTTTTGTAAATGTATACATTGAAATATTTTCACATCCACTAACCTCATTTCTCTATTCCATGTTCTCATGAATCCTCTCTGAAAATATTACGCTCCAAACTTCAGGTATGTTTGTTGCTTCTTTAAATAACCCACTGTGCCCAATTAGTGCTGTTCATAAATACATGAACATGGAGCCATCCACTGACAAATGAATAACCTATGAAGTGGCTGAATTTTCAAAGAAGAATTATGCTCCTTCTCCCAGAAGCTATCAATTGCTGATAGTTCCTCAGTCATGAAAGCACCCCGTCCATTCATATTAGAACTTTGCTAACAACCTTGTGCAAATCTCTTAATAATCACAGCTTTTATGAGTTCAAGAGTACAATATCCATATTATGCCCAGAGCACAGCACTTCAAAGCATCCATCCCCATCCTTGGGCTCTTATATACTTTCAGCCATCTCTTTGAAGATATAATCTAAGCCTTGACTTGGGGGTGATATTAATTTGTTTCATTTATGACTAAGTGAGAACTCACACTTACTCATTCTTAGCACTTTATCCAGTTATGAGTCTTTTAATTGATTGTTGCATGAGCAGAATGATTTTAAACTTCATAAGCAAAATATACATTGCTTACTTATTTGAACTTTCAAATAAACAACTTCTAGATTATTCCATATCACCAGTGTTTATTTTGATCTCACCCAAAACATATTGTAATAAAGTATCCACATACTTATTAGGTAGATCAGCACTGTAATGAAGACTACATATTTCTGTGTGTATATCCACTTAGCTGAAGAGGTGACCAAACAATTGTTCTGAGAAGTGCTCAGGGTATATTTTAAAAGATGAATTAAACAATATCATATTACTTTTATGAGTTCTTAATGATATCAATATCTAATTAAGTTGAAATAATTTCGCAAATAATTGAAAATATTGCTTTTTGTCTTGATTTATTTCACATGTTTGAATTATCCAGATACAATGAGCTATATAAGGAGAAAATTATTAACTCATTTTTCATCTTTGAGTAACTAGAATAAAAATTTTCTTTTCATTGATTACAAACATTTCAACAAAATCTTACTTACCTATGTAGCTGACTAAATAAAATACATTAAAGCACTTATTATATGTAAGGACCTCAAAATATTGGACAAACAATTCTTAAGTCAGTCTTTGTGTATATAAGACATGAGGGTAACATATATGGAGATAGACAGGCAATATTGCATGTGCATCCTTTTCTTCCATTTTCTTTTTTCACTACTATATAAATCAGGTTAAAAGGAGGTTATGAACTCTTCTGTCTCCATCTTTCATCTCACCCAAGAGAAGAAGGCTTACTGAAGTGCCACCATACCTGGATTGACATATGTTCTGTGGATTCAAACAAATCCTCATGTGTGCATAGTCAGCACTTGACTTGTTCTTCGTCCAAATCCATCTTTCAATGGCATTACCTATCCAAACCCTCAGAAAGTACAGTACTGTTTGTGTTAGATATTTAATACACAGTAAATATTTCCTCAAATCTCAGAATCTTATAATACAAGGAGTTTTAGAATTGGGACACTAACTATGGTTTAGGATAATATGTTGAAACTCACAGCTCAGCCTGAAGGAATCAGAGATGAGTCACTTTGCCAGTATTATCCAGACTATAAAACATGCATGGGAAGTAATAAAAGAATGGAAACTAGAATATATCCAACAGACACCATGCAGTTAAACTTTGCACATGCCATTGAAATGGTTGAAAAGAACCAATACAATAGTTTAAGAATAAATGTGTCATTATGAAATGTTATTTAAAAAATATTTCTAAATTTTCTGCCTGGAGTACATGCACCACATTCATATCAAGCACTGTGCGCAGTAGTATTGATTTCCTAAAAGTGACAAATATGAGGAAATAGTACAATGTTTGATTTAGTAAAGAAAAAGTGATGTGATAGCAAATCAGTTCAGCTTTTGCTTTCAGTGAATCTTTTTTCAGCATTTGTTTCTGCTGTGTCTACTGACTAATGTTGAAATGCAACAGCAACAAACTAGTCTGGTATCTAAGTTTTAAATTAACTAAAATTGTTCCTTTGTTTTATAAATTACTTTTTAACTGGAAGATGCAAAACTATTATGCATAGTTTAACCCTGAAGGATACAAATAAGAAGAACACACACACACACGTATGAATATAAATATTTTCAAGAAGAATATAATTGCTATAAACTGGTAAACATTGTCAGTTATATGTATGCTGGCTATCTTTGCCTCGAAGCAACATGAGGTAGGAAGAGAGTGGATGGCAAAAAACAATTCAGCCTAAAGAATAAGAGTGGAAACATTACTGTGTATTTTTCTGAAACATTAAAATTTTAACATTGCCTAAATATATGGTACGAAGGAAAACACGCATTGTTCTTTCTCTGCCATCTCTGCATAACCTGTGATGTCTACCTGAAGAGCAGAAGCATTGAGAGAGGAGCCCTTATCTAAGCCAGGCTTGCTGTCACTGCTTGATTCTGCTACTGTCTTCCTGGACCCTTAGGTTCTGCCTTATCATCTGAAATACTAATTCTTTATGAAGAGAAGAGGAGGCAGAAAGATATCCTAGGAACCCCTGGGATCCTTCTGAAGTAAGTCAGTTGAATCCGCATACTATGTGCAGTGGGTGAAAAGTAGAGAGTGAGATTCTGTTGTAAATGTGTCCATTTCAGCTATGAAATACAACAGCATATATAGGAACTGAATTACTTAAAACAATGTCAGAGACTGGAACTATAAAACTGTGTTTAAATAATCCTTAAATAATCTTGATTGTGACTGCTAAGGAATGTTATACTGGGGAACATATGTAATTCTTGTTAATGGCTATTATATTTGTCAAGTATTTACCTATACTTCATATAGAGATAGTAGACAACCTTGTCTTGTTGCTCATTTTAGTGGAAATGAGATGAGTTTCCCTTCATTTACATTGATGTTGGCTATGGACTTCTATAAATTGCCTTTATTATGCTGAAATATGTCTCTTTTACCCCTAATCTCTTCAGGACTTTTATCATAAAAGAGTCTTGGATATTTGTTAAAGGCCTTTTATGTATCTAATGAGATGATCATCTGGTTTTCTCTTTCAGTTTATACAGTGGATTATGAATATCAATTTAGTTATATTGAACCATTCCTGAATATTTTGGATGAAACCTACTTGATCATGTTAGATGGATTATCTTCCCATTGTGTTCTTTCAATCAGTTTGCAAGTGTTTTATGGAGAATTATAACATCTATGTTTAAAAAGGAAATTGTTTTGTAATTTTCTTTCTTTGTTAGGTATTTATAAGGCTTGGGTTTCAAGGGAACTGTGGCCTCATAAAATAAATTGGGCAATGCTCCTTCGGTTTCTATTTTGTGTAACAACTTGAAGAGTATTGGAATTAACTTTGCTTTGAAAGTCTGGTAGAATTCTGTGCTAAAACTGTATGGCCATTGGCTTTTTTTGATTGGGAGACTTTTAATTATTTCTATGTCATTGGGGTTTATAGTTCTGTTTAAATTGCTTATCTCATCTTGATTTAACTTTGGTAAGTATTATGTATCAATTTATTTTACATTTTCTAATTTGGTGGAGTATAGATTTTTAAATTATGCTTTTATGATTATCTGGATTTCCCTACTCTCTGTTATGTACTTTTTAATTTCTAATTTTGTCAATTTGGATGTTAACTCTCTGCCTTTTAATGAATTTGAATAAGGGTTTGCCAATATTACTGATTTTCTCCAAGAACCAAATTTTCTTCATTGATTCTTTGTATTTTTGTTTGTTTGTTTCTACTTTTATTGATTTTGGATCTCAGATGGATTATTTTTATTATTCACTCATTTTGGGTGTTATTTCTTCTTTTTGTTCTAGAACTTTCAGATGTGCTTCTAAGTTACTAATATGAGATCTCCTCCTCCTCTCTCTCTCTCTCTCTCTCTCTCTCTCTCTCTCTCTCTCTGTCTGTCTGTCTCTCTCCTCTATTTCTTAATGTAGGCACTTAATGATATGAGCTTGCCTCTTAGAACAACCTTCATGTGCCCCATAAATTTTAATATTTTATATGTTCATTTTATTCAATTCTACAGTGTTTTAATTTCTTTCTTACTTCCTGTCGACTCATTTTTCATTCAGTAGTCAGCTTTCTTCTTAGGTCCATTTGCTTGGAATGTCTTTTTCTTCCTTTTACCTTGATGTGGTGTCTATTCATGATGCTAAAGAATAGTTCTTGGATACAGCAGAAAGATGAATCCTGTTTTTCCATCCATTCTGTTAGTCTGTTAGTCCATTTTAAATGGGGAATTGAGACCACTGATGTGAAAGACAGCAGTGAACAGTGACTGATTCATGATATTTTACTATTATTGTGGTGTGTGTGTGTGTGTGTGTGTGTGTGTGTGTGTGTGTGTGTATTTGGTGTGTGTTTTTCCCTTCTTGATTTGCTGATCTGGAGTTATTTATTCATTGTGTTTTCTTGACTGTGGTTAGCCTCTTTAGGTTTGAGTTTCCCTTCTAATGCTTTGTGTAGAGATAAATTTGTAGATATATATTGATTAATTTTAGTTTTATGATGTGACGTCCTGTTTTATCCATCTATTGTGATTGAAGAGTTTTCTGGATATGGTAGTGTGGGTAAGCATCTGTGGTCTCTTAGAGCCTCTATAACATCAGTTTAGGCCATTCCTTCTTATAGCCTCCACTGAGAATCAAATGTTATTGTAGCAAGTCTATCTGTATATGTTACTTGGTCTTTCTTCCTTGCAGCTTTTAATAGTCTTTCTTTGCTCTGTACATTTAACATTTTAATCACTATGTGTGGTCAGAATTTCTTTTCTGGTCTAATATATTTAGTGTTCTGCTTGCTTCTTGTACCTTGACAGGTATCTCCTTCTTTAGGTTAGGAAACTTTTCTTCTATGATTTTATTTCTTCTATGATTTATTTTTGTCTCAAAGATTCCTTTAAGAGCTTGTGAATTTATATTAATGACTTTTATCTTATTTATAAAAGCTATTTTAATGTCTTCCTCTTGTGTTTCAGTTATGTTGGAATAATCAGGGCCTGCTATTGGAGGGTTGTTGGGATATAGAGAAGATATATTGTCATTGCTTTTTACACTGGGGTCCAGGCATCTCTGGTTTGGGAAGACTGTAATTCTAGATGCTTATATCTGTGTTTTCTTTGTTAGGTGGGGTGTTATTTCTCTGATTTCTGTTTCCCTTTCTGGTCTAAGGAGAGTTTGATGGTTATGTATTGGCTGGTATGGGATTCTTCTGAGAACCAGATGTGTGTGGCCACTGGGATTTTAGGTATTGGGAGTTGACAGTTAAAAATGAGGATGGGTTGGCAGGTAAGCCTGTTTGAATCTACAGGATGGAGGAAATCAGGCTTTGTCACAAGGTTCAGCTTGTGACATAATGCCCAGGGAATGAGGATAGAACCTAAGGAGAGGCCACAACAGATTGTCTGCAAAAGAGCCAGGCAACAGAGTAGCAGACTGTTTATGGAGAAAAGGTGAGAGAGTGATGATATGAAGCTTGATGGGTTTCCAAAGAGTGCCAGAGGTGGGGTTTGATAAGAGGATGAGTGGTTGAAGGTCTGAGAAGATATTTGGGTTCAATGAGATGGGTGCTAGAGCAAGAGGAGGTCACAGTAGGTGCTCCACTCCAGAGACTGGGGTGTTGGATTTGGAGGAGAGGAAGGTTAGGTGATAATCTGCAGTTAACTTATCTGCTTCCTACACCAGTGAGTACCAAGGAAATTCCTGTTGGAATTTGGGTCAGGGAATAAGCAAAGAATTGGGAGAAGGTAGTTTGGAATAGGAGATCTGTGTGAGCCAGCATAGATGGGGGAAGGAATGAAAGATGTGCAGCAGGTTGTCTATTACAGAGCTTGTGACAGGACTGGGACACTGAGTTTGGAGGAGCAGAAGAGTAGGTAAAAATCTGGTTATCTTAGCCCATAGACTTCTTACATGTTGACTGCATAAAGTTGTTTGCCTGAAAAAAGGAAAGAAAGAAAGAAGGGCAAATATAATAGAACTGAAATGAAATAAAGCATTCTAGTAGTTAAATCCCCCACTGTTAATATTTTAGACATCATAGGCTAAGGTGTTAATGATGACTTAATATGAGAAAAATAAAAGGCAAACAGGTAAAGAACACCAGGAAACTTTGCAATCATTTTGAATAATTCTTGCTTTTGATTTTGGCATGGATAGCAAATAGTGACTTGAAGAGCACTAAGCTCCTCATTTTGAATCACTAGTTTATTCACTTCAAACAAAAGACAGACTTAATTCTTATAAGTTATGTTCATTCTGGAGTACTCTCAAGCAAAAATAAACAAGAAAAGCAAACTGGGATTTTGGTAAAGAGAGATTTTATGTGAAATATAATATTGTATTTGAAATTGGGAAATCTCATCAACCCAATGGAGTGGAAAGAGGTATGTTTAAAAAATAATGGGAAGAGTAAATTTGGCTGGAAAGAAAATGTTATGCACAGTTGTGTTGAAGGAGATTAAGGACTGGGGTGGCAGTGACCGGTCAGTAGAATATATTAGTTCAAACTTAACTTACTCTTGAGGGGCTTTTTTATGAAGGGAGAGATAGGTTTATATAGGGAAACTTGTAAATGGAGAAGTTTCACTAATATTCTGTTAATAAATATTCTCTTTACAGCTCAAACAATTTTCAAGAGATTTCTGTCCTCAGCCTAGTCCCAAACAAGCAAGAGAATGTCTCTGAAGGTTAGATGGGAGACTTGAGCAATGTGTAGTTTTTTGCTAAGCAGCTGCTAGGACATCAGAGTAGGTGAAGGTCTTCAACCCTCAGTCTTCCTCAGATCAGAGAATAAGTGAAGAACTGACAAGCACTTTAACTGAGGTGAATCAATGCTGTTTTTAAAAAATGTTGTTCATTTGTTCCCCAATACTGAATTATACATTTACCATAATTAGTTATGAAAACCCCTGCTTCATAGTCATAAAATATTTTTAAAGATTTATTTTCATTTGTGTGTGTGTGTGTGTGTGTGTGTGTGTGTGTGTGTGTGTGCGTGCACGCGTATATGTGTACAGGTAACCAAGGCCAGAAATGTCAAGATTTCCTGGGAGCTGGTATTAAGAACTAAGTGGGAATTAAGACATTTATTAGCCACCCAGTGTGAATGTTAGGAACTAATCTCATATTTTATACTGGAGTGGTACATGTTCTTAACCACTGACCCAGATCTCCTAGCACTATCTTCATGAGGTTTTAAACAGACCTCCCTAGCATTATACAGTTGACTATGTGGCTTACAGGGGCTTCTCTATTCTGTTAGGGATTAAACAAAGCAACCAAAGGATTTGCAGGTGTTTTAGTGTGCTTCTGTAACCTGACCATCCGCAGGCTTGATTTAATCTTAGCAGCCTGACATGGACATTGGCTGACACATGCATGAAGCTTTCATTGCACATTTGCATGTATTGGTATTCACAATAACTCATTGTAATTTGTTGGCTTACATTGAAGCCTTCCTTTCAAATACTTGCAGTATGTTGGTAACTTATGATTTGAGGAAATAGAAGTTTGCTAAATGCAAAACATATGATTTCCTGGCCTAAAAAAGGAAAAAATACTATAAAAACTGTATTGTATGACAACTTCCTACTTTGGGATATTCATTGGCATTTGTCTGTAACATATCATAACTGTATGATGTAGCAGGGATGCTGAGTATTGTGATTTTAGTATTATACTATGTTATAGGTATGGGAACATCACAGTGTACTCATAAAGTATAGATAATATGTATAACATGAAAATAACAGTAAATAAAAACTATGTAATAAACACTGGTATATTATTTAAAACTTTCAAAGACTGAATAAAGTCTATTGTTTAGTGTCTACTTTAAGAAATTATGATTTAGGCATCAATTTGTTGTAAAATATCAAGAATGATTGACAAAATACTACTAAACATAAAATTTTATGAGAACTCTAGTACTTAAAATGTTGAGAGAAAGAAAATATTTTGGTATCAAGGGCCAATCCTCTGGTCATTTCTATGCATTTAGAGTCATTCACTGACACCTTTGATATCAATTCTTTGTTACTTGTTAAATTACAGAACTTTTTACTCTTTCTATCCTCTGAATTAATCTTTAGTGAGCTGAAACACTTTCATTTGCCAATAATTTCTCCATGCCCTCTAAGTAGAGCAAAGAAATAAAACTAGGAAAAATAAAAATATAGCTACATTTCTTGTCTGTTACTTCATTTCTTTTAATAGCAGCTGTTTTAATTTCATTTTTGTTGCTATAACAAATAACAGAACCAAGAACTATTTAGGAAAACATATGTTTATTTGGCATATCTTTCCAGGTCCAATCCATCATTGATGGGAGTGAAGGCAGGAACTGAAGATAAGAATGTGCAGAGAAGTTGGTGGAGGAGAGATGCTTGCTGGCTCACACTCTGGCTGGACCACAGGGTCTTCATTGGGTAGCTTTCTTAATTAACATGGACATATGGCCTAGGCATGGTTTTGCCTGCTGTGGGCTGGGACTTACTACAGCAATTATTACATAAGACAATCCCCCACAGACAGGCCCATGGGACAATCTGTTTTAGATAGTTCTTCAACTGTGGCTGTCTTGTCAGAGTATAGTAGCCTGTATCATGTTGAAGTTAAAGCTAACTAGATCAACAATTAAAATCATAATATATTTGATAAGAATTGGTTTAGACAAACCAGTGAGCTTTTCACAGACAGTGAAGGATTAATCACTTACCGATGCTGTGCATCATGTCAGCATAAGTCTTTCACATGACATTATTGGATCATTACCTATGGGAAAACTGAAACTGATAATATAGTTGAGGTATCACTAGCCGAAAATGGCAGAAACAAACAGACAAATGATATGTTGATGTGTTTGTGCTCAGTGATTAATATCATAGCCACTAATAAGTATTATACAAGCACTTGACTAGATTACTCTTCCAAGCCTAGTCAGATTAGTGGCCAAATGTATGTGCCATCTGTTTATCTATTTGTATACATCTCTGTACTTGAGTTAGTGTCACTGTCTGGAAATTATGTATATTATTCACACAGTATGAATTTGATTAACCAAATTAAACCCTTTGCTTTGAAAAAAAATGTGCTTAAGGAAGGCTATACCTAAATAGAAGCACTGGTATTTATGAATAATATATTTCTGTAATTCATTTTCCATTCATAGATCATATTTCAAAAACAAAGCAAATTGGTGAAGGATAGAAAGATTTATCTTGATAAGAGTTATCTTTGTTGGATAAGCTAAGGACTGAAAATGTTAAGTATCTCAGGCTGGAGAGATGGCCCAGCTGTTAAAGACTAGGTTCACAACCAAAAATGAAAATGTTAAGTATCTCATAGAACGACTAAGAAGCCCCTCCAAATTCATCCTGCCCTTTATTCTTTATTACTGTCTGAATCCTTCTATGACTTTACATAGCTGAATGTTCTTTCAAATGCCGTCAAAGATCATCCCCTTTCAAGCTAGTGAATGGAATTTTCCTATTTTGATCCACATAGTGGTCCTGATAAGACTGCTCTCACCATGCCACTGCTCTTTTCTGCAATGCTGTCTCTGGATTTAGTTTGAATTCCTTGGATATTATCTGAAGGGGAGAGTAATATCTCCAACTTATGACAAGAAGTATTATTAGCTCTTTTAAACTGTTATGGCTACTAGAATATTTGCTTAATATTAACTCCCACATTAGGGTGACTTGGGCTGTGGCTGATGTATGACTACTATACACAGAACCTTTGTGGAAAACTGAGATTTATAAATAAAGATACAAGGATAAAGAATCTCACAAAAAAATACCCCAAAGACGTAATCCATGAGCTCCAGGTTTGACTTTATGGTCTAGTTGCGTTTGGTGTAACAAAAACATTTGTTTTGACTAATCATATATTAGAATCCTTAAAAGTTCAGGACTGATTACATGGAACAGGTAGTGTCTGTTATTCAAGTACAAGTATCTGAGGTTGTGTTCTAAGCAATAAGGTAAAATCCAGGGATAGCTGTATGCTGGTGCAGAGGGGAAGTCCTGGATATCATTGACCACAAGTCTACTGAAATGAATGTTTGACAAGCTCAGTCCTTTGGAGGATAGAAAGGAGTGCAGTTCAGTAAACACTGATGATGTCCTTTGGCCTCCATACAGCTGCAAACGTATATGCTCACATGAATGTAAACATGCATATACAATACACACTACACAAAAACTAATTTAACGGTCATAAAAATGGATATTTCTAGGGGAGCAGACTATCTGTCATATATAATTTAGGAAAATTGAGCCTGAAAGAAACAGAGAACTTGACTAATCTCGTTTTTCCTTTTACAAATGTAAAATGATTAAAGACATTCTTATTGAAAAGAAAATACCTTAGGATGAAACATATTCACTGGTAAATTAAAAGAAATAACACTAATCTTTCATAAGCTTCATTAAAATGCAGAATAAAATGGGAATGTTTTGCAACTTATTTTCTTAGGCTTCACATGCACAGTAACAAAGTATAAAAATATTATCTTTTTAATTGTAGATTAATCTTATTTCTAAGCACATTTAAAAAGCGTTTAACAAATGTTAACTAAAAAAACTACAGAAGAGTATCAGATAATAATAAAAGAGAAGAAATTGCAAATATTTTAGTTGCTACAAGAATGCAAAGTAGATTTAGCACTTAAGTCAGTGCAATTAAAAATTTGAGGTGACAGAAAAAAAGTGGGAGATATAATATAAAAAACTCAAAAGTATAATCATGTAACTTATTTTATAAATTGCTTGAATAAACTTAACATAGCAAGGTAAGCACAAGACCATTTAAAAGAAGCTACAAATAAACTCCAGGAGCTATCACATGTAATGAGGACATTTTTGTTTGTCTTGCATGAAGTTGGATGGAAGGAGGGGGGAAGGATCTGAGAAGAGTCTTTGGAGGGGAAGCCTTGATCAGAATATATTATATGAAAGAAAAATCATTTTCAATAGAAGAAAATAGCAAGAACATTCTTGGAGAAAAGCACAGTTGAGCAGATTACACTAATTAGCTATGGGAATTAATCATCATGGTACAAGAAACAAGACACAGTTGTTTATATGCAAAGACACACCATAGAAGAAGGAAAGCTGCACATACACCTTTGTGGGAATAAGACTGTGACAAGGGGTCATGTACAGGCACAGACAGAGGACAGCTACTTACAGTGAGCTGTGCAAAGTGAATGCCATATCCATAGTTAAAATATAAGATATGTACCATATTTTCTTTATCTGTTCTTCAGTTGAAGGGCATCTAGGTTGTTTCCAGGTTCTGGCTATAACAAACAATGCTGATATGAACATAGCTGAACAAATGACCTTGTGGTATGATTGAGCATTTCATGGGTATATGACCAAGAGTGCTACAGCTGGGTCTTGGGGGAGATGGTTTCCCAATTCTCTAAGGAAGCACCATATTGATATCCAAACTGGCTGTACAAGCTTGCATTCCCACCAGCAGTGGAGGAGAGTTCCCCTTGCTCCACATCCTCACCAGCATAAGCTGTCTTCTGTGTTTTTGATCTTAGCCATTCTGACAGGGGTAAGGTGGTATCTCAGAGTCGTTTTGATTTGCATTTCCTGGATAATTAGGGATGTTGAGCAATTCCTTAAATGTCTTTCAGCCATTTGAGCTTCCTCTATGGAGAATTCTCTGTTTAGTTCTATAGCCCATTTCTTAATTGGACTGTTGGGCATTTTGTTGTCTAATTTCTTGAGTTCTTTATATATTCTGGCTATCAGCCATCTGTCAGATGTGGGGTTGGTGAAGATCTTTTCCCATTCTGTAGGCTATCGCTTTGTCTGTTGACCGTGTACTTTGCTCTACAAAAGCTTCTCAGTTTCAACAGGTCTCATTGATTGATTGTTTCTCTCAGTGTCTGTGCTACTGGTGTTATATGGTACATATATACAATGGAGTACTGCTCAGCAGAGAAAAAACAATGACATCATGAGGTTTTCAGGCAAATGGATGGATCTAAAAAAAAAAAAATCACCCTGAGTGAGGTAACCCAGACTCAGAAGGACAAACATGGTATGTACTCACTCATAGATATAAAACAAAGATGACTAGACTGCTACACAACTCCAGGGAGGCTACCTAGAAAACGGGACCCTAGGAAAGACCCAGGGATCACCCAATGACAGAGAAATGGATGAGATCTACATGAACAACCTGGATGACAGTGGGAGTAATGAAAGGCAGGGTTTCAGGGAAAGAAAGCTTAGGGGAGCAGGAGATCCCAGCTGGATCAAGAACAGAAAGGGAGAGCAAAGAATAACAGACCATGATTAATGAAGACAACATGAGAACAGGAATAGGCAGAGTGCTGGGTAGGTCCCCTTAAATCCACAATTGTACATCCTCTGTAGACTGCTGGCAATGGTCGAGGGAACACCTGATCTGACCTAGGCTGGCGATCAGATGGGAATGGAGGGGAGGGGATGGAGGGAAGGTGGGGGTGGGTGCAGGAGGGGGGAGGACGGGGAACCCATGGCTGATGTGTAAAACTAAAACACAAATATAATAATAATAAAAATGTTTTTAAAATAATGCAGTGATTATATATATGATGTGACCTGAGCTTCCTATCATAAAAGAAAAAAAAATCAATCCTCTGCAGAATGTAGACATAAATGGCAAAGGAAAAGTGTCAAATATCAAAGGGAAACTAATAAAGGTATAATATGAGAAAATATTCATAAACTTGAAGCAGAGTATGTGGTCAGAGACAGAACGAGAGGTATTAACAGTTCAACTGAAATTTTCAAATGCGGGGTTCGGATATCTCAATCTCAAATGAAGGAAGCTAAAAGGCCAACTATGTAGTGAAACATACCAGAGAATAAAAATGATCAAGAAGTCCAAAAGTAGGTCATGAAATTTTATACTTTGAAAATAAAAACAAAACCACAAAGCAGTGTAAGATAGATTGTTATAGTGCTTCATGAAACCAAATAGTCAATGACCATGAAAATATAAAGCGATCTCTAGTTTATGAGTGTCATGGGAAATAAAAGTAAAAATCAAAACACAGACACTACTGCATGGCTATTAAACAGATAAAATATAACATGGAAAATAAGTAAAATGGCTGAGCTCAGAATCAAGGAGACTTCTCACATAACAATTAAGTCTATGTATAGTAAATACTCAGGATCTGGAAAAAAAAAATCTCCCCAATTTGAAAACTGATATCTTTGTAACTAAGCCATTCTGCTCTTTGGTATACACACAGAAGATTTGGGTGTACAGTTATAGCAACATCATACATAGATATTTGCATAGTACCACTTTTCATAAGAGTTAAAATATGAACAGCCTCAGATTTTCTAGTTGTAATATTCATAGATAAATCACTTACATACTATTTAGCAATAGAATTGAGTGGAGTAAATTATATAACATAAACAATTTCTTTAGAAAGTTGTTTCAAATTTAGTCTTGTTTGATTCTATTCAAGAAAGTTATATATATATATATATGATATATATATCATATATATATGATATATATATATATATATCATATATATATATCATAAGGAGCTTGAAATCATGATAGCATTTGCACAGAAACAAAAGTCTAAACTCATTTAGGAAAGACATAAAGAGGAATATGTAAGGCTGATACATTTTTGTTTTGGACATTGATGGTACATTTGTGACTTCTCATGCATTTGATTTTTTTTTTTTTTTTTTTACTTTGTGACTCATGCTTCACAGTAATTTTAATAACATACAAAGTAAATATCAAGTTATTAGAATAAGAAAGTGTAGTTAAATATATATTATCCATTACATTCTGGTGTCTTTGTTCTGAGACATAGGTGAGAATGTAGAATTTGGTGAAAAGAGGAAGTAGGAAATAGAACAGTACCTTTAGTCAGTAGCCTGGTGAATTCATTTGATTATTTTGTTATATTAGGGAAGGATGGTTGCTGTGGATATCACTCTATGTAAATAAAGTTCTGATTGGCCAGTGGCCAGGCAGGAAGTATAGGCGGGACAAGAGAGTAGAGAATTCTGGGAAGTGGAAGGCCGGGGAGAGACACCACCAGCAGCCGCCATGAAAAGCAACATGTAAAGGTACTGGTAAGCCACAAGCCATGTGGCAAAGTATAGAATAACAGAAATGGGTTAATTTAAGATAGAAAAAGTAGATAACAAGAAGCCTGCCACAGCCATACAGTTTGTAAACAATGTAAGTTTCTGTGTGCTTTCTTGGTTGGGTCTGAGCGACTGTGGGACTGGCGGGTAAGAGAGATTTGTCCTGACTGTGCCAGGCAGGAAAATTCTAACTACAGATGGTAGCCTTGGACCTTTCAGGTTCTGGTTTTGTTTCTTCTCCTCTTGTATCAGATAGCTTCTGACATTACAATACCTGATTTCAAAAATCACTATTTTTTCTAACTAATTTATTCACCAAGCAACTTCTTCCCCATGAACTCTATTTGACATATTTAATGGTATAAAATGTTGACTGTTTATGGTAGAAATAAAATGCATATTTTGCCTAATGATTTGTTTGTATGAAGTTTTTAAGAAGGCCAATTTTATATTTTGCAACACTGATTACTTCATAAACTCCTGGCAAATAGTCAGCATTCAATAAACTGAAAGTTGGCAAAGATGACACTGACTTTCATCTTTTGTTCTTATGGAGAACAAATAAATCATAATAGTGAGCAACTGGGCTCAAGACTCGTTTTGCAGAGAAACAAACATGTAATTGTTATTTAAATTGTTATGGCCTGTTACAAAGAATTAACTGGTACCTAAATCATTTATACATTTTTGTAACTACAATACAAACCCAATAATATCCTTGGGTTTTGTAAGATTTCCATAAGATTCATAATGACAGTGACATCATTTAGATGACCTGTCTTGTAGCTATTGGTTTCTAGCCAGTGGCTTCTCAAACTTCCTATTGACTAATTATCTGTAGTTAGAGTTTTCCTGCCTGGCCCAGTCAGGACAAATCTCTCTCACCCACCAGTCCCACAGTCGCTCAGACCCAACCAAGAAAGCACACAAAAACTTATATTGTTTACAAACTGTGTGGCCGTGGCAGGCTACTTGTTATCTGCTTCTTCTATCTTAAATTAACCCATTTCTGTTAGTCTATACTTTGCCACATGGCTTGTGGCTTACCAGTGTCTTTACATGTTGCTTTTCATGGCGGCGGCTGGCGGTGTCTCTCTCCAACCTTCTATTTCCCAGAATTCTCTTCTCTCTTGTCCCGCCTATACTTCCTGCCTGGCCACTGGCCAATCAGAACTTTATTTACACAGAGCGATATCCAAAGCAATTATCTATTGGTGTAACAAATTGGATTTATTTGCACAGTATAATGGAAACAAAATGGAATCTTACATTTAAAATGACTAGGATATTATCTTTTTCATGGAAGAAACAGATAATATGATTTTATTCATTCAGTAATGGCCTAACCTCTTCAGCTAAGCAAAAGGAGCTAGCCACGCTGAAGTGCATTCTAAGTCACTTGCAGATTTGTTCAAATGTGTTTCTCCTTACAGATGGATGCTGAGCTTCTGTGCCCAAACTATGAAAATCAGGTAGCCTATTAACCAGAAGTTGATTGCCCAGGTTTCCATGTCAAGAATTTGACTATTACTGCTGTTAGAGTCAGTTCTTTCTGGAGGCAGTGGGGATCATCTGATGTCTGTGTCTTTATAATATTTTTGTCTGTTTGTGCAGCTCTAGCCAAACACTAGAATGACAAACCCATTTCTCATAGTTCTGGGAACATGGCAACTCAAGGTTATGGCACTGGGCCATTTAGTTTCTGAGGAAGTGCAGGCATCTGTTTCCAAGATGGGACTCCCAGCGCTGCTTCCCACAGAGAGGACAGTTACTACAGCATAGCAGAGGATACCTAATTTATTCTCCATCTGTTTTAGTGGATTACTAATCCTAGTCCCAAGGGCTTTTCCTACATAGCTTAATCATCTGCTACAACCCTTACTTCTCCATGCTACAACATTGGCAATGCAGTTTCAACAACACATAAATTCTGTGGGGCACATCTCTGTCATAACTCATAGCATTGAGTAGTTTGCTAGCATCCTTTAGTGTTTCTGTGTCTCTACTACATTCATATAACATTTTTCTTATTTTGTTTCTCTATGTCTGAATCACTTTTTTATGTATTGGATTAAGACACACTCTAAAGAATTCATCTTCCCTATTTACATCTGCAAAAGCTCTCTGTATAAATAATGTCAGCTTCTGAAATACAGGACATGTTAAACATTTCAAGATGTGACTTTGGAGAGGATAGATTCAGTGATAATATAGATCATTTACACACACACATACACACACACACACACACACACACACACACACACACACACACCACATCTTCACATTTTTCTCTTAATCCCAGCTCCTTATTATCTGTTATGTTAAAATGTTAGGATTTTATCAAACCATAGTAAGTTTTTAGCTAGACAACAGAATGAAACATATCACTTGTAATCCTTGCATGCAAATGGTATGATTACATGCATGTATGTGAGTATGGACTCATGTGTGCCAGTCTATGTGAATAGAGGTCAGAGGAGATCTCATATGTCAGTCCTTGACACCTACCTTTTGAGGACAATCTCATGTTACTTGCCTCTGTGTATGCCAGATTAGCTGCAAAAGAAGATATCTCTGTTTCCATCTCCCTTGAAGAACATCAGGTTTGAGAATATCTGCCACTGTGTCTAGCTTTATGTGGGTTCTAGTGATCTCAACTCATCATTGCACAGCCCTCTTTACCCACCTAGCCATCTCCTCAGCCTGTGCAGTAAGATTTGTTTTTATAAGAACTCAAGTGTCTAGGGAGTCAGAATGTTTTGTCTGTTTTTAAATTCTCTCTCTCCAATTTTATGACCTTTGCCTAAGTATCACTTTATCAGAGGGTATTTCTACACATAAAAAAGTGCTAGGGTTGGGGATTTAGCTCAGTGTTAGAGCGCTTGCCTAGCAAGCGCAAGGCCCTGGGTTTGAGCCTCAGCTTCAAAAAGTGCTAATGCAATGCTGTTCATTGTCCATACAAATGAAAATAAAATTTCATTAGTCTGTCCAGTTCATTTTTCCATCTCAATTATCTAAAATTTAGTTAGTAAGTTTTGTAAGAGTCCCACAAATTAAGTGTGGCTTAGTTTGGGCAGCAAGTGGAGGTTCCCCTTTGTTTTCTTGTCACTGGTTCATTCTTTTAACATTGTTTCAAATTTCTAACTTTTTGTCTTTATGTGGTCTTCACTATCTTTCTTTCTGTATTATACTAATATCCCCCCCCACCGTGTGTTGTGTGTGTGTGTGTGTGTGTGTGTGTGTGTGTGTGTGTGTGTGTAGCCCTCTTTCTTCCCCTCTCTCTCTTCCTCTCCCTATCTTCTTTCCTCCCTTCCTGTGAATTTGGTCTTAATTTGTTAATTAGACTTATTTGAGTTTTCATTTATTTATCATTCTTTTAACATAAGGAAACATGCAGTACATGCTGACCTCACAATCACTGTCTAGCCCAGCATGGGCAGGACCTTCAGATGCCCTGTCTATATCTCCGGAGTACTGGCAGACCAAGCATGTACCCCATACCCAGGTCATATTTTTTTTTTTGAGAGGTAAGAACTCTATTTACAAACATTACATAACAACATGCTTGTTTACAAGGAACATTGAGCTGTTTTTCCAGTGAAAGAAAATTACTTCTTAAGTAATTATTAAGGATAGGTTTTTTTTTAATTTTTAATTTTGCTAATTTCATGAATATTTTGGAGACAGGTACCATATTTGTAATTTATTTTGGCTCTGGAAGTTTGGATAGTGAGATATCAGAAAGATCAACTTAGCCCTAACAAAAGAGGGTGTACTTATCCAGTAGGGAAATAATACTCGGGTTCATATTCCAAACATTTATCATTATAGAACTTTAAAAATGAATCAATTATATATAAGCCAAAATTTTTGTAATTTATATGAATAATTATATCATGCCTACACACTTTTAATACTTGATATTCATTTTGAAAGTTAAAGTGAAAAAATGATCCAAAATAAAATTTTAAAAATATTCTTTCTAAAACTGAACCGTGATATTTATTTCATTCAAATACAGAAAAAAATAAGCATTTTTTAATTTCTTTATACTAAAATACAATTTTTAATTTCCATTCATCAATTCAACCCATAATTCATGTTGAAAATATATAGTTAAATTCATTTCATAGTGAGAAAACTAAATTCTTTCTATACTTTTCTAGGCTAGTTATTTACAGAAAGAAATGTAAAAATTACTAAAACCAAATAAGTATGTAGCAAATTCTGTATTAGTTTTGGTGTTCTTATCTCTTTGATCATTGGCAATGTATTGTGGGAAATACTTTTAATTCTGAAGTGTATTTCTGTATTTTGTATTTTTTTTTTTTTTTGCTGTTTGTTTATTTTTCACCAAATGGTACTGGTGATTGCACCTTCAGGCAGGAGTTGGTTGCTGCATAAGATGAATTTCTTCCACATTTTAGCCTTAGATAAGTTGCTCATGCTCTATTGGACAACTTCCTCGCCATGCTTGGACAGCTAACTAATTAAACTCAGTAGGTCATACACAAAAACGGGGATCTGAGAGTAGTGTGGGGACTCACTTAGAAGGGCTCCACTGGAAACAGAAGTCCCATGATGGAGTAAAAGAGTTCTAAAACATCAAGATATAACCAAGTCAACAAATTATGAATCACAACACAGAAATGTAAGAAACAGGAGGAACAAGGCCATGCAAATTCTCTAAAAGATTGTAATTGTTGGAGTTGGAGAGCCAGTTAAGTGGTTAAGAGCACTGACTACTCTTCCGCAGTACCTAGGATTGATTCCAAGAAATCCACTTTTGTTAGGGCCTCTGAATGTGGGTGACAGTTGTGTGGCTTGGGCAGTTTGTAGGGCTGCTGACAGTGGGACCAGGATTTATCCCTAGTGCATGAATGGGCTTTTTAGAGCCCATTCCCTATGGAGAGATACCTTGCTTAACCTCAATACAGGGAAGGAGGGACTTGGTCCTGCCTCAATTTTGTATGCCAGACTTCATTGACTCCCCATGGGAGGCCTTACCCTCTCTGAGAAGTAGATAGGAGGTGGGTTGGGGGGAATGTGGAGGATTAGTGGGAAAAGGGGAAGGAGGGGGAAGTGTAGTGGTATTTAAAATGGGAAAAGAAAACTTTTAAATTAAAAAAAAAAGAAAGAAAGAAACCTACTTCTGATTTACAGCTCACAGCTAGCTGTAACTCCAGTTCTAGGGCATAGTATCAAATATGCACATGGTGGCAAATAAATAAATATACAAAACAAGTGAACTACTGAACTCGCAGATGCTGAACTTGGAGATACAAATGCTGGATCAACTGTTTTCTGGAGGGGAAATTATCAATGGTCTGAAGGAGATATAACTAAGCAGAAGAGTTAAATCTGCAGTCTGGTGAGTAAATTCAACAACATAAGGGGAAAGTCTGCAACATGGAAAGAAAACAGCTATAAGGGTGAGAAAGTCATTGAGAGTGAAAACTTTCAGCAAATAAACTGAGGTCTTTCTTTTAAAAATTAGAAATGTTGAAAATGCAAAACTCAATGAGTCAAAACAACCAACAAAGCAACAGTGAAAAGTGTCTCCCACAGCTATGACCAAGGAGAAAAAAAGTATCAGTGGCAGAGGACTCATTTGCTCAAATCAACATTGATTAAAGACTTCATTCAAAAAGCAGATAAGAGGGGAGAGACACAGAAAGATTACAACATCCTAAAATTCTGATATGTTACCAAGAAACACAACTTAATACTAATAAAAAAAAGGAGCTAAGATAAACATGGGAGGCATAGAGAATATATTCAGTGATATTATAGCAGAATATTTTTTTTCCCTGAGACAGAGTTTTTCTGTGTGACTTTGGAGCATTTCCTGGAACTTGCTAGGCTAGACTGGCCTCAATCTCACAGAGATCTGACGGCCTCTGCCTCCCACGTGCTGCCTCCCAAGTGCCTGGCTCAGAATATGTCTAAATTTGAGAGAAAGAACAAGTCATTCAACACAAGAGATATTTAGCATCCCAAATTCAAATGGTGATAGAACTCTTTCATGATAGGTTATAGCCAATATATCAAAAATACAAACCAAAGAAGCAACATTGAGCACAGAAACATGCCAATTCATCTCCAATATTTAAAAAAGCTCAGAATAACATCAGATGTCTTATTGGGAACCCTCAGTCCAGGAAAAGATGGACTATTATATTTAACACTCTGAAAACAAATGACTGCTTACTAAGCTATCTTTAGAAATTGATGAGGGATAAGGTATTTTCAGACAAGCACCAAGACCATTCCTAGCTATTGGGTAGTGCTGCAAAAGATACTTAGAGTAACATTTTACACAGGGAAGAAAACAATGTCAAACGATATAACACAGAAAAGAACACATTTCATGAGAAGAGTATCTCAGAAAATAGAGAAGGGAAGGAATCAATCAGTCATAACACAGGAAACTGGCAAGGGCGTGATGCCACTATGGGAGAAATAAGAAACAACAACTCAACCGACTAGAAAAATACCAACAAAATTACAGGAATTATTAAGCATCTCTAAAAAAAATTTAAATATTAAATGTTCTCAGCTCACCAAATGAGACACAGACTGGTTGACTATATTTAAAAGGCTAAACAAAAATTCTTTTATCTCCAAATCTTTATCTTATTGGTGAAAACACCCATAGATTGAAAATGAAAGGATAAAAATTTGTCAAGGGAATTTGAACAAACAAGTTGGTTAGGTTAGCTACTATGACCACTGGTAAGGTAAATTTCAAACAAACTTTAGTATCAAGAGACATAGAAGACCTCTAAATATTAATTAAAGGAACAATTCATACAGAATATTTAATAAATTTAGATGCACATGCACAAAATATCTGAACTCTAAATTTCATAAAACAAATATTTATGGACATAAAAGGTTTTATATTTCCCTCTAATACCAGTAGATGATTTCAATACTCCATATTCTTCATTCTCACTCAAGTTAAGTCTTCAAAATTGGAAACTAACAAAGAAATCTCAGAACTTAGAATATTATATATATATCAGATAAAGACAAAATGTCCTGTCCAATAGGACAAGATATCCATTATTTAGTAAAGAGACCAACCAAATCTTCTTTCAAACATGTAACATTATTGACCACAAATAGTTTTAACAAATCTATAGACTTGTGATAATGTCTGGGGTATCATAGTATAAGGCCATAGTAAAATAAAACTAGAAATCAGTATCAAGAATAAGTTAAAAAAAAAAAAAAGAAAACCACACAATTACATGGAACCTGAAAAATACACTGTTGAATAACTAGTAGTTAACAAATTATGGAGGAAACACAAAAGTTTCAGATTTAAAATTGAAATGAAAATACAACCTGTCAGAACGCCTGGAATTTAACTATGGAAGTTGTAAGAGGAAATGTATTTATAGTAAGTGGAAGGAAGAATGATGAAAGTGAGAAGGTATGGAGGGTAAGACAGAAAATGAGTTGGGAGTTTGATAACTTCCAATATGAATATATGAACAATAATCATATGGAAACCTACTATTCACATTAAAATTGAATTTTAATTTTTTTTTTGAGACAGGGTTTCTCTGTAGCTTTGGAGCCTGTCCTGGACCACCTGTCTCTGCTTCCTGAGTACTGGGATTACAGGCGTGTGCCACTGCCGCCCAGCTAAAATATTTTTAACGAAGTTAAATTGCATAGATGATAATTGTCCTTCCAGAAGCCATAGTCTATTAAATAAAAACCCAAGTGCTAGGCATGGGATACTTCTCTATGAGTTGTTTGACAGGGATGCCAAGAAAATCCCCCAAACGGTGTCAGCTGTTGTCCTTAATGTTCACCAGAACTTGCTGGTAAGATCTCACTGCTGAAGGTATCACATACGACGATGGTCACAGAACAAGGGAAATCAAATTAGAACTAAGGTGAAAGCTTCCTTCTTATTGGGTAGCTTTCATCATTTCATCATTTACTATGTAGGTTGCTAGCAGAAAAAGAAAACATCAACAGTCTTACCTAGTTGTGAGTTTTGTGAAATATGAAGACTAGCATGGTACGCTCTGCCCATTGGGACAATGGTGGTATGAATGTCTTGGGGAAGCAGGTAACCAATTGCTTTCTGATTTGATTTAAGATCTTTTTCACAGGAATAAACTCATGTCTGGCACTGTAACCTGGTCAACAGATGGTAGCTAGAGACTAGATCATAGGCCCCAGAGAGGAACTCAATACTATTGCTTTGCTAAGGGGACATATAGTCAAATTGCCTCCTCGGTATTTACAATTAAGCTATAGATGATTGTTACAACCTTTGTAAAAGAAGTTACTTATTTCATTAAATAATGCAAAAATCTTAAGTGGTTGGAGTATCAATAATAAAGGATGGTGAACTGGAACTAAATTATTTATCAACATTACTCCTTCCAAGCTTCAAAGGTAGTCATTGAAAAGTATGGGAATTATTTGTAAGAGTGGCAGTGTGGGGAGGTGTGTTTCAGAGAGACTTCTTCTGGACATACTGTAATCATGAACTCACTATAGTTGTAGAAACCAGAACAAAATTTTGGCCATCAGCATATCATCCTGGAATGGAGACAGACTTATGTGATCCTTTCTCTCCCTTCGGGGCTACTGAAAATTATTGGTAGCTGGTGGTTGGTTGGTGGTTGGTGTGTTATTTTCTTCACCAGATTATTGACTAATAAATTTCCCATACTCCAGTAAGTAACCTCTTATCCATGATCATGCAAACAGCTCTAATTAAACTTAGTGGTTTATGGACACAAAATGACAGGAAAGGAGGAATATGAGAGGAAGGAGGGAGACAGAGAGTGATGGGTGATGAAAATGGCTGAAGATTATTTCAAACATGAAAGTGTCAACAAATAAAAAGAAAATGTGTATACAAATACAATTAAATAAGAAAACAAAAGAACCAAAAAATCTCATGTAACATAAGAATACACTTCAAGATTCTATCAAAACAAGAACTAACCAAACTCCAAAGTAGTGGATAGACAGAAATAATATAAACTGAGATACAAATTAATGAAATAAAGAGTACAAAAGTAGTAAGCCATTTGCTTCCTGGTCCCAATTGCTCAGAACATTCTTTTTCAACGTTTTTTCTCTACAGCAGTCCCTTCATGTTGAAAGCTGAATGAACTTCTTGAAGACAGATGGATTAGGTTTTTCTATCATTTTGGGGGGGATTAAAAACATTAGTATTTAAATTTATTATTGGATCATATGTGTTGATTACAGTCATTTTCTTTTTGCTATTAGTGTTCTTTGTCTTGTTTTTTGTTTGTTTTTGTTTGTTTCAATAATTATAGCCTTCATTTTTTTTCTTTCTATAGTCTCTCGGCTATGCTTGGTCTTCTTTTCAGCCTGAACTGTTATTTTCAGGATTCTCTTCAAGGATGGTTTGCTGAAAATACATCTTTTAGCCTGCTTATATTATGGAAAGGGTTTCTTTCTTCTTCAACAATGCCTGTAGTTTCTCTGGGTGCAATAATCTAGTTTGCTATCCATGAACATTTCAAGTTTGGAATATTTGTTCCAAGTTCTTTGATTTTGAAAGTTTCTATGAGAAATCAGCTGCTGCTTGAATGTGTTTTCCCTTACACATTACTTGCATGTTTTTCTTTCACAGCTTTCAATATTTATTCTTTAATCTGCTTATTTACTGTTGTAATGATAATATGCTTTGGGAGTTTGCTTCTGATCTTGAGTGTTTGGTGTTCTGAGTGCTTCTTATAGCTGTATGAATCTGTCTATACTTTGGGAGAAGTTTTCTTCTAGGATCTTCTTGAAGAGCTGCCATTGTTCTGAGTTTATTTTTCTTCCTCTATGCCTATAATTCAAAGATTTTATCTTTTCATGGTGTATCACATTTCCTGTATGCTTTTTGTATGTATGTATGAGTTTGCTTATTTTTCATATTCTTTATTTGTGTGCTCAAATTCTTCTACTTTATCCTCAGATTTCAATATTAATACTTCCATTTGTATTTGTAAGCTTTTCCTTAGAGTTTTATGCTTGGGCCATTGACTTTTAAGTTCCATATCCACTTCAGATCGAATTCTCTTGAATATTTATTTTTACTGAATTCAATTTTCATATACTGGGTTGTTTTCATCTTTCCATTAGTCCATGTATTTATGTATTATTTGGCATCACGCAGGCATTTACTACTATTCTCAAAGTGTAGCTCTCTCTTCTCTTCAAAGAAGTTTCCCTTTTGCTTCAGAAAGAGACCAATGCTGAAAACCCCAATTGGTCAAAAAATAGAAAGCCACTAACTGTGGGGTACCCAGGCCCAACTTACACATCTACACCACAAACCCTATATCTAAGACTGAAAGAGCATCATGGGAGTGGGGAAATTAAGAGTGTATAAGCCAGAAGAGCAAGGCATTTACTGTGAGATTTTTCTTCAGTGAAGGACAGGGCTTCTGTACCCATGAGATCTCAACAATGTTCTAGCCTAAATAAGACCTAAACAATGACTATATCAGTTATGGATTAGAGGAAATTTCACAAGGTCCCTCCCCTAAAAGTGCTGAGGGCAGTTAGTTACTGTTAATTTATTTACTCATTTATAGGGAATTCAGTCTTCCCTTTAAAAGAGTCCTTTTAATTGGTTATACAATATTAATTGCTCAGCCCTAAAAACATACAAATTTGAATAACATGAAATTGACTCAGAAGATTATGTTAATATATTTAAATCATACATATATATTACTATTCAAAAAACTTTCCCATTTTTTTTAGTTGAGCTGCATGTTTCTTATTATTGAGTTGCTCATAAGTTATTATAGTCTGGAAATAAATTCTTAGTCAAGAAAAAATTACACAGAATAGATCAAACAAAGAAAAGGTTCTGGGATGTGGTATGAGATTGAAACACATTGCCAAGCTAACAAGAAGGAAGAAAGAAAGAAAGAAAGAAAGAAAGAAAGAAAGAAAGAAAGAAAGAAAGAAAGAAAAAAAAATTAATAAAATCCGAGATAAAAAGGAAAGATTACTACATATATTGATGAAATATGATGTATCATTTAGCATATCCTTTGAAAACATATATTCCAAATCATCCATATAATATTACATGTATGAACAGGATTTGAGGGCCAACTACTTTGTGCTAGTTAACCAACTGGTTTGATTTTCCCAAGGAAAGACTTTCTTGCTTAACATCCATAGCTGTTTATAGTTATCTGCCAAGGGTTTGGGGCCCATGGGGCTATTCTCATCTATGCTAGCATACTGTTGCTAGTATTTTTGAGTCTTGTTTGGACAGTCAAGTTGTTGACATTTTATGGGTATAGGTTTCCTGATATCTCCAGTAGATATGTTTTCACAACAAATTTCTTCTTCCTCTGGCTGAGAAAGGGCAAACGGCTTGGTCCTGCTTCCACTGAATATATAAGGCTTTGCTGTTTCCCCATGGGAGGATTTACCCTTTTGGAGAAGGGGGTGGGGGTGCGTTAGAGGAAAGGCATTGATGGGTAAGTGGGAGGAGGTTCTGTGGTTGATATGTAAAATGAATAAATTTTTTTTCAAAAACAAATAAATTGGCGGTGATATACAATTTATTTTTTAGGGGTCAAATTTGAAGAGTTGAAGATGACTCTCCTGAAATGGTGGGATCTCATTGTTGGTTAAAAATACCAGTTGCAGCTTGACTGAGAAAATAAACATGTGTGAAATTACCTTCATGTTAGATAGGTTTGCTGCATTATTGAGTTTTGGATAATAAATGCTAAAAATTGGCCCATGGGTAGTTGACATGTTTGAGATCATGAAGAGCCTAGTTATCCATGGAGAGATTTATTCTGTGAACATTGGGGGACCAGTAATATAGTTTACCAAAGATGTGATATGATCTAATTTGTTCAATAAAGAGGACACTTTGGCTGCAGTGTGGAAAATGGATTTGATTTACAAATGCCACTGCAGGCAGAACCACTCATTGGAATCTATTAGAGAAATTCCAGCCAGAGAGTCTGGTGGCATGGATGAAGTACATCAGTGGAAATGGAGAAGAAATGGACCAATGTGAATCATATTTAGGAGACAGGCTTGACATGATCTGATAATGGATTGGGTATAGGAGACAAGAAAATGAGGAAGTAGAAGTCCAATGATATACAGTTTCCTGGCCTGAATAACATGAGTGAATGGCAGTGCCACTTTCCCTCAAGGAGGCAACATGCTCATCAAGATAACAATTTATTTCTTATTTTTCCCATTCAGTTTCTTTTCAAGACATAATTCACCAGTTCTAAATTCAGCCTAAGGACATAATATGAAAGTGGTGACTCTACATAGTGGGCTGCCAATGTCTAACTAGCAAATTTCTCACATTTTTTCTGAAATCACGATATCTGGTAATTGATGCCAAAATAAATTTGCCAGACACTTGGCAGAGAATCCCTGAAAGGAAACTAGTAGAGAGATGTGCTGGCAGACATTAGACATGTGTGTTTGCACTTCCCTCCTTTTAATGATTGTAGTTAATAAGAATATATCCACAATTGGAAGTCATCATAGATTCGCCAATTTTATTAAGTCAGGATTATCCAAAGAGACAGAGCAAATGGATGGCAAAGTTAATAGTCTACACATACATAATACACACATATGCACACTTGTGAACATGCATAAGTGGGTATATGTGTGTGCTAATGTGCACACATACACACAGAGAAAGAAAGATCAATTGATTGATTTTATCCATATAAAAACAGAAAGACCATTAAAGCCTGGAACAAAATTGCATGATTTGGTATCAGGGACAAAACTGAAATAGCAGATATAGGGATTCAAGTCAAGTCCAAAGGTCTTTAGGATGGTTTGGCTGTGGAGTAGTGTTGGATGGAGGAGTACTACATTATGTATGACTATCAATACTGTGCTGAATTAGAAGACCAAGAGTAACAACTGCTAATGATGTCCAACAGAAAATAAAATGATATCCTGGCTCAAAGAAGGAATTAGTGGTGGAAGTATTATGGCAACTCCACATAGTTAAATGGAAGCTTTATTTTGTGGGGTAACTTACAAGTAAAGGGATAGGTTACAGTGTCTGGGGGAGGTGAAGCACAGTCTGGCAGTATTCTCTGTAGAACACTGCTTGGTCTATATTCTGCATCCAGGATCCAGGAACCAAGAGAGCCAGCACATCCAGATCTTGGGTATTAAAGGCTCCTGTCTTGGCCCGCCTTTTAGGTGTGTCAGTTACTGAAGATTCAGTGGGGTTAGTACTTCCAGGTCAGAGCTGGAACAGCTACCCACTACAGGGAACAGTTACCCTTCTGATTTCCATTCCTCCTTAGTTAAGAAGAATCTCATTCTGACTGGAGATGAGAATCATTATACCCATTCCTAAATGAAAGCTACTATCAAAAGGCAAATAGATGTTCCCAGAAATTTTTGACTGTTTCCTTTTGAATATCATAACATCTTAGAAGCATAAAATGATTCAAAGTCTACTAGCTGAATGACTACTTTTGTAAATGGATGAACAAATAGGGCACTGTATTTAAGGATCTCTTAGGTAAAACATTGTGGAATTAATCCTGAAAGATAGACAGGAGAAAGCTGAAGAAATTATACAGCACAGTGTTTGCAAGATGGAACAGCACACTGAGCCTCAGTGGTGAGAGAATAAATTCATTCTTCTTGGAAAATAATGATGTAGCCTTACTGGATAGAACCTAGAAGAAATACTTAATAGGAGAAGCCAGAGGGCTCTGGGGCTGATGGAAAATTTGTGAAGAGATGTGATCTACAGTACTTCTCTTGCTAACATATGAAATTTAGGCAGCCTTAACCAAATCAATGAGATGCTTAAGTGTGTCTGAACTTAAGTGTTACTTTACATCTATAGTGGGAATGTGTTGTAATACTGTTCTTGATTGTACCAGAGGAAATGCACAGCTTATTGACATATCCCTCTCATGGATTTCACCCCACACTTGACTGACCACAACAGCCAAACCAGCAAATTCAAGTGTTAACTAAGTGTTTAGTCTTATTCTTGATAAAAAAAATGTTAAAATGTATTCTAAAAGATATTACATTCACAATCTTACAGTGACATCATCTAGTTTATGTTGAGTTAAAGTAGTAACACCATGTAATATAATTATAGGAAGAGAAATGAAAAGTGTTGGGAGGATTTTTCCTTCACATTTAAAGATGGTGTTATTGTTGTACTGTTAAATACCATTTCATTGATACTGATCATTTACAAAGAGAATGAAAGGGAAATTACCAAAAAAAAAATCACCAATGCTGTATGTGTAGATACTTACCTAAATAGTTGCACCAAGTAGTATTTGTGAATACAAGAGGTTTGTGCTTTCTGATTACAAAGCTGTACATATATAAATAACATTAACATTTCTCCTAAAAAGCTACTTCATTTCTACAATGTCTAAACAGGAAACATATTATCTTTGCAAAAAAGAAATTGTGGTCAAATCTTTGCTTCTTACCATAGAAACCTATATCTGTAGTTTTAGTTGGAGGGGCTATAGTGAATCTTAATTTTATTTGCATCAGTGTACATTAAATACCAGGAGGTGTTTCTAATACAAAAAACTCAGTACTCCACATCTCAAAATCAGATGTGTAGACTATTGTAAATAGAATTTTAAAAGCTCAGGTATAAACTCTAAAATTTACAGCATATGAAAAACAGAGTCGAAGCATTTAAAGCTGTTATTTTTGTCAGATCATCTTACTTCATTAATATAACACATTGTTTATGTTCTGAAAACTGTCCAGAGGACACCGATGGTACTGATGTTGATCCTTCACATACCTCACTACTTCATGTCACTCTAGGTTCCAGAGAAGCTTCCTCTGCCCTCTTGGGTTACTTGACTGTTCACATGTGTGGATGTAGCCCACTGTTTCTGTCCTTCCTACCTTTGGCATCTTCGCATGATGGTTACACTTCATGGTAATTACACTATGTAAAAAACTCCAGGTTATCTTGTTTTTGCCTGCATTCTCAGGAGATGGCTGTAACTATGATTTATTATAACTAAATTTAAAATGTGAGTAACAGCATCAGTTTCACATCCCACAGTCCTAGCAAAGATGCCTAAAGCACATGATGCATGAGAAGAAACTGTCCAAACAGCTATGGGATTAACTATGGATTATAGTTCTTGAAGGAAGAATTATTATAAATACATATCATCCGGTATTACTTTTGGGGGCAAGCAAATATGGGTTCTGGTCAACCTCGAAAAAGAATAATAATATTCTTATGAATTACATATATGTAACAACAATCTGTAGACAACTTTGCCATTATTTTTCTAGAAGGCAATTTACTATTTTCCTTTAATTTCATGTAATTATTTATTTATTCATTGAAAATAGATTCTTCTCTCATACAATACATCCAGACCACAGTTTAAGCTCCCTCCACTCCTCCCACCCCTCCTACCCCTCCTATCCCCCAGGTTTATTACCCCTTTCTTTGCAGTTGTTCTTTCTTTGTACTACCAGCTTCCAAATAATGGCATGGAGACTTACACTAATTATGAAGCTGGCCTTAGCTTAGGCTTGTTCCCAACTAGCTCTTAAATCTCAAATTAACCCTTTTATATTACATTTTATATTTATATTTTACATTCTGCCACATGGTTCATTACCTCTCCTCCATACCGTACATCTGACTTGCTCTGAGTCTTGCTGTCTAATCCCCCCACTATCACATCCCCACACCTCCACACCCCTACCTCCCTAACCCCACAGCTCAAATTCTTCCCAGAGTTCCTATCTCTCTCTCTCTGGAAGTCCTACCCAGCCTCTCTTACCTAACTATTGTCTGTTCAGTTCTTTTTAATCCAATCAGAAACACACACACACACACACACACACACACACACACACACACACACACAGTACAATCAAATATCCCAAAACATTTTCCTTCATAAAGAGAAGGCCTCCAAGAGACAGTGACTGGACACAGCAAAACAAGATACAATGAAACAAGACTCACAGAGACTGAAGCAGCAAGAAGACAGCAGAGGAGGGTTTTCCCAGGTTCTCTGCTTACATGTTATCTTAGTATTTTTGTGGGCACCTAACAGAGGAGGCTGGCATTTCCCTGACTCTTGCCTGCTCTTAGCACTCTTTTCTCATATTGGTTTGCCTTCAGTTTTAATAATAGCTCTCAAGTTGCTTCTTCAGATGACCGATACATAAAGGTTTTATCAATGTTTTTGAAATTTTTTCATTTGGTAATTAAAATTTCTGATGATTAAAAATATGTGTTATTTGGAGACTAGTTAAAGATATAACAATATATTTATAAATATGCACTTCAATTTAAAGACTTCCTCTGAATTCTCTATTCTTGAGAAGGTTACTGTTGTCCACCCCTCTCAATTTGAAAATAAATGAATATTAGAATAATTTAAAAATAATATCCACATCAGTGCTATGATGATGTACTCAGAAGAAAACATATATTGCAAATACATAATAACACCAGAACATTTTGGAAAAAATAGAGAAATAAAATCAAATCTGAATTTATGAATTAGAGTTGAAAATCCCATTAAATGAAAATCCCATTAAATGTCTTGAGGAGATAGTAAGATATACATGCAACAGAGAAGGAATACATTACTATATAAATACATTTCATTTAAAAAGAAGATTTGTAAATTTTGTCATTTTAGTAGCAGGTTAAAAATAACTCAATTCTTCTTAACTCCTGCTCCGTGAATTCATGATAAATATGAAACCAAATGTGGAAGATGCACTGATAGGTGCTAAGGAGGATTTTAAAATGTGCTAAAATGTGTATCATACTTTCAATAGCTTTATATTTAAGAATAACGATAATACAAGTTCCAGGCTAGGGTGTAAAAGATGGCACACTCAAATGTCAGGAGGCTCTGAGAACACAGAGAGTACATTTTAACTGGAAAGATCAGGAGAGTTTTATTTCATCTAACTGCATGTGTTCCTGTCTGACGAGGATGAATACCATCTAGATATTTTACTTTGGGCAGGGGATCATGGTGATTCTGGCTTGAAAGAGAGTGTTCTCTGTAAGCACTGAGATCTGAATACTAGGTTCCCAGTTGGTGTCATTGTTGGGGAAGTTTAGGGAGTGTGGCTTTGCTGAAGTAAGTATGTCACAAGGAGAAGGAGAGTTTAAAGCCTCAAATTATTTTTGGTTTGCCCTCTCTCTGCTTAGGGCTTGTAGTTGAAGTGTGAATCTCATCTTCCTGATTCAGTCTCTATGCTTCCAGCCATTTGTCCCTGCCATGATGGACTTCACGTGTTTTCACATGGCTGACTTCTTAGAAGGAAGTCACTCTAATCTGATTTGCAGGCCACCATAATACTTGCAACCTCAGTTTATCCTAACTAGATACATAACAAATCTATTTTAAAACCATGTCACATTCTGAGATTCTGGGATGTAAAGATATGAATATACATTTTTAGAGAGCAATAAAGTCAACTAGATCTTGGTTCTCCAGCAGAATTAAAACAGTATGATGAAAATGACTCTTGCTCTGGTACTCTTCCTTCTACAAATTCCTTATCTCTTTCTAACCTGGAAAAAAAAACTAATCTCCACTCATATACAGTTGTAAAAACACATGGCCCATACTCCTCAAAACAGTTACTAAAACAATCAACAAAACAAAACAAAACAAAAAACAAAACAAACAAACAAAAAAAACCCAAAGAAGCTAGAAGTTAGCACAAAGTATGACTGATGTCCTAGACAAAGAATCAGAAATGAAAAAAATACACAGTCAAAGCCAAGGAGGTGTAAAAAAGGTATAGATGTTAGTTAACACATGAATCTTACTCCATTAATCATAACAATATAACATAATTAATATAGCTACAACTAATGTGAGAAACCAAATGAGGGTATGTGGAATGTGTAAGAATTCTCTATGCTATATTTAGAACTTCTATTTTTTTGAAAATGAAAGCTACTCTAAAAGTTAAAAGATATAATTAGTATTGATGTTTGAAAGGAAGATGAAAATATAATGTGCTTAGTGGACTGTGTGTGGAGTAGAAACTTCATAGCAGATACCATCTAGTTTTATTCTTCTCATAAATAGCACAGATTTTGAATACTAATTAACAGCAAATGAAATAAATCTGCATTTAACTAGCCTCTTCCTCCCTGTTTCTGGTATCATTGTCTAAATGTGTATCTCTTGCTGGGTTCTGTAACGTGTGAACATGGTTTAGCAAATTTATAAAATGTGCAAGTCTTTAGATCACAATTGTCAATGTTAATAGTTTCAGAGTTTTCTCCTTGATTATAGTACATGAAAATGTGTTGGAATTTTATCAATTCATGGAATTTAATAATCCTTTAAACTTTCAGATAGAGAGACAAGTCCAATTGCTACATCGTGACAAATGGTTTGGATCTTGAAACTAAAAGTAATTATAGATGCTGACATTTCTCAGGGCTGTTCACAGCATGTATGCTCATGGTTGCTTAGTTCATCTAGTGTAATGGTGAAACGTGAATCTTTATGAAAGAATATTCTACTAAACATTTGGAGTTTTCCAGCCTCTATTTTAGAAGTATAGAAATGTCCATGGGACTTTCACTCCTCTAACACAGTGATAGCTGAGAGTCCAGTTCAGACCATTTCCTCAATCATTTACAGAATAATACAGTCTGTCCCTGTCTTTTCAAGTCATCTCTCTCCTTTCCTGATAGCACTTCAAAACCCCAGTGATAGCTCTCAAGTGCACAAAATGAGCTACTAACACAGGCCTTTTGGATAGCCTTTAGAACATTCTTGCCCATTCTTCATGAACAGCAAGGGCAGGGTTTTGCTTAAAGTTGCTCATTGTCCTTGCCTACAATGTTTAAAACTGCACTTGTATTCCTCCCCAATTATTTCCAAACTCTTGCTTATTGATGGTCTTCTCTCCCTGACTTTAGTATTTTCTATTCTAATCTAGGAACTCATAAAGAATGCTTACACTTCACGCAGTTGCTCAAGAAAAACATGGAATAAAAGAATAACAATGAACACTCAATAATTCATTTATTTAATGAAGCCATATGATAATAATGTAGTCCTACAATTAAATACTTTTAATGCTTTGACCAACTGAGAAAAAAAATGCCGTCGATGTTCCAAATCACCATGGAATTGCTAAAGCTCACAAAGGAGTCATTATGAAAAAGTATGCAATATATAACACAATTTATTAAATCTCATAGGGACAAGTAACTGCAAAGCCCCCATGATCCTTGAGAGCTCCTATTTGTGACTGACAGACATGGTTAAGTGTCCCTCAGTAAACCACTATTCCCTCTAACTTTGGGCTCATTAATTTCAATTAAGGATTTTATATACTTAAGCCATTAACCAAATAGATGGCAGAGATTGCCCTGATGTGTTGGTAGAACACTACCTGTTGATATAATAAACAAAGTGGTATAGTATTTATGAGCATGTCATTATTGGGTAATGCACAAAAGCCCTTAGAAGATCCTAATCTTGATGTATGGCTTAGATGAAGAATAATCAATAAACATGATAAACAAAACAAAACAAAACTAAGCAAAATGCCTTATCATGTTTAAGCTCATGGATGGATTCTAAATCCATCATCAACTAAAGAAAAAGGTTAAACATACAAACAAAAAAGATATCAATGTATTTAAAGAAATATGGTCATTATACAATGAAACAAAACTTATATAATGACCTGTAAAATGACAGACATGCCATACTTTATTAATGTGTAATATTTACATGAAGTGGTGGAACATTCCTTTAAATTCAGCACTCAGGAATCAGAAGCAGGAGAATAACTGAGTTCAAGGACAGCCTTATCTACAGAGTTCCATGACAACAAGGGTACACAGAGAAACCCTAAATTGAAAAACAAAAGAAACAACAAAAACAAAAATAGCATTTATAGTTTGATCAATATATAATACAAATACCATTGCATTAATAAAAATAAGATTTTGTTATTTTAGGTTTTTTCCTTTCCTTTTCCATATCAAGAGTTGATTCATATCTATCTATATCTATATCTATATCTATATCTATATCTATCTATCTATCTATCTATATCTATATCTATATCTATATCTATATCTATCTATCTATCTATCTATCTATCTATATATATATATATATATAACTTTAGCTAATAAATTCATTGAGACCCAATCATTTATGCAATTTATGTGTTGGAAAGGAAAAAAGATTCAAGACACACTTGTATTTGTTGATGGTAGTTATTGTTATAATTAACATTTATTATCTTTTCCTATTTATATTGGTTTAAATATTAAGGCAATGCCATGTAGTTAAAAGGGAGGTTTATTTTGTGGGGTAACTTACAAGTGAAGGGATAGGTAACAGGGTCTGGGAAAGGTGAAGCAAAGCGCAGTCTAGCGGTGTTCTCTGGAGAATTCAGCATGGTCTACCTCTAGTGTCCAGGATCCAGGAACCAAGAGAGCTGGCCCATCTGGATCCCAGGTCTTCAGGGGTCCTCTCTCTGTTCCTCCTTGTAGTTGTGACAGTTACAGAAGCCTCAAAGGGGGTGGCACTTCCAGGTCAAAGCTGGACCAGCTACCACTACAATGGACAAAATTGTCAAAAGGGAACCACCTCAAAGTTAAAGCTGAGGAAGGGTTTTGTTTTTTGTCTTTCAGGAGAATGAAGGCTAAGGAATCTGAAGACTGGACAAATGACACAGCTGAAGAAAAACCACAAATCATCCAGAAAAACATGTCCCAGGGAAAAGATTTTCTGCAGTGATCCATGACCATGCCTAACAGCGACTTTGAAGTCTCCAAAAAGATGATGGGATGCCACAATGACAATTCCATCAGGACAACAAAATTGTCATTAAGCTGAAAATCACTACCCAAAGATTTTCACACTACTAACTGCTCAGGACAATATCAAGTTGGCCTAGCTGAGATGATACAGCCTCACAGACTACTCTAATCAGGATTTGATGACCATAATCCTAAATTTCCTTTGTGTTCCCATAAGACCACCAGCAATCCCAGTCAGTAGGAAGTAGCCTAGAAGACTATGCCCAAATTCCCAAAAAATGGGCTATGGATGTTTGTCTTTGTTTAGAGGGTGGTTAAAAATTGTTATTGGTCATAGTTAATTTCTTTCTAAAAGATGAAGGTAATTATGTTATAAAAATGTATTATATAGAAATGATAGGATAAAAAAGTAGATTGTTGAATCTACTGTAAAAAATGATAGGATAAAAGGGTAGACTATTGAATCTGCTCTGAAAAAAAGAGGATATGGATATGATAAGATAAAATATAGATTATTGGGACTGGAGAGATGGCTCAGAGGTTAAGAGCACCAGCTGCTCTTCCAGAGGTCCTAAATTCAATTCCCAGCAACCACATGGTGGATCCCAACCATTTGTAAAAAGATCTGGTACCCTCTTCTGTATACTAAATAAATAAATCTTTTAAAAAACCAAAAATATGTAGATTATTGAATTTACTTTTAAAAAACAACTACTAGATTTAAATATTTTACATTGGATTGGATTTTTGTACATCATATACAAATTTTGTATATTGATACAAATTTGAGATTAATTTTGTTAGAACATACTGTACATTTCCTTCTAATCTTGTTCAAGGTAATGTACCTGTAGAGTTCATTTAACAATGTAATGCAAATTCTAGTCACTGAAAGTTATTACTACTAATGAATTAGCATATAAAGAAATGCAAGTTAGGAGTTAGTCATTACAGTCAAACCTGTAGTCAAGTTAGGTGTATTTTCAAGGTCAAACACATATATTTGAGATAGACAGGTCATCTTCAAACACTTCAGAGATCTACAGATTATGACATTTAAGATGTTTTAATAACACAGGTATTTTTTATGACAATGAGATATGTTGGCTCCTGACAGCACCAATCTACTTCAGAAAAGATGATGGGGATCAAAGAAACTCCATATGGAGTTTAATTTCTTTGTGGCAAAAGTTAGCCACTGGGCAAGAAAGTGTCCTTGCCTCAACTGCTCACAATATGCTATCCAAAATGGATAAGCAGAACACAAAAAGAAAGGACTGTCAAACCTTGCCAAGACAAAGTAGGACAGTCCTTCAGAAAATCCTGCTTCACAGACAAATCTGTCAGATATATTAGGCCTGTCAGCCAAAGATGAATGCTCCAGTGTTGTAGAGGAAACTTGGATTACTATCCAGGAAACCAGCTGTTTGTCATTTCCCATATTTTTTGGAAGTTTCTTATTTGCACTTTCTGCTTACTTAGGCAATATTATTTCTTTCTCAGATCTCTGAGGGAGTTGAAGACTAGATAGTTACAGTTTTCCTTGTTATGAAATTCAGAAAAGAAACTAAAGTGGTGTGAAATGTATAAGTTTTTAAGACATAAAAAGATAGTTTTGGGTTGGTAAAACAAGTTAGGATAGAAAGTGAATTAGGTGCAATATTTTGAACTCACCAAAATAGGACAGATAGTGGAATATTGATTATTTTCTCTGAATTTGTCCAAAGTTTATGGACTGGACATTTTTAATGTAATTCTTGACTGTATATATTGTATATACCCATTGTGTATAGTTTCTCTTACATTAGTTACATTTTTTTATTTTAGAAAAAAAGGGGAAATGTGGTGATATATTGTGTACCCTAATAAAATTTGCCTGAAGATCAGAGAACAGCACAAGCCACTAGATCGAAAGCCATAGATGCCAGGTAATGGTGGCACACACCTTTAATCCTAGCACCCGAGAGACAGAGATTTGTCTGGATCTCTGAGTTCAAAGACACTCTAGATAATATGAAACTGACTCAATCTAGGAGAGAAACAGAGCTAGTCAGGCATGGCACACACCTTTAACCCCAAAAATTGGGAGTCACATGCCTTTAATCCCAGCACTTGAGATCTCACACCTTTAATCTCAGTATTTGAGAAGCATACACAGTAATTAAGCCCAGAACTAGGAAGGAAGTGATGGCTGGGCAGAGAAAGGTGTATAAGACATGAAGAGACAAGAACTGAGGCCCTTTTCAGGCTGAAAAGTCCTAGGGGTAAGAGGTAGCAGCATTTTTTCCATTCTCTCTCTGATCTTTCAACATTTACCTATGGTGATGTATTGTGTCCCCAATATACTGTGACCCCCAATAAAATTTTCCTGAGGATCAGAGGAAAAAGCCACCCTAGTAAACATAGAAGCCAGGCAATGGTAGCATATGCCTTTACTTGGCATCACTTGGGAGGCAGAGCTCTGTTTGGGTCTCTGTGAGTTCAAGACCACAATGGGGAACAGAGCCAGGCATGGTGACAGATGCCTTTAATCCCAGCACCAAGCATACAGTTCTGGAGGTCTGTATAGGCAGACGGGAAGTGATAGAGGTGGGCAGGGAGAGGAAGTGATAGAGTTCACTGTGGATATGGCTCTGTGTAAATAAAATGCTGATTGGCCACTAGCCAGGCAGGAAATATAGGCAGAACAAGCAGAGAGGAGAATTCTGGGAAGTGGAAGGCTGAGGCAGAGAGAGGCTGCCAACCGCTGCCATGAGAAGCAACATGTTAAGATACCGGTAAGCCAGGAGCCATGTGGCAATTTATAGATTAATAGAAATGGGTTGATTTAAAATATAAGAATAATTCACAAGAAGCCTGCCATGGCCATACAGTTTATAAATAATATAAGTCTTTCTGTATTTACTTGGTTGGGTCTGAGCAGCTGTGGGACTGGTGGGTGAGAAAGATTTCTCCTGATGGTGGGCCAGGCAGGACTGGAGAAAACTTCAACTACGGGAGCTGGGCTGAGAGAGCAAATGAGAGAACAGAACAGAAAGGCATATAGGAATGGGTAGATAGGAGTAAGTCTCTTTGAAAGCTGTGGAAATGGTGAGGTGAGGTTTCCTGTGGCTTTCCCTATTTCCTTGATCTCTCAGGATTTCACCCCTCTATCTGGCTCTGTGTTTTTTATTTAACAAGACCATTTAGCAATTCATCTACATTTACATTATCAAGCTATGGGATTTTTTATTAAAAGTATTATTAGAATTTCATGTTACAAAAAATAGCTTTGGAAGTACTTAGGAAAAGAAAGGGAAAAGATAATATATAAGGAACTCCAACATTAAATCCACACTTGGTCTTAATTTTTATGAACGTTTTCTTTTCTTTTTCTTTTTTTGTTTGTTTCTGATATTGTTGTTGTTGTTTTTGTTTTTTGAGACAGGGCTTCTCTCTGTAACAGCTCTGGCTAGCCTAGAACTCTTGTTGTAGACCAGGCTGACCTGGTCAGCTTGCCTCTGCCCTCTTGAGTGCTGTGATTAAAGGCATATACCACATATACCACCATTGCCTAGCAACTTTTATAGACATTTTACATTGTCTTTAGAAATATATAACTGGATTCATAATAATGGTGTACCATAATTTTTAACTATTCCAGTATTTCATTTTTATAACATTATAATTAACATCCTTAAATATTTTATACATAGAGGTAACAAAACAGAACTGGGAGAAGAATGGCTACATGCATTTTCTATGACAGTTGCATAAAGGCATTTTCCATGATACTTGGGTGCAGGCATTTTCCATGACAGTTGAATGCAGACACTTTTCATGACAGTTGCATGCAGACATTTTACATAACAGTTGGATGCAGGCACTTGCAAGAAAATAAGGATTAGGCAAGGGAAGGTGAACCTTTCTTGCTGTTCTCTTTGGCTTCATTTCTGGGGAAGTCTGGACCTTTTGCTGTATTTCTATCCTTTGCTTCCATTTTCTGCTTGCTCTAAGAAAAATCTGGGTTTTGTTGAGGTGAAGATGGAGCATCAGTGATTGCTGAGGGAATGACTACCTTGCTTAAGGATCTGTCTAATGCAGCTGCAGATGAAATGGAAAGTAGGTCTCTTGGAAAGAACATATTCAGTGACAATGAAATTTCAGATGTGGTGGATCATCATGCCAGGTATTGTTAGTCACCAGCCTGGCTCAAGCCTGATGTGGTAGTATGAGCTCTTGTCAATATTTGGGGATGCAGAACTCCTCATGTCATCTGGAGTCCTGACTAAGCTGAATACCAGTTAACCCAGACTAGTAGCCACAGAGCTCACAAAGGAACTGAACAAAAATCCCTGATTATAAATTCTGCCCCCCAATGGCCCCATCAAGTCCCAGCTGTTGACATTAGGTCTCAAATCCTTCTCCTCTCATATATTTTGAGAATATTTCACACAAATCTACTGAAAGTTCCATTATAAGGGAAATTAGTGTCTATCGTGTTGTGAAATCCAATTCCAGAACTAATGTTTTTTGACCAATTAACTCATGTGATAGTTCAATTTTTTTTTTCCCTAGAGAAATTTCTTTACTTGACTCACATAATTTCTTCCTTACTTCTACATCAATGGCTACTCTACTTCAGGCTTCCAGGAAATGGAAACAATAAAATTTTATATGAAATACTTTCCTTAATCTTTCCCCTCTGGTTAAACATGGAAATAAATAAAAATACATCTCTGTCTTTTCCAATTACATTTAATGTAAAAAATACTCATATTAAGCTTGTTACTTTTCTCTTTCCTTCTTTCTTAACCTTCTGATTAACTACTATGTGTCAAAGGCAAATGAGTACACTTTACTAGTTTGATAATGGACTTCCTTAAATCACTACCCAATTTTCCTATACATGCAACTGTGGTGAGTTCAAAATGAGGGAGCAGACACTATTTATCTAGCAAGGTGACAAAGACATCAAGGCAGTGATCTAAGCAAATATTTTTATTATATATCAATTTCTAGAGATAACTATTTCATTGTTGTAGTCAGAGTTTTCCTGCCTGGCCTACAGTCAGGACAAATCTCTTACCCGCCAATCCCACAGTCGCTCAGACCCAACCAAGTAAGCACACAGAGACTTATATTGTTTACAAACTGTATAGCCATGGTAGGCTTCTTGTTATCTACTTCTATCTTAAATTAACCCATTTATGCTAATCTATACTTTGCCACATGGCTTGTGGCATACCATTACCTTACATCTTCCTTGTCATGGCGGCGGCTGGCAGTATCTCTCTGCCCCAACCTTCACTTCTCACACTTCTCTTCCTTGTCCCACCTGGCCCCAAAATCAAATGTGGTAAGAACATTCCTAGCCACTGTGGAAGATATTCCTCTCCAGGACAACTGAATAAACCAATGCCTAATGTAAAAACCAATACTGCAATGGATGCTAAAACAGCTCTGATAGATGAATCAAAGTTTACAAAGAACACAATAAAACAAATATTTTGGCAGACTTCCGTAAATGAACAAAGACCAAAGCTTAGATTCGAATTAATGGCTTGGTTCTGGAGGGCCTGGTAGACACAGGTGTGGATGTGACTATAATTACACCAAAATCATGGCATCCGAATTGGCCTCTTCAAGAAGTAGATGTCCAACTTTTAGGAATTGGCACCCTATCTCAGATAAAACAGAGTTCGAGATGGGTTGAATGTGTAGGGCCAGAAGGACAGAGAGGAAAGCTGAAGCCATGTGTAGCAAATGTAGCAATAAATCTATGGGGCCAAGATCTGTTACAACAGTGGAATACCCACTTTAAAATTCCTGCACTCTCAGAAAAGGAATGCAGACCAATGCATGTTTTTAGGAATAATATCATAACATGCTATAAAACATTGTGATTAATTTATGAAAAATCTAATCTTAAACACAGATCCATCAAATTCTAAAGAGTCTTAGGAAGGACACAGAAACCATGCTATACAAGTGGACTCTTCAATTGAAGAATGATTCTCTATTGTTTTCTTAGAAAACTTTTTGATGGGAGCCATAAGCCTAAGAGACCCTTGACACAAAACTGCCATATTTGGGCTTTTCTCCTCTTTTCTTAGATCTAGGCCTTGCTTAAGTCTCTATAGCACCAGAACCTCTTCCCACAGATACCAGAACCTCTTCTCAGATACCAGGTGAATGAGCTGCTTTTAAGCAGTTAGGCAGTTAGACAAGGGTAGATAGATAACCTTCAGAGCAACATTTCCTGCTGGCTGAACAGCCCATAATTAAGTCCCTTCCTGCTTCAGCCCCCATAATTAAGTCCCTTCATGCTCATAACCCCCTTTGCCTACCTATATATGCCTTGAGAGAAAAATAAAAATTTGGAGCTTGATCAGATGTCCTGTCTTGCTCTCTTTCTTTGTGTCTCTTGTCCCTCTCATTTGCCAGCCCTCCCTTTAGGTTCCAGCTGGCCGGGGCAACTTTTCATTTGTTTTACACCACTTTTTCTCTGCCTTCACACTGTTGGCAGCTTAGTTCAAACTCTTCTTAGGAAAGTTTAGAAATAAGAGGTGCAGCCAGTAGTGGAGAGCTTGCCTTGCATGCTTGGGGAGTTTAATGAATAGTAGTGAAAATACATCAGCGACAGATCAAAATTAAAACATATGCTAAATGGTCTAATACTTAAACTATGAAAACACACAATAGAAATTGGACTATCAGAACCATGACTTTTCTTTAAGCTGAAAATACATTCATTTTCTAAAGGAAGAATAATTTCCCATTAAAGGAAGGAAACTTCAGATAGTATTATAATGCAAAAATATAACCCAAAGCATATAGGGGTTTGAATTAGAAGGAAATAGTTTCAAGATGTTTAGAAACTAATATGCTAAAATAATGAAAATCAGAACATTATCATTCACTAATCATACATTTAAGTGAAAAAATTGCCTAATAACATCTCATTAGCATATATGAAATTTGCATAATCTGAAATTTTGAATTTTCAAATATTAAAATTAATAGTCCTTTAAAAAGCACATGTCTTTCAATAATTGTTAATTTATTGAAGTTAACAATGCAAAATGCCATTATATCTCTAATGATTAAGTTGGATTTTAGTTCTATTTTATATTGAATATGAGGCCTTCAGATTGCAAATATTTAGTTTGCTGAATATAGTTGTTACCTCAATAATTTAGCATTTCAATATCTGAAATATTATTTCTTATCTAGGTCAAGTATAGTGTTCTTTTATAGTATGATTTTTAACACAGTTAAAAATTTTGCTCACAATTCGTTTAACCTGATCAATTGAGTTCATTTGAGCCTAAAGTTTAGGCTAGGTATGCATGAGGACACTAAAAAAGACACTACAGCCAATAAAACTATCAACAATTGTCACACAATCTTACCACAATCCTACCACTGGTTTCCACATTCATCAGATAACTTGGTTAAGATAATTAGAGGGAACACAGCCTGCAAGCATTTCCTGTGATTAGCATCTTACATCTCATGTGTCAGCTTGTATCTTTGGTAGGAATGGCATGTTCTATGCTTGGTGCACCATGTTCATATTAAAGTTCACTAAATTTTTAACACTAGTAATGAGGAACCTGTGGTAAGACTGTGTGTTGTTTTCTGGATTTGATTACATAGACTATCACTGAAACATGTTATTTTTTTTTCATTTTTCTTTATTAAGAAACTTTCTACTCACTCCACATACTATCCACAGATTCCCCCTCCTCCACCCTCCCATCCTCCATTCCTCTTTACCAAGCCACCCCGCATCCCCACATGCTCCAAATTGAGATCTCCCATGAGGAGTCAGCAGAGCGCAGCACATTGAGCCTAAGAAATTCTAAGCCTCTTCACATTGCACCAAGGCCATACAAGGCATCACACCACAGGCACTGGATTCTAGAAGCCTGCCCATAAACCAGGGACAGATCCTGAATTCCCTGCTTGGGTGCCCCCCAAACAGTTTGAGCCAAACAACCGTCTTCAGTATCCAGAGGCCCTAGTCCAGTCCTATGGGGTCTCCACATTCACCAGTCCACACTTTATGGGTATCTCTCCTCTCTCTCATCACAGCTTATGTTGTAGAGGATATGAAGAAAGGAGAACACTCCTCAACTGTTGGTGGGAATGCAAACTTGTACAGCCACTCTGGAAATCAGTATGGTGGTTTCTCAGAAAATTGGGACTAAGCTTTCCTCAAGACCCAGTTATACCACTCAATCTTACCACAATGACACATGTTCAACTATGTTCATATCAGCATTATTCGTAATAGCAAGAACCTGGAAACAACCTAGATGCCCCTCAACCGAAGAATGGATAAAGAAAATATGGCACATATACACAATGGAGTACTACTCAGCAGTAAAAAAACAATGGTATCATGAAATTTGCAGGCAAATGGGTAGAACTAGAAGACATCATCTTGAGTGAGATAACCCAGACTCAGAAGGACAAACATAGTATGTACTCACTCAGAAGTGGTTACTAAACATGAGGGAAGGGATGGCCAGACTGCAACCCACAACTTCAGAGAGGCAAGCTAACAGGAAAAGACCCTAGGAGGGACACATGGATGATCCTGTGAAGGAGAAGTGGATGAGATCTACCTGAGTGGACTGGGTGTGGGGTGTGGCAGAGGGCAAGGAGTGGGGGATGAGTACATAGGGAAATGGGAAGGTCAAGCTGGAACAGAGACAGAGTGGGAGGGCAGTGAGGAAGATACAATGATAGATGAGGACATCTTGGGAATAGGAAGAGTCAGGGTGCTGGGGAAGCTCTCAGTAATCCACAAAGTTGACCCTACCTTGGTCTTCTGGCAGTGGTCCAGAGGGTTCCTGGGCCTGTCTACTCTGGTGACCAGCCTAGCAAGTAACCTAGCTGTCATCATAGAATCTTTGTCCATCTCTGATGGAGGCAGATACAGAGATCCACAGCCAGGCACCAAGCTGAGCTCCAGGGATAAAATTGATGAGAGAGAGGAGAGATACTGAAGAACTGAAGAAAATTTTTTTTAAAAAATGCAATACCATAAAATCAATCAATTTTGACATTCTGATTTTAGTTAGCACCTCACTACTTGGAATAAATGTACCAGAATATATTGTTTTGTTTTGTTTTGTTTTGTTTTTAAATAATGATAGTGAATATCTCCAAATAGTTCTTGCCCTAAATAGAAAGAAACTAAATTTGGAATTACTTAGATTGAATAATTAGCTTTGTGTGTTTTATTGTTGTCTTTTTATTATTTAATTAGGCAGCTTTGCTAATTCACAGTTTCCATACAAAGAGAAGAATAACTCCCAGTTCCCAATGAGCATCTGCCACTCATAAGCTTTAATGCTGTCCTGTTTGAAATGCAAAAATGTCTTCAGAATTTGATTTGGGAGGCTTGGAAGATATCACTGAGTTTGAATTGACTCTTCAACACCCACATTAAGTGAAAACACTATTGTATATGTCTATAATTCTAACACTGGGGGGCTAGAGACAGGGTAAGGCCTAGGGCCTGGTGGCCAGCTACATGATTGAGAGACATGTTTGGGTACACACGTATGCACATAAATACATCATGTGCACACAAATGTATTTAGACAGACAGAGAGAGAGAGAGAGAGAGAGAGAGAGAGAGAGAGAGCGAGCTTTCCTTTATGTATATACAACCTGTAGCAGACTTAGTACTTTCTTCACTGCCCTTTCAAGGATTTCCTATGGGTTATGTATGAGACAGAACCATAGGATAAAAGAAAACAAATTTATTTCATGTGTATTTCACAAGATCCTTAAAACTGCATAAGAAAATCAGAAATGTAAAATATGTCAAGACCTCAAGGATTTGGTGTAATTTAAATGACACAGTTGAGGCAAAGTAACTACAGTGTGACATGTGTTTCTCAAAAGTTCCTATAAAGAAAATAAACCTCTCAAGTTCATATGCTAAAGTATTTTGAGTTGATGTCAATTCGGGATCAATGAGTATTCATGGGTTTATAAGACAGGGGAGCCATGATGGCCTATGAAAGCAGGGCTATTCAGCATTTTAAGACTGTGGCATTGCACAAGGCTTTCTGGCCTATAAACTCTAGGGATTTCCTATTTCTAGTGGCCCGGAGCAAGGATTACAAGCATGTGCCACTGTACTCAATTTCTTACTGTGAATTCTGCGGGTGGAACTCAAGTTCTCACATTTGCATTGCAAATATTTTACCAACTGAGCAATTTTTTCAGTCTCTCTATCTCATTTCTACTTTCTTCTCCTCCAACAGTCTCTCATTATACAGCTCAGGTCAACTTCAAACTTGTTTTGTTCCCATCTCAGCCCTTGTGTTGCTGAAAATACTTACCTTTTAACCATGTGTCTTCACAATGTGCTATTTTGGTTTTTCTTTTCTTTTCTTTTCCTTTTCAAATAGGGTCTCTCTATTTAGTCCTTTCTGTCCTGGAATTAGCTATGTAGACCAGGTCAGCCTTGAACTTAAAGAGATTCACTTGCTTTGAGCATACCATCACACTCAGCAGCTTCCAATGCCTTTTTAATAGCTTAAATGATATATATGTATTGCTTTCCTTGTTATTTAGCACTTAAGTTTTCAATTCATTTGTATCTCTCAAAACCTATTTAAATATATACTTTAATGTCAAGATTAATACTCTTACCACTCAGTTGAAAACATCTATTGATTTAAATTGTCTTTATGAATGTAATTCACAAGCATATCAGAATCAACAAAGAGTAAGTAAGTGATAAGCAATAAGCATAGCTATTCTCTAGAGTTCCTGTAAGGGAAAGAAGCCAAGAGTCAGAAAGTGATTGCGGCTCTTTCTCATAACATTTCAGTCCACCTTGCATGTCCCCCTTTTCTCTATGCTATAACTAGACAACGTCTGGTGAAATTTTAAAAATTAATACATCTAGAAGAGAAAAAAAAGCCACAAACTTCTGAAGCTTATACTTAATTTCTCTAACATATTTCTTTAGGATGAAAGTGGATGCACTATGTCATCTTTCTATAAGACAAAAATGATGACATTTATCAATTTGGCAACTGAATGCCAAGCGTGCCTCATACACTTAGCAAACTTAATACATTAAGAAAAAAATTAATAAATAAAAAATTATTATTTTTATTTATTTAACATCCCAGTCACAATTTCCACTTCCTCCTCTCCTCCCAATCCCTCCCTTGCCTTCCCCATTGTATGACCCCATTCACTTCTCTATTTCAATTCAGAAAATGGCAGTTCTCCAATGGATATCAACAAAGCATGGCATATCAAGTTGCAATACAAATAAGAACTTCCGCTTGTTATACATAAGTTTACACAATTATAATAATAAAAATCTTGTATCACCTACTTCAATGTCATATTTTAAATGAATATTATTAAATATATTTTAAATTTATCATGTTAAACATCATGTTAAACATCAGACACATTATTTGTCTAAGAATCCTTTTATCAATAATAAAGAGCTAAAATCTTCCTCATTTTAAATACTTTATTTAATCATTAAATTATATTTTATCTTTTCTTAGTGTAAGCCTCATTTTAACAACTAAACTATAAACAAAAAATCTGTGAATATTGTTCATGTCTCAAGAGAAAAGAAATTATTGAACATGAATAAATTTGAGTAAGACGCAGGTTTTTTTTTTCTTCTTTTTTTGTTTAGAAGGAACTTTTTCTAATTATGTTGACATGAAGATGAATATAATTTTCTTCTTGTAGTGTCTATGTGAAATCTCCCTAAATTTTAAATATATTTGCTGTCCAGAAGTCAAAATTGCCTGGTAAAATCATTTGATTCTAATACTGTATTTTATGAAGCTTTCAAAATGTTGAATTTTTCATTGCTTATCTTTGTGTTTGTCAAAATCATGCCCCAAAAGTTATTTTCCAGGGAAGTCTCAGGGAGTAATAGCTACAAACAAATCATAGCATCTCATTAAAAATATGTTCTCCATATGGAGAGATATAAAACATAAATTTACATGAAGTCCCTAGATAATTCAATCGTGGGATCTGAGAGTTGGCAGTGAGGTAGATGGCAGGCTATTTCTGATGGGTTCTCAAGGAATAATTCTCCTCACGAATAATTTCAATTTCAAATCAGACATATTGCATGACTGTGAGACTATTTTCAAGAAATGTTGATATGGCCATAGTCTAAGGAAACATGTCATTTACAGGTGCTTACAAGGATTCTTACAGCCTATTTGATTATTACCCATATAACACAGCATTTAGAAATATCAACAGATCTTGGTATGCAGTATTTGTATACTACCAATCAAAAATAACTTTTATTAAGACCCATTTAAGGAATATGCATGGAGAGTATCTAAGTCAATTCACAGGAACTTGATCTTACTTTAGGACTCATTTGTTGGCCAAATAATTATGATTGTACAATTGAAAATTTATTTATGATGATGGTCATAAAAATGATGCAATTTAAATAAGTTCCTCTAGAATATTTGGAATAAATATGAGTTCCAATTGGATCATGACTTTAAATTTGCTTTTATCTAAGAATATATTGAATACTAAGAATCATTTTTTAAAAAATATTTTTAAGTTCTTCTACAATTTAAAAAATTGTCACAAATTATCATTACAGAACTTACTTTCTGTCTAATGTCACTAAAGTTCTACTGCTATATTTTCTGACATTTACTATGTCAGAATATTATGAAGTTAACCTTCATTTTTAACCCTCATGGATACCCACATTTTCAATTCATTTACTTGATAAATTCAAAGATGTGATCTGTAAGTGAGAAGAATGTCTTTATTGGAAGACTGCAACTTAAATATATTTTATGGCTCACGGTGTCAAAGCAATTAGCATATAATTTACATCTTCCAGGGAATTGAAAACTGATTTAAGGAACAAGTATGTTTACCTACACATTTCTTTAGTGAATACAGATTTTTAATGATGCCAAAAGTTATCAAAGGTTTATAAGTAATGAAAAAAAGAGCCACTCACCTTGGGGGTTTAGGCCTCCTAAGGAGTTTCTCGGAATATGCTTAACTCAGGTTCATGTTTCCTATTCAGTAATGTTCCCAATATAGCAAGATTATTTGGTATCTGGTTGGATTTTGTGCTAAAGCCATGCTGGTGATTTATACTCTGCAGACATATTACACCAAACATTTTGAGTTTTTTTCCAATTAAAAAAGTTAATCTGTAATTGTATCATTTACCCTCTCCTTCTTTCCCCTCATACATTTCATGCTCCCCCACTTACTTCCTTTCAAGTCCTCTCTTTCTTTTATTTATTATTGCTAAAACACACACACACACACACACACACACACACACACACACACACACACAACCTGCTGGATCCATTTAGTATTGTGTCTATTTATATGGGATTTGTTGACCATTTGGTATTGGGTATTGGGTAACCAATCAGTCTCTGGGAATGATTAATTCTCATTCTCTCAGCAATTCTTAATCAAATCTAGTTATTTTGGGCATGTCTGAGTTGCTGGTATCACAACTATTGTTCCCTGAAGCCATTGCTAAATAAGAAAAGAGTTACTTAAACACAACTCTGAGATACTAACACAACTGGCCTGGCAATCTAGAGGCTACTGAGCTGCTCAGTTGTGGTGGAAAAGCTTGGGATACATTTTACTAAGGAATTGCTTTAGCAGAGTAGAGGGATGACCCAAGATTCTTCTCTACTCAGAATGCACATAAGTTAAAGCTGTTCTAGTGCTTTATTTATGGACTTTGGTGACCCCAATTACTGAAACTTAGAAAAAAAAGAAAACTACATATTAATTTATTTGTATTTACAACAAGTAGCGAGCACATTTATTATAAAAAATGCTTACAGTTTTCAATCAGCTTCACCAAAATTTAAAGATGGAGATTGATGAATTTTAATTTTGTCATTCACTCTTTTATCTCCCATATTTACCAATATCTTAAAATTAAGAACCAATTATATTTCAATTGGTATACAAGTAGAAAATATTATATATTTTTGAATTATATAAATATTTAATAAAATTATCCTATTGTTTTTAAATGAATTGTAAAAATAAAAAGTACTCAATATTTTATACCTTTTGTTATCATTAGTTTATCCATCTATGTATCTATGATTGTCACCTACCTATCAACTGCATGTCTATAATTTATCTATTTTATATTTTTCATCTATCACATAATAATTCTAGTTTTAAATGGTTATTCCACAATAAGACTTGTTTTTTATCATTTTAAAAAATTTGTTCAATATAAGAATATTATAATATCATAAATATATTTTAAAAATCATATTACTTATAAAGAATAAGCTTGTTATAGCTTTATATTTCATATAATTGTTAAAATTGGCAATATCTTTATAATCTGTTTCAGAAGGTATAGCAATTCAGAATTTCTCAGAATAACTTAAATGTAATGTTATGGGGAGCTTCCGAAAAATATTAACATTTGCAAAATTTTAATAATTAGGTAATGAATATTTATTAGAACTAATGATTAAGAACATCATAATTTATACTTTTTTCTTTTAAATGTCATAATTTGTTTCTTGAATTTTTCCATCTTAAATTCACTCTCAGTATTTGATTTTGACACTGAAATGCAGAGTGAAACCCCTATTTCTTTGACCCATTACAGATTTGTTGAAATGACTGCATGTTTATATGGAGATAGTTAGAAATTATTTTCTTTTCATCAAATGTTTTTTCTTTTTCTTTTATCTCTTTGCCTAGACCTAGTAGGGAGAATCAATTCCCAATAGATATTCTATGTATAATTCTTTGGTATGCTCCATTTTTTCAGTACTTGATTTCTTTAGCTGCACAGTACAAGCATTGATTTTCTTCTTACCACAACTCACTCAGGTCTATTCTAAGGAAGCAATTTTAAATTCAGTTTTTTTTCACTTGTGGTAATGGAGGTTAGTTTTTGTTGGCCACATTCAGTCATCATCTTTTTTATGACACTGAAAATTCTAAAATTCTCCCTTGGGTCTAAAAGTTGTTCTAAAATTTACTTCTAATCATTAGTTAATCTAATTCACCCAAAGACTGAATTATGATACATATTACTCTTAAATTTAAAGATGCAAACTTAACACTTGATTGAACATACATATAAATACTCATAAGTTAGTTTTCAAAGACAACACAAGACATGTTCACTTTAACTCTCCAATAGTGACTCAAGGATTGTACTGTACAAGCAGGCAAGGGAAAACTCAAATGCATTTGATAGTTAAAAACAATAGCTAAGAAATGGTGCCTTAGACATCTATTCTACTACTGCCCATATTTTCTAAATATTTCTGACCTTTTGTGACAGTGAGGCACTAATTTTTACTTACTGAAGGTTCATTTTAAAATAATGTGATTTATTAACTCTGGAGGTTCTTCATAGTCAACTGGCCTTAAAACTCTGGAGAAAGGTGAGAATTTTGTTGGGAAATATAAGGAAAAGTAGTTTTTGATGTTCACAGGATGTGAAGTGTGGATTGAAGAAGTCACTGAAAATATGATGGAAAGTAATTATTTTAACTATATGTAGATTGAATTTATCTGTAAGAATTAGGAGTATAAATTTAGTCGTGGCTCAATTGTGCATACTCAATTCATTGCAGCTCAGGGATCTCAAGAATACAGCTATTTTAGAACCAGTGGATTTGCATAATTTTAAAAAGGGCTGTGGCATTTTAAATGACAGCCTACCAATTGAAGAAAGAAACCTTTCCTAGATCCGCCTAAGCATGTGGATTGTCCATAGACCATTATATAGCAATATTTAAAAAATTACCCTCAGATTTCACTGAATCAAAATCAGGGGCATTCCTAGAGTATACATTTCTAAAACACTTTGTAGATAATTCTTAGGCAGTACCTCATATGTAGTACATGAGCTGAAAATCGTATCTCTATAAAAGGAAAGATTTTTCCCAAAATTAGAACACTCATATCACACTTTTTAGAAATTTTCTTCTTCCTTCAAGGATTATCTCAGGGTAGCATCTCTGCAATTTCTTCTGCCAGGGATATCTTTTTAAAAAAGGAAAAATAATCATAATCATTGCAATGTCACATCTCCTATTAATTTCCTCTAGCCTATGATATCTCCTGATGTAATTGGCAGGCCAATAACTGTTTCTCCATTTTACCATAGGAAAACTTTTCCAGGTTGCTTCCCATTAAAATGCTTTAAACCATCAAAAATATAATCACCTCTATAGTCATACATTTCTATGAATTCATAGACATGTAAATAAAACTGCATATTTTCATTTTTGTCTTCTTTAACATAGATTTTTGACAGTTTAATCTACTGACCCCTAAGCATTGATCCCAACAGAGACAAGGAAAAGTGTCTCTGAATTTTCAGCATTGCCAAAGAGATGGAAGAATAGAGGCTGTTACTGTGTGGATATTTTCTCAGTGCTACCTGTAATAAAGAAACTGAAAGTTTGTTTTTTAGTAAGAGGGATACAATCAAAAAATTTTAATGTAAAAATTGGCACTTATAGTAACAGGATAACAGCTCACATTGGGTAAGGAATATATATATATATATTCACACACAAGTAAAATAAGCACCAATAACTGAAAATGATTTGTGATTTAAGTGAAAATTTTTAAAATTCATTTTAAGATTCAGCTACCTAAATTAGCATATTAGGTGATTACAAGAAGAGTGAAATTGAATTTATATAACAGGAAAAGGATATAAGCTGAAAATATGCATGGATTGTTACTAACTAAAAATGGGTATTGGTTATATAAATAAAGGCAGCAAGAAGAGAGAAGCAACCATCAATATGTTAAAAATTCCTGTAAAGAATTATCAAGAGAGAAAGAAATGCTCAAATGCATTTGAAGTTTTCAACATGGAAACTGAAGGATGGGTACAAGGATGATCATTTTGTAAACTTATCTTAAAATAAGCACATATATTTTATAAACTTAAGAGCTTCTATATAGTCTAAAACTTAGTGAACTAGGGTCTAAATGAGTCTCTAGTAAGTGATGGAAACAGATGAAATTTCCAGCACCAAAATGTAAAAATATCCAGTGTGCTAAGTTAACAGTATGTCTCTATGATAAAGATAGAACTATATACCCAAGCGTGTTGTCAGACAAATTCTTTAGTAAAACTCAGTATACAAAGTTTGGGAAAAACACTGTCTAAGCACTTGCCTTGATTTGAAGATGCTTTCAATTGATTTTCATAACTAATTCACTTTTTCTTTCATTAGAAGATAGTATTCTGCAATGCATTCACATGCCTGTGTGTGCACATATTCATTCCTGTTTCAGTAAGTTCCATTTGACACTCATTTCTAGTTATTAAGAATTTGGTAGATTTATGTAAAAGCCAAGTTGTTTTAGTTGGCTTTCCTGTTGTGATAAATGGGATACTTTTTGATAACCAAAAGTACCATGGGGAAGAAAGGTGTTCTTTTGTTTGTATTGTTATTTAAAGATTTATTTATTTGTTATGTATACAGTGTTCTATCTGGTTGTAAGCCTGCATGCCAGAAGAGGGCACTGGAACTCATTATTGATGCGTGTGTTTTTGTTGTTTGTTGTTTTTTCTTTCCATTTTACAGCTTACATATCACAGAAGGAAGTCTAGGGTGGAACTCAAGGTAGGAACCTAAAGGCAGGAACTGAATCAAAGCTCATGGAACAATGCTGCTTACTATCTTGCTCTCCCTAGCTTCCTTGGCAACTTTTGTTAGACAGCACAAACCTTTCTTTGATAGACCAGGATGACCTCTCTAGGGTTTGTACCACTGTAGCTGAAGTTTTCCTGGTCCCACTCGGCTCCTGTGATCCCTCACTCCTGTAGTTCCTCATACTCAAATGATCACACAGATGCATCATATTATTTATAACTGCTTGGCCATTAGCTCAGGATAACTACTGAGTAGCTCTTACACTTAAACACAGCCCATTTTTGTTAATCTATATGTCACCATGAATTTTGTGGCTTTACCTGTGTGCCATTACATGCTGTTTTCTGCACAGCAGACTGGCATTTCCTGACTCAGCCTTCCTTCACCCAGAATTCTCCTCTCTGCTTATTCTGTCTCTATTTCTTGCCTGGTAATTGGCCAATCAGTATTTTATTTACCAACCAACCAGAACAACACATCTTCACAGCATACAAAACATCCCACAACATACCACTATAGTCAATGAAGCCAATCCAACTCAAATAGCAGCTAATAAAATACCTCACAGACATGGCCACAGACCTCCCTGATCTGAAGAATTCATCAGTTGGGTTTTTTTTTTTTCTTCTCAGGTGACTCTAGGTTTATGTCAGTTGGTGTAGCTACATGTGACAAATGCTACCGAATAGCCCATTTACTATATGACAGGGAAATATCAGCATAAACAGGCCAGTTGTAGAAAAACTGTAGCTTGTATAATCATACAAATACACAACACTAATATGGAAAATCAAAAACTATGTTAAGACTTTACAGATTTGTTTAGTTAGTTTTTGAGACAAGTTTTTAACACAGACCAGACTGGCATCTAACATGCCAGAAAAACAAGGATAACTGAATTCCTGGTGCTGGGAATATAGGCACATGTCACTGCACCTGGCTTATGCAGAGCTGAGAACCTCTCTTGGCTCTACTCTGTTAACAACATTAGAGCACTATACTACCTGAGCAACATCTCCAGCTAGTTTATGCATTTACAATATCCTATTTTAAATTGCTGTTTTAGAGAACATCATGCCTACTCAACAAAGCAAAGGTTTATTGTAGAATCACTCACTGCTTTGTTTTGGTATAATCAGCTCAGCAGCAGCCTCATGCATCTGGAGATTTGGTGTCTAATGTTCGCATCAAGAGGCCTTGTACAATGATTGTTCTGTGCTGTTTAGATATGTATAAGAACTCTATGAGGTATTTATAAGACAACTGTGCATAAGAACACACTTTTCAGATTGTTTTCATCATTATGCAATATATATGTGCTGGTTATAGACCAGTTAGAAGAAAAATAAACTACATTTAATTTTCTTAACTGCTGTGTTCAGTATCCTTAGCCCTGTGAACCAAACATAGAAGAGATTTACTTAGAGTATTAAAAACACATGTATGTGGGTGAGGTCTTAATGGAAAATAAATGAAAACCCAACAAATATTTATAGTTCATGATTCATATAGAATTTCAGCAGACGGTATGTTGCCAAACTCCATTCTCTGGCTGTGAATGTTGATCTCTTGAAATTAGAGCTGTGTGGAGATTACCTGCCTGAGGCTTACACAACCTTAGTCCTACTAACATTCTTTTGTGGACCTTATCTAAGACTCACAAGACTTGTGAGGTTGCACCTTAGTCCTCTCCTCCCTGAGAATTTCAGAGTGGTTAAAAATTGCTGTTAAGAGTGACTCTTCTGCCAAGCAGTGGTGGCTCATGCCTTTAGTTGAAGCACTCAGGAGGCAGAGGCAGGTGAATCTCTGTGAGTTCAAGGCCAGCTCGGTTAACAGAGCTATTTCTAGGACAGTCTCCAAAGCTACACAGAGAAACCTTGTCTTGAAAAAAAAATGAAGGAAAGAAAAAGAAAAAAAAGTGACTCTTATTTGGTTTAGCTGTCTATAATTGCAGACACTCATGGAAACTATGGTTGAGCTCTTTGGTACATCAAGCTTTAATTTGTTGGAATTCATAGTTTGGATTCTTGCTTTTGACTCTAGGTTGAATGGAAAGACTCACAAGGAAGAGGTAGGCATTAGGATGATAAATGGAAAATGTGTAATGCCACCAAGGAAAGGAGGTTTGGACTACTGTAAGAAGCAATCTCTGAGAAAGTGAAAAGAGGAAACAATAGGAAATAATGTTGATGCAGACAGCTTTGTCAAGCCAGTTTGCTACTGTAGCATCCCCTACATAAAACAAGTATCTCTAGTAGTTAACTCTTCCTTCTCTTTCACATACAATGGTGATGAAGAGCAATATGTTCACAAGATAAAATATGCACCTGCCAATAGATAAAGAGGTAGGGGGCAGAGAGTGTCACTGCCCTTAACAATTCTCCTTTTGTGTTTAGTATATGATAACCCCTATGCTGAAGTGGCTTGCATGACCATAAGTGCACACACAAGCACATACATACATACACAGAGAGAGAGACATAGCTATAGATACTTTTCTATCTACAAATTACTGTGAAAAAAAGATACACAGCACGTTCAATATGATAAAGTAATCAAATATAGGGATAAGAGAACCACATGGATCAAAAAATTGAGATAGCAAATTAAGCTTAAGCAAGTGCAAGGGTTGTATTGTAATAATCAATGTATAAAGGGTTTCTATGAAATAAGTGATTGGCCTATACAAGGCAAATGACATTCTACTTTTAGACACTCCTCACAAACATGGGCCCAATATCATAAAAAAATGGATGTAAAGTGGAATGTTTAAAAAGCTTGTGATAATGAATTTTGGAGAATATTAGACCAATGAATTTTCTTGTCCTTCTTTCTACTGGTCAAAGCATTTGGGATATTTACATATGCTTGATAATAGTAGAAGAGGATATAAAATATATTACCATGTAAGTGATAAAAATGTCAAATCAGTTACATGGCAAAATATATTGAATATAAAAATAAAATGTGTCCCATAAGAGTGAGGAGGTTACCACTTTATATAGAAGCCAGATATGCTGGTATTGGGGCCACTTTAGAGACTACTGAGATATTAAGTTCACATTGCTTTATTAGACAAGTCTTTTGAGAGTAGCTGAAGAAAGATTGCTTTAAATCTATTCTCTAAAATTCTGTATGTGACACCTGCTGAGTGGTTAGACAACAGTAGAACCTTCAGCTGGGGACATACAAGAAGAAAGGTCACTGTGGGACGCTCTTGCAAAGCAGGCAGGGATAGTGGCCCCAGTCTGTTTCTTGTTACCATAATTCACAATGAGATGAACAAATGTGCTTCACAAAATGACATTCTTCATATTATTGTGACTCTGCACAGGGGAAAACAAGAGACCTGAGAGCCTATGGATAAAAAACATAAATTTTTTAACCAAAAATTCCTTTCATTTATTAAATTATTTTTCTCAAGTATTTGGTCATCATAATGGAAGCTAACAGGCTTGCTAGCATAAATGGCATTCCTTCATATTATTATGTAAATGATATTCCATCATATTTTATTAATTCTTTGTTTCTTTTCTCATGAACATTTGATAATATATACAAAATTCTCCATTTTCTACTGAAATGTTACCATCAATATTTTACCCATTTTTCTGATTTAAGAATCACTCTACAGCTAAATGTATCATTTTGGCCCATTGAGACAAATTGTTTTATTATTTCATTCATTAAAGATAGTATTTGTTTGTTTGTGTAGCAATAACAAAAGTTTTACATTATTTGAAGCATTTGATCTTACAGATATTTGAATTTCTTTTCTTCCAGCTATCTGAACATTTACACGATTTTCTATTTTGAATGATAAGTACTTTAATCAATGTAACATTTAATCAGTTTTTCTCATGTTAATCCCAATGGTGAGAATAAGACCAATATCACAATTTGAGCCAAATTGGAAGCAAGCTTGGCATTTTATTGGTGTGCCCAAAAGCTGGCCAGAGACTGACTTTAAGTTCGGTTAAAGAGAGCAGGCCCAGAATCCATATCTTGGGGTCTCTTTTTTTATATTTTATTTTATAATTTAATTTAATTTTACATATCAGCCATGGGTTCCCCTGTCCTCCCCCTCCTGCCCCCACCCCCACCTTACTCCATCCTCTCCCCTCCATTCCCATCTCCTCCAGGGACAAGACTTTCCTGGGGATTCAGCTCAACCTGGTGGATTCAGTACAGGCAGGTCCAGTCCCCTCCTTCCAGGCTGAGCAGTGTCCCTGCATAGGCCCCAGGTTCCAAACAGCCAGCTCATGCACTAAGGACAGGTCCGGGTCCCACTGCCTGGGTGACTCCCAAATAGTTGAAGCTATTCAATTGTTCAGTTGTCTCACTTATCCAGAGGGCCTGATCCAGTTGGGGGGCTCCACAGGCTTTGGTTCATAATTCATGTTGTTTCCACCAGTTTGGCTATTTGTTCCTGTGCTTTTTCCAATCATGGTCTCTCTCTCTCTCTCTCTCTCTCTCTCTCTCTCTCTCTCTCTCTCTCTCTCTCTCTCTCTCTCTCTCTTTTTCTTCGAGACAGGGGTTCTTTGTGTAGCTTTGCACCTTTCCTGGATCTCACTTGGTAAATCAGGCTGGCCTCCTGAGTGCTGGGATTAAAGGCATGTGCCACCACCGCCCTTGGACTCAACAACTCCCACTCATTCAATTCCTCTTCTTTCTCCGCAATTGGACTCCTAGAGCTCCACCTGGGGCCTGGCTGTGGATCTCAGTCATTGGATGAGATTTCTAGCACGATGGTTTGGACTTTCACTGGATCATTGCTAGTAGTCTACAGTGTAGGTAGGTATCTATGTGGATTTCTGGGGACCTATCTAGCACTTTGCTTCTTCCTGTTCTCATGTGGTCTTCATTTATCATGGTCTCTTATTTTTTGTTCTACCTCTCTGGTCTTGATCCTGCTGGGATCTCCTGCTCCCCTGAGCTCTCTTTCTTTCATCTTGGGCTCTCTTTAAGAAGTGAAATGATGGGGTTGGGGATTTAGCTCAATGGTAGAGTGCTTGTCTAGCAAGCACAAGGCCCTGGGTTCGGTCCTCAGCTCTGGAAAAAAAAAAAAAGAAGTAAAATGATTAGTAGTTTTACAGAAGAATAACAATGAGGCAATAAGAAAATACAAAAAAAATAAAATAATCATTTGGGGGGTTGGGGATTTAGCTCAGTGGTAGAGTGCTTGCCTAGCAAGAGCAAGGCCCTGGGTTCGGTCCTCAGCTCCGGCAAAAGAAAATAATAATAATAATAATAATAATAATAATAATAATAATAATAATAATTTGGTCACCCACGATATAATTGATTAGGGAGCAGTCATGGAGGGCCATGACATACAAATAAAGGTCATGAGTTGGGAAAGGTCAGGTTCCTGGAAACAGAGAGCAACTCAACTCACATAGTAAATAGAAACTTATTTTTAAAAATATAGCATTCTGTCTCCTGCCTTCAAAACAGAGTCAGGCAGATTCCACATGTAATGTTCTTTGGTCACAAAGAAGTTTGAAATCATTTTACAGAACTTTTAATGAGTGAACTAATTCATTTCTAAAACTATTTTCCTTCTGGTGTATAATAACAATATATTGTGGTTTTGATCATTTTTATTGCTAATTCAGAAACATAATCCTTTTTATTGTAATTCATTTTGTGGATATCAATACTGAAGAGTGATAAGAATGTAATAAATCATCTGTTTTAATAATCCTGTTATAATTTTTCACATATTATTATCTTCATTATGATTTGACATTCACAAATATGATTCGACAGTTTACAAAGAATAAATAAATAATACTAATATCAGAAATAGAAATGGCCATTTGAGAAACAAATGAACATAAAACACACTGGTGGTCTCAGCTTCATGACTTCTTAGAAATTATTTCAGGTTCTTCAAGTAGCTGAATTTCAAGAGCATTTGATAGTAATCGCTCTGAAGTATCACACATCCCTGGATATTTTCAGTTATTGCAATGAAGCTTTGATGATATTGAGGTACACTTGATAAATCTGGCTGACATGAATATAAAATATACATGATTATAGTCCAATTATATGTGTCTATTACTATGTTCTATTACTATGAAGAGACACCATTACCAATGCAACTCCCAAAAGAAAACGTTTGATTGGGAGTTTGCTCACAGTTTTAGAGAGTTAGCCCAAGGTCATCATTGTGGGAAGCAGACAGGCATGTGCTGGAGCATTAGCTGAGAGCTTTTTATCCTTATCCTGATCTGCAGGTATTAGTGAGCGAGCAAGTGAGCGAGTGAGAGAGAGAGAGAGATTGAGAGAGAGCGATTGAGAGAGAGCGATTGAGAGAGAGAGAGAGAGAGAGAGAGATTGGGATTTTGAAATCTCAAAGCACACTCCTTGTGAAAATATCTAACAAGGCCACACTCCTATTCCTTCCCAAATAGTTCCACCCCATGCTGATTATGAATGCAAATGCATTCAAATATATGAGCCTATGGGAGCCTTTCTCATTAAAATCACCACTACATGAAAATTCTGATAGGATTTAGAGAAAGAATAGTTTTATGATTTGAATCTTAAAATCTAAGAATCAGTATGAAAATCACAAATCATTATTATGTGAGTTGAAGGAAGTTTTTGAAAGTTGTGAATAATATAGGTTATATATACCCCTGTCAGTTAATTATCAAACTACATCCATTATAGATATGATTAGCTTATTCTTTAAAATGCATAAAAATCATTAATGAAATGTATTACTTCCTATAAAGTTCAAAAATCAGTAAAAAAACACAGAAAACAATTTTATTATATTGATACGTACTTTCACAAAAGGAAAAAAATAGTTAATGTGTGGTACCTTAATTTGAGTTTTCAGGTAAGTGAAAATGTTGGAACATATAACAATATTATGTTGTACTTTCAGTACAGAATAAAACATGGTATCCCTGCCTTTGTTTTTTTTTTATAACTGTGGGCTATTTTTACAATGCAACTCAACTGAAACTCAACATGCTTTTGCTAAGAATTCCACTGAAACTCTTAACCTGACCCCTTTAGACAAAATGTAGAGAGCATTTTATCTTCTAAAAGCAAAGCTCCTAACTAGAAGATAAATTTTCAAAGCTAATATTGTGCCATAATTAAGTATGTTTTATTTCTGGCATGTAAAATTAGTTGAAAATATAAAGTTTAAAAAATAGCATTTCAATAAAATTAAGGATAACAACTGCAGGATCATATGAACAGATTTAGAAGAACAATCCAATGGAACACAATGAATAGTCAGGATAAAATCTCCCCAAATTTAGGTACAAGACATGTGTAACGTTGCAAGTTATAAAATCAACAAAATCAGTACTGTGTTGAACACAACTGAAATTAATAAGAACAAGCAGATAAGCAATTACAGACTAGCAATGCTGAACATCTCTTCATGTATATGTGAAATATTGAAACCATTTATATGAATATATTGAACACAAGTGTATTGTGGTCATTTCTCAGTGAAACCACTTTAGTCAGGATTTGCAAACCTTTTACTGTATCTAACATTTTTTTTTTTTATTTTCTTGGTGCACAGTTGTTTTTAATATTGACAAAACACAATTGGTACATTTGTTCTTTTGTTATTTATGCTTTTCCAGTTGCATAATAAACCTGTAAATTTATTGCCAATTTTAAAGTAGTGAAATTTTGACTTCTTCTACACATCTTATTGTTTTAGCTGTTTAATTGTATTTTTGGCATTTAGCTTTTTGAATACCATTCATTGAAAAGATTCCTCTTTATCTGTAAATGGTGTGGGTATCCTTGCTGAATTCAACTACCAATATATGTGAGAATTTATTGCTTGATTCTGTCATCTATTCTGTGATTGATCTGTCCTTTGATTGTACTATATTGCTTAATCATTATACTTTGAAGTATGTTTAAGGATGTGAGGTATGAGGGCTGTACATTTATTATTTTATAACATGAATTGCTTTTATTTTTATATTTCTTTGCATGTACTTGTGCCACAGTGCACATGTGAAGGTCAGAGACAACTTGGGGATTTTGATTCCTTCTTCTACATGTCCGTTGGGTCTTAGGTACTGGACTTCTGAGTTAACTCTTCTTCCTTCAGTTTTTTCATTATTGTAATATAGTTTTAATTATGATAGGTACTATAAAATTTAATGTGAATTTGATGTAGTAGTGTTAAAAGAGCAAAGATTTAGTTTTTATCATAATTTTTCATGGTTCAGTCCGTGGTCAGTTTTCCTATTTCTTTTATCCTATGCAATTTTTTTCTTTTATCCAAAGCAAAATCATAATGGAATGGTGTGGGAAAAGATGCCCCTAACCTCATGGTGGCCAGGAAGTAACTGTGTGTGTGTGTGTGTGTGTGTGTGTATTAGTGAGTGTATTCAAAACTGCATGTGAAAGTCAATGGACAATTTTTGGAGTTCCTTTTTTCCTTATCATGAGGTCTGGACAACTAACTCTGGTTATCTGGTTAGGCAGAAAATGCCTTACCTAAAGAGTAAAGGTAGGGTGTGAAATGACATCAAATTGAAGACTGAACTGTATGGCTGTCAACACCAATTCACTTGTCATTCATGTAACTGAAATTTGCAAGAACTCAAGCCATGTCCAGAAGTTTAAAACAGTCATTTCAGACAATTCTTTCAATCCAAATACTATCTTGGGGATAATGGCATTCCTGGCATCCCCTGCCACTTGTTCTTACCTTCCTTCTCTGCACTTCTCTTTTGAGAAGTTCCCCCTTTAAAGAATTGCTTTACTGTGTTATCACATGTTATCTCAGTGATTGTCCTATGTAAGCATATTATTCAATATGGGACACTACTGCATTTTCCTAATTTAAAATTGAAAGACAAGTGTATCATTCATAATAGGTGCTCTTCAGTATTGGGACCTAGCTGTAGAGAAAATCAGGCTGCATCATGTAAGGATAGAAGGAAACTAAAGTATGAAATCAAGTAGCAATAGGAGCTTTAGAAGTCTTAACTCAATTTATAGACAACACCACTATAATCCATACCGGTTTTCCTTTCTTTCTAGTCCAACATAAAACTTATTTCCCCCTTTTCTCTCTAGAATTATGTTTTTATCTTTAAGATTTATTTATTACTTATTTATTTATGTATTTATTTATTCATTTATTGCAAAGTGTATGTGTTGTTTGCTTGTTTGGGTGTGGAGACCAGAACACAGTAAGAGATGTTGTTCCTCAGGAGCTGTTTGTGTTGTTTTCTGAGATAAAGTCTCTGACTGACCTGAAGAGAGATAGCTGAGTAGGTGAGGCTGAAGAACAACCACCAGAAGTCCTGTCTCTGCCTAGTGTGTATTACCACATCTAGCTTGTTTTTTAAAACGTGGTTTCTATGGATTTTCAGCTCCTTATACTTACAAGAAAGGCACTTTATTGACAGAGATACTATAAAATAGTCTGAAAGTACTAAAAATTAATAGGTAGCAGCATGCCATAAGTGCCTGTGCTCCCAGTTTGTACATTGAAAATTAAATTATAATTAAACCATAATTTTAATATTTTCAGGACTAAATAGCTATCTGGTATCTTAATCATTTTTTTTCAGGTCATAATGTGTTATGATTACCAACAGAACAAAATGAAGACCATGCTTATTTGGGTGCACCATTCAGACACCTTTTTGCAAGTCATTATTTATTTAGTTTTATTTGTGGGTATTGTACCTTCTGCTGATAGCTAATCTTAATTTGCTTTTCTTTGAACCAGTGGCTCTTCTGCATTAATTGTTGACACCAAGATACTGAGAATCACAAAATGAAAACATAATAATTATGTGTTCCTGTAATTATAGCAAAGACATCCCTTCTAGCAGACACATCAAACAAATTTCTGTGAGAACAATGAACTCTGCCATGACCACAGTGATTCATGTTTTCTAGTTAGCATTTTCCTTCTTTTCTGATCCCAAACACTTCACCAAATAGACTATAGGAAAATTTTCCTGAGGGTTACTTACATTGCATAACAACCATAGGTCATTGGACTACAGCGCTTTTTCTAAAGGCTGCTAAAAAGGTCTTTGTTTAATGGCAAACAGCTTTTACTAAGTTCCCCAGGATTCCAGAAAGGCTAATCAGCAGTTCTAGTCAGCAGCACATTTGTTACCCCGTGACGTGCTGGAGACAGCTGGTTACAAATGGAACTGCCTCTAGAAAAATGCTGTGCAGTGTTTTGTAATAAAGTGTACCAATTAGATGCATTCATTGGGACAAACTGCTTGTCTTCTTCCATCGAGGTGCTTTTTAAAAAATCACAATATCTTTTTGAGCTCACCCATCTGGATTATTATTAATCAAGCAAAACACATCACAAAATATTGATGTGAAAACCATATATACATACTGAATATTTTGTTAGTATCAGCCAGCCTACATAGACTTAAAAGTGATATGATATAGGACAAATTTTTCTCTTTTAAGGGAATCCTATATCTCTGACACAATGAGTGACTTGAGAATTCTGTTCCATAATAGTACTATTAGGAATAAAGATTCACAACCTTACACATATTTGCTTAATTTTCTATTTTGCCATATAAACTTAACATCTACCTATATTGTTTTTTATTGGTATCAGTGTAGTTCAGAGATTATAATTGCCAAAACAGGAGTGTGGAATCATAAGCATACAATGTGGACAAAAATCTGCCCTTCTTTTAGGGTAGAGGGCAACTGGATTATTATACAACATGGAATAGAACAGAACAAGACGGATCAGACTGTTTTCTCTGATGACAATGTTATTACTCAGTTTTCTTAAACACAAAAACACTCAGTGGCTGCCAATACTTAATTCTTCTCTACAATGAATGTAATTTGCATTAGGTCGTGACTTGAATTGTAAATGTTTTTCCATCTCCCTGAATGCAGAAGTAGTATGCATGATGACACTGTTGGCCACCTACTTTTTTTTATTCACAATTTCTATTGTTTATGTTTTATGCATTGTTGATATGTATATAAACACTCAGCACTCATAATTATTTTTTTATGATTGACTTCAAACTGAAGAAGAGACCAATGCAGAAGAATGCTAGCTCCTATAATCAGAGAAATATTCTTGTTGTGGGATGTTCTATATGTCAAATGTGTTGCTCTGACTGGTTAATAAATAAAACATGATTGGCCAGTAGCCATGAAGGTGGGACAAGCAGAAAAGAAAATTCTGGGAAGTGGAAGGCTGAGGCAGAGAGACACTGCCAGCCACCGCCAGGACAAGCAACAATTAAAGGTACCAATAAGCCACAAGCCATGTAGCAAAGTATAGATTAATAGAAATGGGCTAATTTAAGATAGAAGAAGTAGATAACAGGAAGCCTGCCATGGTCATACAGTTTGTAAGCAATATAAGTCTATGTATGTTTACTTGGTTGGGTCTGAGCAACTGTGGGACTGGTGGGTAAGAGAAATTTGTCCTGACCTTGGGCCAGGCAGGACCTGAAAAACTCCAGCTACATATTCTAATGAATAAAATATCACTTACATGTTCATACTAAAAGCCTGCCTTCAAATATATCATAATATTTATTTGTTTCACTTTCTCACCTTTCTACTTGATACAATCAATGTGGTCATTTAATAAAGCCCATTGTCACTTGTCTGAATTAACAGTTTAAATGCTATGTAGTACTTATAAATTTACTTTCAGTAAAAATGAAGAAGTCTCAAAACTGGATCAGGCCCTCTGGATAAGCTTGAACTGTTTAGGAGGCCCCCAGACAGTAGAGCTGGGACCTGTCCTTGGTGCATGAGCTGGCTTTTTAGAGCCTGGGGCCTATGCTGGGACACTTTGATCAGCTTTGGTGTAGGGAGGAGGGGACTGGCCTTCTTAATTAGAGTCCCCTACCCCTGCTTCTGCCACTGTGGATAGAGGGAGCTCCATACATACTTTGATTTCATGGCCTTAAGTTCATGTAAGATCCTGAAATCCAAAGACAGAACATTGAGAGTATTAACTGTTGTCTGTGAAATTATTACTAGCAAATAACGAGTTTACAAAGGATTGTGTCAAATTTAAATGATCTATTAAAAATTATTTTCTGTTCTATATTTACATGTTCCCAGTGTGGGGGGGCATCCCACCCCTAGTTTTCCCAGGGTACTCTTGAGCAGGAGCAGCAGGAGCAGCAAGAAATATTAGAAAAGTAGCTGGAGAGAGACAGACAGAAAACATAGGATAGCCTTATGTGTGTGAGGGAGAGTGGGTAGCGTGAATCTTAAATGTTCTTATTACCTGAGGCCAGATATTGGGGTGAACGCTGGAAGATCAGAGACACAGAACAAGCCACAGCTTCCTCACCTCACCAGTTCCGCAGCTGGTCTTGTTTCCTCAGACTGCAAGCTTCTGTGTCATCCCAATGGCTCTCAGCTGAACTGTGTTGCTCCAAAGCTTGGATGCTTAACCAGGCAAATGCTTAACTAACTTAGTTCCTGGTCCTCACTCCTTATATTCCTTTCTGCTTTCTGCTATCACTCCCTAGGATTAAATCACCATGCCTAGCTGTTTCTTTCTTTTTTTGAACTGAGGATCGAACCCAGGGCCTTGCGCTTGCTAGGCAAGTGCTCTACCACTGAGCTAAATTCCCCAACCCAAGCCTAGCTGCTTCTAAAGAGGCCTTGAACTCAGAGATCGGCTAGCTCTGCCTCCCAAGCGCTGGGATTAAAGGCGTGCACCACCACCACCCAACTTCTGCTATGGCTTGCTCTGACCCATTTTCTAGCCAACATTTTTGGCTTTGTTCTAGTGGCTGTCTGTTAATGACCCCAGATAAATTTATTAGGGTGCACAATATTGTGGGGAACACAATACCACCACAGGGCAGGTGGATCCTAATCCACTGTCTCTGCCAAAGAGCTTTTAAAGGAATGCCAAGGGGAGGAGCAAAAGACCTCCCCCCAGCCACAGCCAAGGACAGACCCCTCCAGCTTCCTGATGACCTTGCCCCATGATCAAAGCATCCCCTTATGCAGCTCTACTGTGTCAGGCCAACTCACATTTCACAAGGAAACGTCTGTGAACTCCCATTGTTCCCAATCAAACTTACTGTGGAGTTTTGAATTAGAAATATTCCTTTGGAGAACTTTAGAAAGTGCAATTTTGATAGAGAAAATAATTCCCCGTGTGTAAGCTTTTACAGTTTAGATCCTCACCCCACTTCCTGTTCATTCTCTGCTTCATGTTTGTTGCTGAAGATGTGATCTTTCAGCTTCCTGTTTCTGCTTCTATGCCTGCCACCATGCCTTTTATTGGCCATCCTACTTCCCCAGCAAGACAGACTCATTCCACTGGAAACATAAGCCAGAATAAACACACACACACACACACACACACACACACACACACACACACACACACACACAGAGAGAGAGAGAGAGAGAGAGAGAGAGACAGAGAGACAGAGAGACAGAGAGACAGAGAGACAGACAGAGACAGAGACAGAGAGACAGAGAGAAAGAGACAGAGAGACAGAGAGAGATCCTTCCTTCTGGTCATGATGTTTTTGTCACAGCAATGTAACTCATACACTCAGGCTGAGATTTAATTCTTATGCATTATTCAGAGATAGGGCAAGAGAGAACATTTAGAAGGTGGGTAGGACATGGAGGAATAACCCATTGTGAATAATGGATGCATAGGTTGACAGGTGTCATTGGTCAAGATAAGCTTTACTCACACAGATACCTTCCTTCATCAGGGAATTTTGCTTGGTGCCCACAAGTAAATAACTGCACACTACGAAGAACCAAGTTAGACCTTTTTAGCCCATGGAACTAGGGGTTGAACTAACCTTTATTCTCTATAATTTTTTTAGTTTGTGGTATGCAGGTATAGCAACAGAAACAAAGCTAAGATACAGCCTAGGGACACAAATAATTAAATAACACATTTAAAAACAAATTTCTAAAAATGTCATTATTATGTATATTCTTTTTTTCTGGTACTGAAAATAGATTTTTTTCAGATAATATATTCTGATTATAGTTTCTCTACCTCCCACTTCCTCACTGGTTCCTTACAATCCAAACGTTTTCTGTCTCTCATTGGAAAAGAGACAGGCTTCTAGAGAATAATAATTCACACACACACACACACACACACACACACACACACGCGTGCGTGCACGAACAAATATATATGTTATACAGTGATACATAAATTAAAGCTACAACAACAATGTATCAGACAGAACTAAGCAAACAGAAGCTGAACAAAAGGAACTGATACAGATATGGACACAGATATTCTTGTTCACTTACTCAGGAATCCCAGGAAAACATAAACCCCTGAGGAGCCATAACAGATACATAAAATCTGCAGGATACAAAAAATAAATTTAAATAAATAAGGTGAAAGTAAAAATGAAAATGAACTGAAAAAAATTAAATAAAATCTGTCACACAACATTATGAGACAAGGAACCTCCAATGTTCTGTTAAGTTCATTTTCTCTTGGCACCTTAGTGCTGGGCATGTGGCCTACCTTTCAAAGTAGTTAGTGTCCCTAGTGAGATTTTCCTAAAAACATTAATTTTCATTTGCAAGTGGTAACCAATTGGAGATAGCTTCTGGATTAGGGATGGGGGAAGGTGTCCATTTCTCCTTTCAGCTCTAGGACCCGATCTAGTGCTGACCTGTACAGGTCCTGTGTATGCTGTCTCAGTCTTTCCGTTCATATACTGCATATATTCCGAAAAAATATATATACTTCCAATTTCTATCTACATTTTGTTCAAGTTAAACCCAGCCCTCAAAAGTATTATATAGAATATTGACAAGAGAAATAACTTTATTACTATTAGAAATCTTTATTTTTAACCCTATGTTTAACTGGAATTCCTCAGGGTTGTCTTAACAATTTGTAACAGTATTATATATAACATTTGTCTTTTTAAATAATTACCTTTAACATTATTTTTTCTTTAAAGCACTGACTGGTCTGGTTTTTCTTTCCATGGTTATCTTATGTAGACAGTTACTACTTCAAGCAAACCTAAGGTACAGAGCATCAACATAATCTGTCTCAGCTACCTTTGTCTAATCTGCCACTGTCACTAAACCTTGCTGCCTGGCCACTTTTAAATGCTCATTGGTTCCTAAATATGCCATATCCAGTATGTTGATACACTTTTGCTCCTCTTAATTTTTTTCTAAAATGGAGTTTTCCATGTTTTGCTAAAAAATAAAACAAAAAACAAACAAACGAAACACAGCTTTCTATCCTTAAACCTAATCTGTTTATGAAAGTATTTTTTATTTTTGTATCTATCTGTCAACAACATCTGTTTTCATTCATTAAATTATTCATGTCAAGAAATGTGCTTAGTTCCTTTTATATTCCTATGCATATCAAAACATTTAAGGATATTTAGTTGACTCAAAATTAAGGAGTGATTAAATTTCCATTGCCTTACGTTTTTCTTCAAAAAGCCTCAAAGTTTTCATTTTGCTTAGAAATCCAAACTATGTATATGATAACAATCAATGTATTATTATACAAAACATGGGCCTCTGAATTGTCTGGCCTTTAAGAGAAGAGTACTCCTATCTGTCCTGGTTTCATTTGTGAGTTCCTTTCTAACATCCCTTCTGTACAAAATAGGTGCACCTTTAAAGCTTTCTTATGGAAATAATAGATTGCTTTGCATTTGAGAGCCCATTAATATATTTATCCCATCAGCATTCTGGCATCTGTTTGAAGGCAATGCTGTCAGTATTGACTGTATCAAATTTGATTTGGGTTTTTAATTGATCACTTACCCAATTGTAAGCTAACTTCAGTGCTTAAATCTTCTATTCAGATTCATTAGTTCCCTCAGAACATAGAAAAGAGGCACTCTGCTGGCTGGGAGCACTCAAATCTACTGTGTGCATACTGTTTAGCAAACCAATCAATTTGTTAACTCAGCACATTTTATAATGGTAATTACACCACTTCTCTATCAATAACAGAGTGATAACGATGGGGAACATTCCAATGAATTGTACCCTTTGAAAATAATCGCTCAGCAAAGAAAGTCATGTTTCTCCTTTGTACTAACAAAGGAAAGTGTGATGTTACAAAGTAGATGTCTGTATAATGCTTAGCTTTCATGTTATGAAAACATTTGTCAGTCGTATTTTGAAAGAATTAAAATGTTTATCATTTGCTATAAACTTTTATTAAATTTTATTATTCTTAATTTGTATGTATTTCATAATTCAGAAAAAGTTGTAACTCATAATACAAACTAGTACCTTGAATTCTATATAAAGCCACATGTACTGCCAAATTTGTATGGAACATATATAAATAGAATTTAAAGTACACATGCAAATAATTCTTCATATAGATAAAAGCATTCAGTTTTTAAATCTCTGCTTTTCTAGGTTTTAGAAGTGCTTATCTATTTGAAAATGTTCATCCTTGTGTATAAATAGTCTGGCAATTTGTTTTATTTTTATTTTTCCTAATTTGATAATGAATTTATCTTTATGCTAAATATCCTTCTAACACAATTCAACACCATAATCTTGTATATTATTAGATAATATATGCAAATATCATATCAAACATGCTTATCTCTTAATCATCTAGGTAAGTGATCACGACTTTCATCAAAAAAAGATACAGGATAAGAGGATGAGCTTACATGAAAAGGTCTGTCTATTTCTAGCTTACTAATCTTGATATTCACCTCCCTGAAGTACCCAGAAGTGATTAGCTCTGAGCAACTGGTGTCTATTTCTGCCGTTCAGGAATTTCCTTTTCATTCTAAAGAGAAACTGGAGCATGTGAAGGCCCCTTTAGAGGGGACAAGAGATGAAGATCCAAATAATAACTCACTATATGAAGTTCTTGAGAAGGAAGTAGAGATAAAAATCACAACCTGGATACAATCAGGCAGGAAGCAACAAGACAATACTACATAGTGCAGTAAGTTATCCCAACAAATTGTTCAGTAGGTGGGTCAGAAGCAGGATTGCAAGGATAATTCTACTTCATCTGTGGATTTTTTTAACACAGGGGTAATGGCTTATTTTCTTACTTGGAAATTTAGGTTAATGTAAACAAACATATTGAAGAAAGGAGCAAAGAGCATACCAAGAAGAAGGAAATGGAAAGAACAGAATCAAGAAGGTTGGAAGTTAGGGGTGCTCAAATGGATGGAGGATGACAACCAGGAAAACAGAAAGGGAAGAAACAAAGAAGGGATATGAGAGGATAAGAACAGCAGATAGATACATGGCTTTGCTGAATATCCCCTGACTACCAACAGTCATGATTAATTGTTGTCACTATTAGTGTGTGTGTGTGTGTGTGTGTGTGTTCATCTGTGCACAGAAGTGAGAGGCAATATTGGAAGTCAGTCATCCTCTTCCACTATGGACCTTGGGGGACACGATCCAGGGTCCTCAGGCTTTAAGGACAAGCACTTTTATCTTCGGAGTCACCTCCCAGCCTGAAGTTATGAACTGAAAGTGGAAATCATCTACTTAGGTATTTTTTCCTACTGAGGTAGGTTTCCCTTCCAATAATAAGTGTTTTCAATTCAGTTTGAGATTTTTTATCATGAGTATTCATACAAACAATGTAATAGCTTCATGGGCTCATCACATTGGAACTGATGGTTATAAAGTAGATAGATCCTGAATATAAAAAATAGATCACAGAAATTTAGAAAATAAAATTCTGGCAAGAAGAATGTGGACATTCTAAACTAGAAACACAGTTAGTTAATGCTTTAGCGATATGATCTATATAAATGAACCTAAATCTAGAATGCCATACCAACTCAATTTACTGACTCATGTATTTCAGCTAGGTAAAGTTTAAACCTCAGGATTGAAACACTGAAATGAAGGCTCTGACTTCTCTTTGAACAGTACTTGTTAGCACCTATTGTCTATGTGGATGCATGAAAGTATGGGTAAGTAGCAAATATGGCTTGGCTTGTTTAATATAACTCAGTGTGTGTGCTGTATAATGTATTTACCTACACATTTTCTTCTGTGAATATCTTCTTACATATAATTTTAATTTCATTTAAGTGGCTTACATTTTTAAAACATCATTGCTTTATATCTTATGTTTAATAATATTTGGAGAGACCCTTAATGTAGCTGGAAGTTTTCCTGTGGCACCCAGACATGGGACAAGAATTTCCACCCAAAATCTGAGAAAGCTTTTTTTTTTTTTTTTTTTTTAAAAAAAGGTTCTAAAATGGAGCCAAGGGCAGCTTCCTAGTTGTGTTTCTCAGGAAAGCTGTGATACAGAGACGCAGTGGTGTGCAGACTTGAGCTACAGTATTCTGGATTCACATCACAGGCTTGAGTCAGGCAGCATGGCAGATTCCTGCCACAGTTCACAGAGGTGTCTCTAAGCTGCACAGTGTGGTGCCTGGTGGATTTAGCCTTTGCTAGTACAGGAAAAAAAGAGGCTTCTGGGCTACATGCTGCTGTGATAGAAGCATAGACCCACTGCCTCCCAGAGTCAGTGGACAGCATGGCTCCCAGAGCTGGTGGTGAATTATCTCCATCATGTTGAAAAGCTGAGATGGGCGGAATCAGCAGCCAAGGCTGCTGCTTCAGTACTAACCACTGCAATTTAAAGCAATAGATTCACAATAAGACAGATTCAGATGGAACAAGACTTTAAATGGTTTACAGTGTGTGTAAAAATGTGCGTAGGCTTGGAAGAGAAAAGGAAATAAACATAGACAGTCATATAAAGAAATAGTTTAAAAAAATAAAGTCTTTAAAGAGAAAGTAAAGATAATATAAAAATAAGCCACATAAAAATGGATATTACACAGAATCTGAATTATATTGTCTTTGGGATTTTTAACTGCAGAGAGACATTTGATTGTGCTGAGTTAAATCAATATGCATATATTTTAAAGATATCTTGATTTCAAATTTTATGTCTAAGAATATATTGCTTTGGAAAAGAGGTTCTGCTTTTGTTTCCACAGAATATGAAAACTTGTGGATTCCTTCTAGACTAATATGGTTTGCCCAGCCAAGACTCCCTGAAAGGTCTCCAATGACACCATGGCCCAAATCATCCAACATCCACTATCAACTTCAAGGCAACTGATTCAGAGAATACAGCCACACAGACAACACCAGTCAGGACTTGACCATAATCCTAAAATTTTCTCAGAATCCCCATAAGATAGCCAGCACCCCCTATCAGCAGGAAGTAGACTAGAAAACTATGCTCACATTCCCAAAAATTGGATTATGGATGTCTCTGTTTAGGTTATTGGTTATAAATTGCTATTGGTCATAGTCAATCTCTTTCTAAAGAAGAAATAGGGGATATGATATAGGATATAGATATGATAGAATAAAATGGTAGATTATTGAACCTCCTTTTAAAGAGTAACAAATTGTTTGAAATGTTTTACATCACTATGAATTTTAGTTTATTGATACAAATTTAAAGTTGATTTTGTTATGCTGTATATATATTTCTACTGTTTAAAGTATTTTGTTTGTGCAGGTCATTTGAAATTGTAGAGTATAGTTGAGAAATAAAGATTAATATTAGTCATCTATGTTAATCAAACTTGTAGTTATGTTAGTTAAGTCTTCTATATATACATAGACATATTTCAATTAGGTAGGTAATCTTCAAATACTTCAAAGACCTACAGAATATTGCACTTAAAATGTGTTAAAAACTTAGACTTTTTGGACAGTGAGACATGTCTGCTCCTGGCAGCACCGATTTATTTCAAAGAGAAAGATGGACATCGAAAACACTCTATATGAAATTTATCTTCTTCATGGCAAAAGTTAGTCATTTGGACAAGAAATTGTTCTTGCCTGGACTGCTTGACAAAATGTTGTATAAACTACACAGGCAGGACCCATAGGAAGGTGACCACTGAACTTTGAAAGGCAAGATGGTCCTTCAGATTCCTGCTTCACAAAGGTGATTGCCAGATATTTTACAGGACACAGAAAATGACTGAGAGACTAGAACTATGGGCTAAAGATGAATGCCCCAATGTTACAGAGGAACTTTGGATGACTGTCCAAGCAGGCAGCTGTCTCTGTCATTTCCAGAATTTTAGAAGTTGCTTACAATGCATTTCCTGTTTACTTAGATAATACTATATATCCTTCTGGGGTCTTTTATGTAATTGAAGACTAGAGAGTTATAATTATGGTTTGCCTTGGTTTTGATAGAAGATATGGTAGATATGAAAGCTTGGACTAACAAACATAGGATAGATAGAATATCTTTTTTGATTTTTGCCAAATAAAAATAGACTAAACATTATAACTACAATTATTGCTTGATAACTGTTTTGTTATATGTAATTTTATTATGTTAAGTTTAAACCTTCCTTTTTAATTAAACAGAAAATGGGAAATGCTGTGGAATAATGCTTTTGTACACTGGTTTAATAAAATGCTAACTGGACAGTAACTGGACAGGAAGTATAGATGGGCTAAGCAGACAAGGAGAAGTCTGGGAAGTAGAAGGCTGAGTCAGGAGACACCAGCCCACCATCCAGGAAGCAGCATGTAATGGCACACAGGTAAAGCCATGGAACATGTGACAACATATAGGTTAACAGAAATGGGCTGAGATTAAGTGTAAGAGCTAATCAGTAGTAAGCCCTAGAAATGGCCAAGGGGTTTTAATTAATATAAGCCTCTGTGTGTTTACCTGGGGGATGTGAGTGGGAAAGATTTGTCCTGACCACGGGCCAGGTGGTACACAGGAAAATTTCCAGCAACACCTTAAACTTTATTTTCTTTATTTTTTAATTGAAAATAGATTCTTCTCTCATACAATGCATCCTGATTACAGTTTTCCCTCCTTCCACCCTTCCAAGCCCCTTCTCCCACCTACCCTCTGCCCAAAATCTGCTCCCTTCTCTTTCTCTTCAGAAAATATCAGGGTTCCAAGACTAAATACCATGAAATAAGATACAATAAGACAAGGCAAAAATGCTTATATTGATGTTGAATAAGTCAACCCAATAGGAGGAAAGGAGTCCGAAGATCAGGCAAAAGAGTCAGAGACACCCCCACCCCCACTGTTAGGAGTCTAACAGCTACAACATACACACAGAGGACTTGTACAGACTCCTATAGTTTCCATGCATGTTTCATTTAATTTTGCCACAGCAATGTCATAACAATATACTGTCACAGATATTTAAGTACAGACGTGCACTTATATAGTAAAACACTTAGCTTCATAAAAATATAGCTACATGAGATTTGATCAATGTTACTAATAGAACAATGAATACTTCATGGATTTATTATTTCTAAAAAATTCTATTTCTACCAAGTAAATCCATTTCTGTTTGAAGTACAGATTACATAAGAGAGCTATTCGAACCAAGAATAGAAGACCTTACATAAAGGATGATGACATGTAAAGGAATGTGCAAGCAATAATTATCCACAGTAATAGAAAAACATTTTATACACTTATTAACTAACATTGGTATACCAATATTGAAGATATGTATTTCTCGTGTTTTGTCAATCATATAGTAAATTGTAAGAGTTACATAATCTGTGTCAGAGACTTTCCATTTTGGCTCCATTGATTTGTACCAAGAATGTATTAATTGCTGTTTGATTAGAAATAGCATCAATATAGGTTAGTGATAGTAATTCATAGTTAATAATGAAAGTTCAATAAAACAACAGCATGAAATTGTCAATGTGCAGATAAATTGCTTTTTAAAACTTTATAGAGATCTGTATAAATCCATAACTTGTTCCTCAACACAGTTTCATTCCCTCATGAAAAGAAATATTGACTTGGTATAAAAAGCAATGCTTGTGATCATGTTAATTTAATATTGTCTTGATAATAAAATGCTACTCAAAATGTTTATATGTAGGCTCCTACGTAGTAGGTCACCTAAAATTGTGTGACTTGAGTTTGCTCAAAATCATACATTGTTGTCTTTGTTTTTTAGAAACTTTAAATCAAACCTGTATTTCACTGAATGACTTTCTAAAATGTGTTCTCTGATCTCAGTGTGATGGTACATGTCTATAATCCCAGGTCATGGGGAGACCTAGGTAGAAGGATTGCTGGGAGGTAGAAGCCAGCTTGGTGAACCTATAGAGACACTGCCTTTACGTTTGGAATTAGCCAAAGGGCTGAGCAACACTAGAGACACTTTGAAAGAAAAAAATCAAAACAAAACAAAACAAACAAACAAAAATGTTCATTATCTTCATTAATGATTACAACTCTGAATTTTGTCCATAAAGTAGGTATTGGGTTTCTAATCTGTGTTCACAGTGTTCTACCATTTTTGCTATAATAAATGTTTGAAGTAAATAAAGCATCAAAATTAGTGTGAAAAGTTAGGCTGGAATCTATATTTCAATACACCCTATGTACCCTCTAGGATAAATGAAATCCAGGTTTACAGAAGCTCTAAAATATGAAGTAAGGAAAATGGAGAATGTGGGTAATTCTTCAGCAAATGTAAAGAGACTGTACTTACTAAAAAACAAGGTATTTGAAATGCACAACAAAGGGCTGTCAAATCAGAATTTTTAGTCAGATATATAAGCTTTTTCATTCTCTCATTTTCTCTTTACATCCTCATCTATCAAGCATGACCCTTTATCTCATAGTTTACCTGACTACTTTTCTGACAACTTGGAATTCATTGTTTTCTCTGCCCTGTTCATTACTTTTATTCCTCAAAAAATTTTGCTACATGTTCACATACACCAGCAAAACAGCAACCACATAAATTTCTTAGAAGTAAACAGTAATAAAGACTGACAAAGTGAGTTGGGATGCTTTCAGCTGTAAAGAACAAGACTCCACTGAGGACATTCTAAAAGAAGTAGTTTGTGTTGCTTCACTTTCGAGGATGTCCTGATGATTGGGAACGAATCTACAGTTCCTTAATCCAAAACAATCCTCAGGAGAACAGTACAATTATTATACTCTTCTCTGTCTTGAGTCAAGAGAGATACTGGCTCTCCTAGTGGCTTAAGTATAAACCACAAAAGGTTCAAAAGATTCAGTTGCTTGTTGTAAGTCTTTTCACAGTGGATAGTTTGCTTACATCACTCATAATTTACAAGGAAATCACTAATCAGGAGATATTAAAATTCACTCCTGAAAATTTAGTACTGGCTTGAATGATTCTGGAATAAGTTTTAAAATGGGCACATTGGCTTATAAGTGAATATTCCTGGAGTTTAAGTTACTTTTGTTATATTATTATTATTATTATTATTATTATTATTATTATTATTATTTTGTATTACATCCCATGTGTGAGAGTAAATGTTTTAGAAGTCTGTCTCTGATTGAACAATACCAATTTAACTGACGAATTATATTGAATTCACCTTGTCAATAGGATGCTTAATCAGAGGTTTACATTGATAAACACCTTGCTATGTAAACAAAACAATTAATTGTTAATTTTAAGAACTCCATGATGGTAAGTAACTTGGAGTTTTTAATTCCCTTATATGTCAAAGGAATCCTTTTTATTTTTTTCTATCATGTGTTATACTTTTAAAATTCATTTGCTTTTCTTTTTATTTTTTTTTGATATATGTAGCAAGAAGTAGCACTGAACTTAGTATGGAGCTGAGTTTGGATTTGCACTAGTTCTCCAGCCTCCACCTCCCAAGCACTGAGATTATCTGCCTTAAACACACCTCGTACATTGAGACAGGGGGAGGGGCTTGGACCTGCCTCTACTAAATGTACCTCCAAATGGGAGGCCTTATGTTCTTGTAGGAGGGAATGGGGGTGGGGGTGGGAGGAGGAGGCTGGAGGGACAGGAGCAGAGAACAGGGGCAATCTTTTGTTTGTAAGATGAATAAAAATTTTTTCTTAATAAAAAAAAAAAAACACAGAACTGGACCTCACAATACTTAACTACACTGGAAGCCAATACTCTTGTGCAGTCCTTCTAAATGTCCATGACAATAATATGTGTGACTTTGACAGACCCCCTTTTACTGGTGTCCCTATAAAACTCCTAGATGGGAATAATCACTCCTCATGTTTAATAAACTTTAATACTTTTCTACTTTAGTCTGCTTCCTCATTAAGATTTTAATATAAAGTTAATGCAGTAAACTTCCAATCGGTAAAACTAGAAATCAAGATACCTTTACAACAATTTTTTCATTGATTATTGATTAATATCTTAGGAGTTAAAACAAGTTTGCAACTACCCTTTGAAAATCTTATTTACATATACATAAGCAAGTGTTTTATGCTGGTTGTCATTCTTTATTGAACTCCAACTTTTCTTTTTAGAGATTGTCTCTCATTTTTTATGTTGGTGCTCAACAATTGGCTATACTGAATGCCTAGGGATCTGCATGGATCCATCTGACTCTAATTTCCTTGAGCTTCGACTGTAGAAATTCACAACTACTTGGTCAGCTAGAGAGATGAACTCAGGCCCTCAAGCATGGAAAACACTTTAGCAACTGAGCCATTTCCTCAGTCCCCACAAAATCTTAAATATTTTTCCACTATTGCTGGAGAAAGGTACTTGTTTTTGTGTAATGATGTATACAGGGTACTTTAAATATAGGTAGTGTGCATTTGTTGCACATATATATTTTTTCCAGGAATAGTAATTGAATACAAACTTGATATAGAAGGAGGCTGTTAGTAAAACTTGATTTTGATTCCTGACACTATATGAAAATTGGTGGTATCCATTGGTGTAAATGGAAAGGGCATTAATGGCAGAAGAGTACAACCACTTTCCTAAGGTCCTTGGTCATGGTTGCAGGTGTATCCTCAATATGCTTTAACACGTTTTACTGTCTGCAATGTATCTTATGCATCATTTCTTCTTTGGTTCATGGTTTTTGACAAGCCAGAGGCATATTATCAAAAGGAGAATGCTTATCAATGATCTTAATTGTACAATTAACATGCAAATATGACTTGTTTTACTCTCAAGCACTAAGTAGTTGCTTCTTTATTTTCATTTTGGAGCACACAACAATTTATGCATAATAAAAGCCTGTAGCACAATTTCTTCTCCCATCATGTATATCAACTGCCTTGATTGTTTGACTGTTCTTCTAGTGAATAAATATCAACAGTAATGATTTCCATACCTTTCACCCTGTTGTTATACTGAGTAATTTCCTAACCAATGTTCTGTGACTGCTGAACAATGTTAAGAGAATATCTTTGCGTTTCCTTACTGGTGAGGTATGAATTCTTTGGAGATAAGCCTCAGATTATTACAGATCTTTTGGATCTACTTTAGTGTGCCACTTAACTGAAAAACATCAACTAAATCTCAATGAGTCTCCTTTGAAAAAGTCAAAATATTTAGGATGTTTTAAAGTTCTTTTCATATATTTATTATTTGTAGGTATCTATAAATGTGTGTATATCATAGTGTACCCATTCATATCAGAGGACACCCTGTGTGAGCCTGTTTTCTCCTTTCACTGTGTGGATCTTAGGGAATGAACTGAGGTCATCAATCTTATAGGCAGGCACCTTTAATAACAGAGCTATTTTGTGGGCTCATGTGTATATTGAGAATTGAGAGGTCATATATCCATTGTCATTTAAATAAGATCCTGCTTTCAAACAATTTTCAATAACTTTTTCTATGGCATATTTTTAATAAGAAGAAAACCTTTCAGTTTCCTTACAGTTCTCTGTGCTAACATTACCAATGCTCATTTTCAAACTAAATGTATATATTGATGGGAATTGTGTGAAAATATCCATGCATTCTTGGCTAACCATATGTTAATATTTAAACATTGAATACACCATTACAGATTAATCTAGTATTTTGATTTTGCTATCATTTGAGATTTTGGGTAATATTTGTAAGAAATGTATAGGTAATCGTATCCGAAAATCTTTCCTTAGTAGACATTTAATTGAGAGGTGAACTCATAGTGTTATTTTAAGAACTTTCAAATGAAATTGGGCTGTTCATTCAGATAATGGTTGGATAGGTAAGTGATCTAGGCAAATACTTGGCTTAGACATTTTACACAACTAATTGGATCACCCTTCACATCTTGTGAAATTACTCTGAACACAAGAGCAGATGTTCAGCACATCAGAATTAAGAAAGAATACAGAAAGTGCAGTAGCCCTTGACATTCTGAAGATGGCCTGGCACTTGCTTCTAGGACAAGTAATTTGCCTATCAGATACAAACATTCTCACAGAACACTGGCCTCCGACAATGTTGCTCAGAGACCGTGATAAAATGCGACAAGTAGAGGGCACTTCCTAATGTCATCTAAGCATGGGAAGAAACATCATAAAACACAAAATTAGCACACAGCTCTGCCTTATGTAAGAGAGACAGCTGCTCTTTAAATAATTACAACTTAATACTTTAGCTAGCATTCCCTTTCTATAGATATGTTTCAGTCACCAAACCAATCAAGGAATGACTCCTAAGTTCTCCTTGTATCCATGATAGTAAACCCTGTCTTCTCTAGCCTTTTCTAAAAATTATACAAAGGCCTCAATTCTGCCACAAAGCCCCTACCCAAATAGCTTCTAACTGCAAAGAATAACAGACCTACCTTATTTAACTGCAGGTGTATTTTTAGTAGAGCCGTTAATTAAAATTGACAATAGCTAAGTAATGTTACAAAGGTAATCAGCTCTGGTCTTTGAATACTTACATTATGGGTCTGGCTTTGGGGTGTGTTCCCAGCTCCTGTGCTGGGTGGATCATAATCACCCTTAACATAAGATCCAAATGATCTGACGCCCTCATCTGTACATGTGTACCACTGTCCTCCCTCACACATATTTTTTTAAATTATTTAAGCTATATTGGATATATTATGTCAAATCAATTTGTGTCATTGAGTACACACACACACACACACACACACACACACACACACACACACACACATTTTCCCACCATGATAGACAAAGTATAAGAAAATAAAAAATAATGTGAATTTATCATCTTTGAATGTTTTTCACCATGAGTTCATGTATACAGAGAGGAACTTAGTAGAAGGGAGTGGAACACAGATTATATAACCTCCTAAAATATGCAAATATTAAGCCCTGCAAACAAATGCAGTGTCACACTGCACTATAACAGGAATGTCAATGTGCAGTTAAGGGTTTGGGCATGAAAACAAGGAGACTATCCCGGGCTGTTTGAGTGACCTCAAAGAGATCACATGAGCTTTTGAAAGCAGAGCACTCAGTGACTAAAGAGGTGTGTGTGGTAGCAGTCAGAGAGCTTCCAGGATAAGAGGTATGTGGCCAGCTGCTGTGAGACAGGGGCAGACAAAAAGTCATTATATGACCTTTTAGGAAATATGACCATACGGCAGCTGACAGATGATATGGAATAAGAAGCCCCATTCCTATAAGTACCAAGAGAAAGTGCATTCATCTCCCTGTGGGTGGCCTGGCACTGTATCCTCAGCCTTCTGAAGGGATCGTTTCTTTGCTAACAACTGGATTCATGGTCTAAGCAGAGAATAGACTGTGCTTCACTTAATGTGGATTTCTGATCAACAGGCTGTGAGAAAGTAAACAGGTGTGGCCTCCAGCTGCCAGCACTGTAGACAGTTGTTACCCAGCAACATAAACTTGCTCATTCCATTTAAAGCCAAGGACTAAATAGTTTCCTCTGATTAGAAATAATGCTGTTAATCAAACTAAGTCTGATTCAGAAAGAAAATACTATATTCTCACATATATAGGGAACAGATGTAAAATTACAATCACACACACACAAAAACTTAAACGTTTCTTCTTCACTCTTTTATGAAGAAATATGTAGTCTGAAATTTTTCTGTATGCTGTCTAGCCAGGCAGTCCCTTAGGTGCTTATAAAAAAATCACTCAAAAGCTTATATTAATTATAACTGCTTGGCCATTAACTCAGGCTTGTTATTGACTAGCTCTTACATTTAAATTAAGCCATAATTCTTATATATGTTTAGACACATGGCTTGGTAACTTTTTTTATTTTTGCCTTGTCATCTTGCTTTCTTTGTGTCTGGGTGGAGGCTCCTGACTCAGCATTCTTCTTCTCAGAATTCTCTTTGTCTGCTTATCCTGCCTATACTTCCTGCCTGGCTACTGGCCAATCAGCACTTTTTTAATCATCCAATCAGAGAAACACACATCTACAGCATCCAGAATGACATTCCACAGCACTTCCTCTTTTCTGTCTATTCAAAAAGGAAGGTTTTAACTTTAATATAGTGAAATCCATATAATAGAATAGTTATCAAGCAAGAATTACAGCTACTTTATCTAATTTATTTGTATTTAAAGAAAATATTTTATCTATCTTATATTTGTGAGTCTTAAGTTTTATATCTAATTTATTTTTTATCATAATCAAGGAAAATTATAACTATCTAGTCTTCAACTACATCAAAGGTTCCAGAAGGATATAATATTAACTAAGTAAACAGGAAGTGCATTGTAAGCAACTTCCAGAAATCTAGAATGACATAGACACCTGGCTACCTGGAGAGTCACCCAAAGTTCCTCAACAATGTTGGGGCATCCATCTTCAGCCTATAGGTCTAGTCTCTCAGTCATTTTTTCTAGTGTCGTGTAGAATGTCTGGCAGTGTCTTCTGTGAAGCAAAAACCAGAAGGACCATTTTGCATTGTTTTGGCAAATTCAGTGGTCATTTTCCTATGAATCCTGCATGTCCAGTCAATACAACATTTTGTCAAGCAGTCCAGGTAAGAACAATTTCTTGCCCAAATGACTAACTTTTGCCATAAGGAAATCAACGTCCATAATGTTTTTTTTTTTTGTTTTGTTTTTGTTTTTGTTTTTTTTTTAATGACTATTATCTTCCCTGAAGTAGATTGGCACGGTCAGGAGCAGACATGTATCAATGTCCAGAAAATCAAAGTTCTTAAAACATTTTAAATGTTATATTCTGTAGGTCTTTGAAGCATTTGAAGATTTCCTAAATAATTGAAATATATCTATGTATACCTAGAAAACTTAACTAACATGACTTTAAGTTTGATTATCATGGAGACTAATTATTAATCTGCATTTCTTAATTATACATTACAATTTTAAATGAGCTATATACGCATAATACATTGAAAAAGAGTAGAAATATACATACACTACAACAAAATTAAATTTAAATTTGTAATAAACTAAAATCTGTAGCAACTTAAAAAATAGATTCTTTTTAAGTTTTAGATTCTTTTAAAAATCTTGAAAAGTAGATTCAATACATCCTATCAAATGTATATACTATACCCCTTTTTTCTTTAGAAAGATATTGACAATGACCAATTGTAACCAATCTCTGACAAAGACAAATATCCATAATCCATTTTTGGAAAATGTGGGCATAGTGTTCTAGGCTACTTCTGGCTGACAGGGGGCACTTGTAGTCTTATGGGGATCCTGAGAAAATTCAAGATAATGGTCAAGTCTTGGGAAGACTGGATATAACCTTTGTTGATTGGTACCATCTTTTAAGGTTTAGTAGTCTGACTTGATCAAGTTGGATCCATCTTAACCTGGAAAAATCCATAGCCTCTTGTTTCCAAAGCACCATATCCTTAGATCCAAATTTTGAAGTCAAGAATATATTTATGTCATTTAAATCAAATGTCTTTCTGCAGTTAAAAATCCCAAAGACAACATAATCCAAAGGTCCTTCTGATTCTTGCTTCACAGAAGACACTGCCAGACATTCTACAGGACACAAGAAAAAAATGACTGAAAGACTAGACCTATAGGCTGAAGATGGATGCCCCAACATTGTAATATCCTTTTTTTTTTTCAAGACAGGGTTTCCCTGTGTAGCTTTGTGCCTTTGCTGGAACTCACTTGGTAGCCCAGGCTGGCCTTGAACTCACAGAGATCCACCTGGCTCTGCCTCCTGAGTGCTGGGATTAAAGGAGTGCACCACCACCGGCTGGCTGTAATATCCCTCTTTACCTGGTTTATTTTTTATATTACCTTTATTTTCTCTTTAGAGACTTTAATTTTTAAAACTAATTTTATATAATTGTCTATATTCATTTATTCTCTCTTCTAAGCCTATGTATATTTTTATGTACATTTAAAAGCATTTAAAGTCTTATTCCATCTGTATTTGCGTTATTGTGAATCTATTGCTTTAAACTGGATTGGCTAGTACTGCAGCAGCAGCCTTGGCAGCAGACTCCACCCATCTCAGCCTTTCAACATGGCTGAGATAATTTACCCCCAGCTCTGGGAACCATGCTCTTTGCTAACTCTAGGAGGCAGTGGATCTATGCCTTTATCAAGGAGCTTATTGCCCAAAAACATATTTTTTTGTTTTTGTTTTTTTGGTCTGTACTTGAAAAAGCTAAACCCTCTATGTAGTGCAGTGCATAGCTTGGAGACACCATTGTATACTCCAGCAGGAATCCACCATGCTGCATTAAAACCCACATGCCATTAACCCACCATACTGTAGCTCAAGTCTGCATGTCACAGTGTCTCTGTACTTTGGTGTCTCTATATCTTGGCCCCCATGAGACATGAAGTAGAAAGCTGTTCTTAGTTCAATTTTAGAATTTCTTTTTAAGTTCTCTCAAGTTTTAGGTGAAAAGTCTTTCCCCAAATTGGGTGCCATTCATAGTCTGAAATTTTTCTGTATTCCACCCAGCCATATGTTCCCACAGCTGCTTATTAAATAATCACTCAGAAGCTTACATTAATTACAATTGCTTTGCCATTAGCTCAGGCTTACTATTGACTAGCTCTTACACTTAAATCAACTCATAATTCTTATATATGTTTAGCCATGTGGCTTGGTACCCTTTCTCTAGTTTCTACCTTGTCATCTTGCTTCCTTGGTGTTTGGCTGGAAACTCCTGACTCAGCCTTCCTCTTTCCAGAATACTCCTTGTCTGTTTATTCCATCTGTATTTCCTGCCTGGCTACTGGCCAATCAGTATTTTATTTATCAACCAATCAGAGCAACACACATTCTCAGCATACAGAATAATATTCCACAGCAGAAATATGTGATTTAGAAGCTCATCATCCATGTACCTTCTTACCTCCATTTGCTTTGTTTGAACTTAAAGTTCACTTCTATTTTCTCTATTTTTAATTTTCATTGTGTTTTATCACACAATTGAAATAATAGAAGATAAATGAAACTCATCTTAAAGTAGTATCTACGCAATAAGAAACTCTAGTAAGGTAACATGCAAGTTACATATATGAATATAGATGAATCTGATGCATGGTTGCAAACATAAAATTTCTTACAATAAAGCTATTGGCTTGTAGTTGGAGAGCTTATCTCCAGGTGCCACCAAGCCCCTGCAGTACCATAACCCACATATAAAATAATCATACAGACACTTATATTATTTAAACTGCTTGGCCATTAGCTCAGGCCTACCATTGTCTAGCTCTTACTCTTATATTGGCCTGAGAGCAAAATCTCAAAATTATAATAACCTGATGAAGAAATGGAAAGTTCTTAGGAAACCTGTCCAGCCATTTAAACACAATGAGAAGACGAAGTTGAAATACAAACAGATTTCAATATGTTTATCTGAAAGTTTGTTATATGATCAAAAGGAAGAACACATTTTGAAACAGACAGCACTTAAAATGTACATGTAATTACTTAAGAGCATTACAAAATATGTAAATACATATATATTTATGTCCCAGTATTTTGAGATCACAAAAATCATGCAAAACTCTGTAGATCTATTATATGACTTTAATCAATTTTATATGTGGTATCCCTTTATGTTTTTACTGTTATTAAGAAAAAATATGTGTTATATACCAGGAATTCCTGAACCTAAACTGATTTTAAAATTGTATTTGGAAGAGATAATCACTGTGCCTTGTCAGACAATTTAAGTTATCAGGGATTCCTTCTACATGTCACCGACAAAGAATCTTTCTAATTCAGCATGGCAAACTTCAAATGTAAATTTTCCTTAGTATGAGCTCTTGAATTAACACCAGTTTTTATATCATTGAAACATAAGGCATTCCTTATATGTCAATAGATTTTAATTTTACTTTTTTAAATATTTTTTAATTAAAGTGAAAGTTTTATTATTCTTTGAGATTTTCACACAATGTCTTTTGGTCAAATCACTCCCTCTCCTCCAACTCCTAGCAGATCTACCCTTACTTCCCTACCCACCCAATCTCATCTCCTCTTTAAAAACAAAATGAAACAAGCAAATTAACTAACAAAAGCAATCAAGTCCAAATTGTGTTGCTCAATACTCTTGGATTTGGGGCCATCCACTGACATGTGGCTGACATACCAGGAATAATGTCCTTAAAGGAAACTTATTCTATCAGCAGCTTCCATGAAACTTACTGTACTCATACCTGTTATTAAACTTTTGAAAATTCACTGATCTGAGTTAGTCCACTTCATGCTCGTTAAGCCTATTAAGAGACTTTAATGCCATGCATAACAGTGTCTTGAGTAAGTTTCCTTTTCTCATACCAATCTGAACATCCTAGCTGTGTCTGTCTTTCAGCTACTATACATTCATTGGTGGCATATTGTGCAACATTCCAAGAGAACATCTCACCACCTCCCTCTCTCTTTCTGTTTGCCACTTATCAAGAAGGATGTAACATGTTGGCAGTAAGGAAAAGAAAAGGTTCTCAAGAACCTTAAGTTCTTAATTAATTGAATTTCCTGTGCCCAACTTTATTTACAATAAATATTGAAACCGAGTCAGCATATTATCAAGGAAATTATCTTAGAAAATTGAAAAATTAAATTAATATTGTATGAGGCATGTGTAATTAAGCTTAATTTCTAATAAAGACTTATTCATATCCTCCACCCTTAATTTCTAATACTTGTGGTACAATTGTGCTTATTTTTATGATTCATTAAATATTATGTCACAGGTAGATATGCAAACTTTTTTCTTCATACTCACTTTATCAGTTGGTATCTAGTTTCCTTCTCTATTGCTGTGATAAACACCATGGCCAAGAGCAATTTGTAGGGGCAAGTTCTTATGTTAATTTACAGGTTATGATCCATCACCAAGGGCAGCCAGGGCAAGAGCTAAATGCAGGAATGCAGAGGCAGGAACTGAAGTGAAGGCCATGAAGCAATACTGCTGCTTACTGGCTTACTCCCCCCTGGCTTGCTCACATTGCATTTTCATATAGCTCAGGCTCAGTTGCCCAAGGTCCATGGCAGCAGATGAAATCTTGAATGAATATATAGTTTTGACATGGGTGCAGATGCATCAAGAATCCCAATAACTGAGATGTAAATAATGGGAATGTCTTCCTCTGATAAAAGTATGAATGTTCATGAACAATTGATCTTTAGATAGAACTAGTATATAAAAAGCATTGACTGTATTTTCCTAATACTAGTGGACAGATGTTTATATCATGAGACTGTGTCCCAATAGGGACCTCCCAGAGACTAGCTGAGCCCTCTCTCTGTGCTTTATGTAATATATACTAAGTTTCTGGGTTGTGTAGTAGGTGTCCTCTATCAGAATGTGCTCAAACCACTCAATTCTACCTTTTCTATTCATGTGTCTGTTGTTTCTTCATTCCTGTGTTAGTCAGGTCAACCCCAAACCTATCAGACAGAAAGACAGGGTGGCACCACCCACAGTAGGCTGGGCATTAACTGTATCAATTGGCAACCAAGAAAAAGCTCCACAGATAGGCCAAAGTCTAGTACAATGGAAGCAGTGCCTTAATCATGATGTCATCATCTCAGGTATGTCTAGGTTTGTCTCAATGAAAAAACAATGGAAGTTGTTAACAACTAGTGCCATTTATCATTGGTACAATTATAAAGCATATTTAAGGGTATGATCTACATTCTAACACTTAAAATTTTGATATAAGCAAATTAACATTAACTAATAGAGAAAGGGCTAAATCCCCAAATCCATATTTTATAATGTAATAACACTATTTTGTCTGCATTGTATACAAAAGGGAACAAATAAAACTAAACAAGGAGAGGTGGTTCTTGTGAAGCAAATAAGAATCATTTAATTTTTCAAGTTATTTTGAAAGCAGGAAAGTAGAACTGCTATAGATTTTGGAGAGAAGTCATATTTCTAGTAAAGTTAACTCAACAGAGAGGTAAGGAAAAGAAGACCCCATTCAGAAGTCTAGAATAATGATTGCATTCCCATGGTAAAATCTTGTGCTCTAAATATTACTGATAGTGTTGACTATGATTTGCTTTTACTACTGGCACATGTAGGTGACTATGGGAAAATATATCAGCAAGAGATTATGATTGAAGGAAAGTAAACATGGGGCATATTGTCATCAACAGGATCTGGGAACCAGCAGTAATAGTAATGATGACTAAAATTCACATTTCCTAAGTGTTCATTTCATTTCCGGTGTTTTTGTTCAGCACATTACATCATTTATCAGTAATTACAATGATTTTAATATGTATAATTGCAGAGAAGATGAACCAGAAGTAACATCATGATTGAAGAATGTCCAACTGATGAGACGGTTTGAAAAATGTAAGCTATTCAACCATGCCAGAAATGAAGCAATAACAATGTAAAGGACAAACTATAACCACATTTCCCTTCATTTACACTGCAAAATAATGATTCCTATAGTGAAGTAATGATAATGATATTTAACTAATATCAAGTTTAAAACTCTAGGCAATGATGTTACAGTATTTTTTGTTACAGTATTTCCCTTTCTTAAAGTCCATTTGAGTAAGATAATAAATATTTCTCAAATTTCCAGTGTTAGTAACATATAGTATAATTTATTGAGTTCACCTTTACCTGTTCCTTAAAGTAAATATATTTGAAACAAATTTTGATGTTGAAGGACTGATAAAAGCTTTTTTGCAGATTCTGCCAAACATATGAGATGAATCCTTTACCAACCTTCTCCAGACTTCTGCTTTTCTTGAGTCCCAGAACATTTCCTCATCTATTCTCACAGGCTTTCAATAGTACCTTAGTTTAATCTAAACCTTCTAATTCTTTTGCTTCAGCTTTTGCGCTTGGGCTTTTCTCATTCTCTTCTGTAAATCTTACTCTTACTCTATGGCTTGCTGTGTAGCTGGGTGACTGGACCCTAGTGTCCTCCTAGTTCTCTGGCTACTTCTCCTGTCTCCCAGATTTCTCCTTCTATATACTCACTCTTCCTGACAGCCCTGCCTATACTTTCTTCTGCCTTGCTGTTGGCCATTCAGTTCTTTATTAAACCATCAGGTGTTTTAGACAGGTAACACAGCTTCACAGATTAAAAAAAAAATGCAACATAAAAAAAGTAACACACCTTAAAATAATATTCCCAAACACCCAAAAACCACAGTGGTAGAAAGTGAACTAACACAGGAAGGATCGGCTTTTCTTTCATACTTGTGGAAGGGTAGAATCCTAGTTCCCACAATTCAAGGTGAAGAAAGACCTCCATGCTTCTACTCTGACCAGGTCTTTGTAATGCTCCCTTTTCTGTTGTTACTTGAGGACTGTTTCTTCTCTAAGTTTCCCTTTAAAATTCCTAGTTGATGGTGAATTAATCAGAATGGAACTCAATTGATTAAAAAACTATCTGTTGATATTGAACAGGATCTGCTTTTAACACTTAAAGTCTAGTTTCTTTGTCTTAGGTAATGTAAATATGCGTGTGTAAGAAATACTGAGGGGGAGCCAGGCAGTGGTGGCGCACGCCTTTAATCCTAGCACGCAGGAGGCAGAGTCAGGAGGATCTCTGTGAGTTCAAGGACAGCCTGGTCTACAAAGCGAGATCCAGGAAAGGCACAAAGTTACACAGAGAAACCCTGTCTCAAAAAAACAAAAAAACAAAAGACAAACAAACAAAAAAGAAACACTGTGGGTTCCTGAGAAGGCCTGCCAGTCAAGCACAGGAAGAAAACTAGCTCTGAGTAGGTTTGAAATAAAGTTGTCAAAGTTACCTACAGAAAGCATTATTTCCTAAATTGAATTTAAAAAGTCACATAGTTATTCTTGCTTAACTGAACAATGTTATATACTTAAAGAGAAGATTTCTGAAAGACTGGAATTCCATGATACAATACCTTAAAAAATATGTATGTTAAAGTAACAGAACACACTAATTTAGACACTTGTGAATCTTTTGGAGATCACTGTATAATTTATAGCAGAGAGGATAGCATAGTTGGGAGGTAGGCACCCCAGAGAGACAAGTAGATTGGCAGTGATAGACACCACAATGAAAGCTGAACACAAACAGGTTAACTGGGATCTGGACTCTGGAATCTCCCAACTGCACAAACACTAGCAGTCTCATATCTACTGCAGACAGAAAATAGCACACTAAATTTTTTTTGATTAAAATTAAAATCAAGCAACACAACAATATGTTTCAAATTATGAAAAATGTGTAAAATAGACTTCATTACTTTAGCATTACTTTTTCTTCATGTCACATTTAATGTATCCTCCCCAAAATGTCTGAGTATTTTTTGTTGTTGTTTTTTTATTCCTAGAGAGTGATTCTCAACTTTCCCAATGCTGTGTGCCTTTAATACAGTTCTTCATGTTGTGTTGATCCCCAAACATAAAATTCTTTGCATTGCTACTTCATAACTCTAATTTTGCTACTTTTAGGAATCATAGTATAAATATCTGTGTTTTCCAATGGCCTTAGATGACCTCTGTGAATATATTTTAGGCCCCCTAAGGGACATGACTCACAGGTTGAGAACCACTGTCCTAAAGGGAAGTTATCTGCTTAGTAAAATTTTCACAAGTACACAAAGCTCATGATCATACAGAAAAAACATCCCCCCAACAGAGGTGACAAAAATATACTATAAAGTCTTCATAGGGACATTAAGAATAAATGGGGATTAAGAGTTATCTCATCAGGTAAGAAGCTCCAAGTCAAGTGTGATCACCTGTGGTTCAAACCATGGGATTCATCTGGTGATAGGAGAGAGATGATTACTACAAGTTACACCATGAACTCTAAATGTATACCATGGAACTTGCATGCCCACAGGCACATCCCCCCACCAACACACAAACAAATAAGTAAATAATAACATGTAAATAAAGAAAAAGAAACATGAAAAATTGACTCTGAAGGAGAGGCAGCCAAGGAAGAGAATACAAAAAAAAAATCATAGAAACATCTAAAAAGAGAAAAATATTTCTACTAAAATACAAGAAAAAATAAGCTTAATATAGCATATATGGTGTCTTAGTTGGGTTTGCTACTGCTGTAATGAAACACCATGACCAAAAGCAACTTGGAGAGAAAATGGCTTATTTCTCCCACAGTTCCATGTCACATCTCCTCATTGAAAGCAGTGCAGACAGGAACTGAAGCAGGACAGGAACCTGGAGGCAGGAGCTGAGGCTGAGGTCATGGAAGGGTTCTGATTACTAGCTGCCCCCAATGGCTTACTCAGCCTGCATTTATATGACTCCCAGGACCAGGAATACAGTAAAGATTCCACCCACAGAAATATAGATTGTCCCCCCATCAATCACTAATAAAAAAAAAATGCCCTACAGGCTTGCTTAAAACCTGATCTAATTGAGGCATTTTCTCAATTGAGGTTCTCCCTCTGAGATGACTCTACTCTTTGTCAAATTGAATTAAAGTCATTGTCAAGTTGAATTAAAGCTATTCAGTGTGTGCACCAATCATCACTCTTCATTATGGGAATGAACGAGAAAGGGGAGAACCTGTCTCCCCATTGGAATTAGGAACTGTAGATTAACTGGGAAATGAAATCTTTCTTTAAACTTTAGATTTACAAAAACACAGTGGCTGTGCTTCAATCTGTCCACACCCTAGGTTCAACCATTCTGAGGACAGAGATGCATTTCCTTACTTTTCTCAAAGTGTCCCTCCACAATCTCCAGCTGCTGTTGCTGCAAGAGGAAATGGGAAGGTGAAAGTGGAATGACTTGTAAGGATGTCTAAACACTGATCAACCTAAATATTTTTTTTTTTTTTTTATTTTCGAGCTTTTACAGAGTGTCACCCACATCAGGTTGTCAGCAAATATTTTTAGTGTGTTGATTTTGCTAAGGCTTTATAAGACATCTCTGTTTTTCATAAATACCACAGTCATTCATTCATGTTCATCATGTTTTACAGAGGAAAGAAACAGCAAGTGAGTCCATATGGGTGCATTAACTGTGTCTCTCGGCTTCCATCTAACGTTAGGAGTGGTTTAGTTTCTCTGCATGTCTAACTGGCAACCTGCAATATTTATGGTAGATGAAGCCTCGATATAAGCCTGAATATAAGCCTGTATCCATCTGCTTTAGTCTTCTGCTGCCTGCGCCTGTGACTTATAGCAGACATGGGTTTCTCCATTCCTTTCACAGTGTTAGTTCTTTTATCAGATATTTGGATACATTCTGTGACCTGTTCCAAGTACTAAATAACAGTAATTGCCCACAGTGCTTGGTAAAACTAGCCAAGATCTGAATTCTAGTCAAGGATTTGACAAAGCTTAGTTTTAATAAATGCTTCATCAGTATATATCATATTAAAAAGAGTCACTGAGCAAATCATAGATGACAACTTTGTCCCATTTTACTTGTAAGTACTGTAAAATTTGAAAAGACACACATGTAGACAACACAGTTTGGGTGAGTTTTGTAAAGAACTTGAACTACGGATATACAGGACACAGAGGACTGATGAATTTCAGAGTATGGTAAATGAGTTCAACTGTTTCACAAATGATTGACTTAAACAAAGGTATAAACAGGATAGGAAGGATATGACCCAAACCTACTTTATTAAACATTTGGAAGAAATCTGCACTGAATAAATTTATGGCCAATGTATACTGCATATCCTAAATTTTAATAAAATTGTTTAAAAAGCTTCTGTAATTGACTGAAAACTATTTAAATATTTTACTATATTTCGAATTTTTATTTTGATTGCATTAAAATTTGATCAGTTTCATCTACAGTTTCAAAGATAAGAAGATAGATTCATTTAGATATTTCCCTACTCTTTTCATTTTGTAAACTTGGGCATGATTACATTATGAGATTTGAACCTTAGTAAATGGAGTAGATGACATGTGGGGGAACTTGTCTCTTCTTTTGTAACTTTGTTACATGAGATCATAGCAAAATTTGACATCCAAGAAGCAGAGAGCTTCACAAAAGACAGAATTTGCAGGCACTCCATATTGCACCTCCTAGAAGCTAGGAAGCCTTTGTACATATAAATTGTCCAATTACAGTTTTTTTTCTAGCATAACAGAGAATCTTAATCAATGTGTTTTAATGTTGCCTTTTTGGCATTTTTTATTATTATGTTTGTGTTTTAATTTTACACATCAGCCATGGGTTCCCCTGTTCTCCCCACTCCTGTCCCTACTCCCACCTTCCCCCCAACCCCTCCCCTCCATTCCCATCTCCTCCAGAGCCAAGACTCCCCTGGGGATTCATTTAAACCTGGTGGATTCAGTACAGGCAGGTCCAGTCCCCTCCTTCCAGGCTGAGCAAAGAGTCCCTGTGTAAGCCCAAGGTTCCAAACAGCCAGCTCATGCACTAAAGACAAGTCCTGGTCCCACAGTCTGGATGCCTCCCAAATAGATCAACTTATTCAATTGTATCATTTATCCAGAGGGCCTGATCCAGCTGGGGCCTCCACAGTCTTTGTTCATAATTCATGTGCTTCCATTTGTTAGCATTCTTGGGCATATACCCAAGGAATCATCAATCATACCACAAGGGCATTTGCTCAGCTATGTTCATATCAGATGTAAAACAAAGATGACTAGACTGCTACACAACTCCAGGGAGGCTACCTAGAAAATGGGACCCTAGGAAAGACACAGGGATCACCCAATGACAGAGAAATGGATGAGATCTACATGAACAACCTGGATGACAGTGGGAGTAATGAAGGGCAAGATTTGAGGGAAAGAAAGGTTAGGGGAGCAGGAGATCCCAGTTGGATCAATAACAGAAAGGGAGAACAAGGAATAACAGACCATGATAAATGAAGACCACATGAGAACAGGAATAGGCAGAATGTTGGAAAGGTCCCCTTAAATCCACAATGATACATCCTCTGTAGACTGCTGGAAATGGTCAAGAGAAAGCCTGATCTGACCTAGTCTGGTGATCAGATGGCCAAACACCCTACCAGTCGAGCTGGAACTCTCATCCAATAACTGATGGAAGTGGATGCAGAGATCCTCAGCCAGGCGCTAGATGGAGCTCCACGTGTCCAATTGTCAAGAAAGAGGAGGGACTGTAAGAGCATGAATTGTTGAGCCAAGGATTGGAAAAAGCACAGGGATTAATGTTGCTTTTTTTAATTGGAGCTAAATGTTATAAATTCTAATATAGCAACTAAGAAAAAACAAAATTAAAAATTATAAAAATTATTAAAACAAATAAAGTACTATTAAAATTGCTAAAGATAATGGAAAAATTAAAGCAACTGATTTTATTAAAACAAATAAAATTAGTACAGTAGAAATTATTCATATAATTATACATATTAATAAGCAAAGAATACCGAAATACCATACTCAAAAAATGTATGTGAAAGTAAAGGCAAATAAAAGAATGTTCAGCAAGATTTAATTTTAATGGAGTATAGATGGATAGGTATGTAGTTAGGCAGACAGACAGATAGATAGACAGACAGACAGAAATATAGGCTGGCAAGATGGATTAGTAGATAGATGAATTGCATACAGGCCTGAAGACCTGAGGTAGATCCTTGGATCCTGCATGTTGGCAAGAGAGAACTGAATTGTCCTTTAAGCACTGAATTTACATTGTGCTATACATGCATGTGCACACACACACACACACACACACACACACACAAATGATAAATAAATTAAATAATTCAAAGGTGAAATAGAAAATAAAATATTAAAATCATTCAAATATTATGGAATGACTATTACCTTATCTGTATTAACAATAGAAAATTAAGACTTAAGAACAAGAGCTATTACTGGTGATAAAAATACATTGCTCTCAGAGTGTGGATGTAAAATACCCACTACAGGCTTAATGTTCTAGTATTTCCTCCCCAGGATCAGTGCTATGTTGAAAAGCTGTGGAACTTTGAAGGGCAGGTATCTGTAAAACAAGAATGTAGGTGGGTCTTGCTGCTTATGCCCTGGACCCAGGTCCAGTCTTTCTGTTTGCTGGTATTCTTAGATGTAAAAAAGTTTCTCCCAAAAGATTTATTCTCTCTGCTGGGCAGTGGTGGTGCACAACTTTAATCCCAGCACTCAGGAGGCAGAAGCAGTCAGATCTTTGTGAGTTAGAGGCCAGTCTTGTCTATAGAGTGAGATCCAGAAAAAGTACAAAGCTACACAGAGAAACCCTGTCTTGAAAAACAAAAACAAAACTTCTTCCACCAAGACTTCCCCAAAACTTTGACTGTATCCCTTCAAACTCTCAGCCAAAATCAAAGTTGCTTTTTTTGAAATTGTTCTTGTCACATCAACTGGAAAATTAGTAATAACATGAATGACAACAAAAATTCAACCAAGGAACTGATACAGCTAATAAAAACCTTCAACAACATAGCAGGATACAATATCAACTCAAAAAAATCAGTAGCCTTCCTATATACATAGACAAACAGGCTGAGAAGTAAATCAGTGATTCATCACCCTTTACAATAGCCACAAATGATATAAAATACCTCGGGGTTACTCTAACTAAGCATGTGAAGGATCTATATGATAAGAACTTTAAGTCCCTGAACAAAGAAATTGAAGAAGATGTCAGAAAATGGAAAGATCTCCCATGCTCTTGGAGAGACAGGATTAACATAGTAAAAATGGCAATCTTACCAAAAGCAATCTTACAGATTCAATGCAATCCCCATCAAATTACCAACACAATTCTTCACAGACCTGGAAAGAATAATACTCAAATTCATATGGAAAAACAAAAACCCAGGATAGACAAAAGAATCCTGTACAATAAAACAACCTCTGGAGGCATCACAATCCCTGACCTCAAGCTCTACTATAGAGCTACCATAATAAAAACAGCTTGGAACTAGGATAAAAACTGATATGTGGACCAATGGAATCAAATTGAAGACCCTGACATTAACCTGCACACCTATGAAAATATAAATTTTGACAAAGAAGCCAGCACTGTATAACGGAGAAAAGAAAACGTCTTCAACAAATTGTGCTGGCATAACTGGATGTCAATGTGTAGAAGGCTACAAATGGATCCATATCTGTCACCGTGCACAAAACTTAAGTCCAAGTGGATCAAAGACCTCAACATAAATCCAGTTACTCTGAACCTGATACAAGAGAAATTAGGAAGTAGTCTTGAACACATTGGCACAGGAGATCACTTCCTAAATATAACACCAGTAGCACAGACACTGAGACCTGTTGAAACTGAGAAGCTTTTGTAGAGCAAAGGACATGGTCAACAAGACAAAGCAACAGCCTACAGAATGGGAAAAGTTCTTCACCAACTCCATATCTGACAGAGGGCTGATCTCCAGAATATATAAAAACTCAAGAAATTAGACATCAAAATGCCCAAAAGACCAATTAAGAAATGGACGATAGAACTAAACAGAGAATTCTCAACAGAGAAAGCTCAAGTGGCTGAAAGACATTTACGGAAATGCTCAACATCCCCAATTACCAGGGAAATGCAAATCAAAATGACTCTGAGATACCGCCTTACACCTGTCTAAATGGCTAATATCAAAAACACTGAAGACAGCTCATGCTGGAGAGGATGTGGAGCAAGAGGAACTCTCCCCCACTGCTGGTGGGAATGCAAGCTTGTACAGCCACTTTGAAAATCAATATGGCACTTCCTTAGAAAATTGAGAATCCATCTTCCCCAAGACCCAGCTATACCACTCCTGGGCATATGCACAAGGAATGCTCAATCATACCACAAGGGCACTTGCTCAGCTATGTTCATATCAGCATTGTTTGTAATAGCCAGAACCTGGAAACAACCTAGATGCCCTTCAACTGATGACTGGATAAAGAAAATATGTTGCATGTACACAATGGAGTATTACTCAGCAGAGAAAAATAATGACATCATGAGGTTTGCATGCAAATGGATGGATCTAGAAAAAAATCATCCTGAGTGAGGTAACCCAGACTCAGAAAGACAACATGGTGTGTACTCACTCATAGTAGGATATTAGATGTAAAACAAAGATGACTAGACTGCTACACAACTGCAGGGAAGCTACCTAGAAAATGGGATCTGAGGAAAGACACAGGGATCACCCAATGACAGAGAAATGGATGAATCTACATGAACAACCTGGATGACAGTGGGAGTAATGAAGGGCAAGGTTTGAGGGAAAGAAAGCATAGGGGAGCAGGAGATCCAAGCTGGATCAAGAACAGAAAGGGAGAACAAGGGATAACAGACCATGATAAATGAAGACCACATGAGAACAGGAATAGGCAGAGTGCTCGAGAGGTCCCCAGAAATCCAGAATGACATATCCACTGTAGACTACTGGCAATGGTCAAGAGAAAGCCTGAACTCATCTAGTATAGGGATCAGATGGCCGAACACCCTAACCGTTGTGCTGGAACTCTCATCCAATACCTGATGGAAGTGGATGCAGAGATCCTCAGCCAGATCCCAGGTGGAGCTCCAGGACTCCAATTGTTGAGAAAGAGGAGGGACTGTAAGAGTGTGAATTGTTGAGACCAAGATTCGAAAAAGCACAGGGACAAATAGCCAAAGTAATGGAAACACATGATTTATGAACCAAAAGCTGTGGAGCCCCCAGCTGGATCAGGCCTCTGGATAAGTGAGACAACTGAATAGCTTGAACTTCTTGGGAGGCATCCAGGCAGTGGGACCTGGACTTGTCCTTAGTGCATGAGCTGCATATTTGGAACCTGGTGCTTATGCAGGGACACTTTGCCCAGCCTGTAAAGAGGGGACTAGACCTGCCTGAACTGAATCTCCCAGGTTGAGCTGAATCCCCAGGGGAGTCTTAGCCTTGGAAGAGATGGGAATGGAGGGGAGGGGCTGGGGAGAAGGTGGGGGCAGGGGCAGGTGCAGGAGGGAGTAGGACAGGGGAACCCATGGCTGATGTGTAAAATTAAAACACAAATATAATTAAAAAAAAATTCTCCCACCAAGACTTCCCCAAAACTCTGATTGTATCCCTTCAAACTCTCAGCTAAAAATCAATCTTATATCCTTCAATTTCTTTTTTTTTTTAAATTTGTTCTTGTCACATCAACTGGAAAAGTAATAATAAATTTCAGACTATCAATGGAAATAATAAATGATGAAACAGTAAAATTTGACATGCATATGTACCTACCAGGAATGTTTTAAGTATGTTATTATATCCACTGTAGATAACATTATGCATGATTACCACCTTCCCTGAATGCATATGTTTTATCCAGTTGAGCATAATTCTCCATTGGAGTTAAATGGAGCAAGAATTTCAAATTAGTTTAGATTATTTTCATTGTGGGTTTAGGAAGAAAGTACTTTCCAGCTGTTTATATCTGGGACCAAAATTCAAGAGTGGAAAATCCTAACTTTTTAAAGATATTATGCCAATTAAGAACACACATTAGTTGCTAGAGATATTAGAAATATTTTAGAAATATTTAAATACTTTTGCAATTCTAAACTACCTTATTCCTCAACCACAATAACATTATTAACTTGATTGTTTCAAAGATAAAAAAAAAATTATTCAGTCTCAAAAATAATGGGAGCTATAAATAGTATGAACCTTAGTATTGTATAATTATGTGGAATATCTGGAAGGAAATACTCATTTTAAATGCAAACATAATTGAATTATGCTTAATTTTCTATAACTGAAAATCTATATAGTAGTAGTCTCCAAAGTAAAAGCCCAGAATTCCAAAGGTTATTGACATAATTTCATAAATCTCTAACTATATTTGTGTACTCCAATAGTAAATTTAATTCTAAAAATATAATGCTGTTTTCCACAAAGTGATGATTTAGTTGAAAAGTAGGGATCATGATTACACTCAAATAGGTTACATATTTATTGTATTAATTCTTAAATGTTAATTTAGAACACTAAGTTTTACTAGGAACTTAAATTATCTAGGAGACTTTTTAAAGTTAGATTTCAGCATTTAATGAATAAAAGAAAAGAGTGAATCTTACTAGTTTATGAAAAATAACACCTTAGGTATTACTTTGGTCATTCCAGGAAGGAACAAAGATAAACATGGTAAGGGTTTGATTTCAAAAACTCATCTACAGAGTGTAATCTTAAAGGTACTTTTGTTATAATAAGGAGTTCATGTTTTATTTTGGTTAAAATATAGAAGCAAAAAGTTGATAACAGTCATCCAAAGCTAAAATATGAATTGTTCATTTAGTAATTTTACAGCCATCCCAGATCTCACAAAATTAACTTGCTTTTCTGTTGTAAAACATAGTGCAAAGGAATATAGCTCAAACTTTAATCCCATCCTTCTCTGCTGTCTTCTGTGTATACTACATTTAGAACAAGGGAATATAATAAGAAAAACCACAATAGTTTTTTGTTCAAATATTTCCCTAAAGGCCATCTTTTCTTACACTTTTCATCAGAGTCCCCGTACACCAGCCTCACCTTCATTCCACTGTATTCTAGTAATTAAACACACAGGTTTGCCCTTGACTCTGCACTCTAATAAAATTGTTCCTGGAATATATCTTCTGAGCTAACAGCTGTTCATCAGGGCTTGAACTCTACTGATGATCTGTATTCAACCTGCTATGCATTTCAGACCCTGGTTAACCAGTGCTGAGTCCAAAAATCTTGAAGTCTCTGACATTTTCAACTTTTTTTCACAACTCATATCCAACATATTAAAGATTATGATAATTAGAAATACAAAATATTCCTTAAATTGAACTAATACACATTTTGTGAAATATTTAATTTCCTTTCAGCGTTTTTCCTCATCACAAGTACTACAAATGATGCTCATGATGTTCTTAGCCTTTGGTACTCACATTTCTATTCTCTGTAGAGAAGCTGTGGTCTGATAAATTAACTATATTACCATTCGCCTGCTCAGTGTTTGTCCGAATGCATGTACGCACACTGAGGGTCCAATGCCCTAGACCTATAGTTGTGGGCCAGTGTAAGCAACCTGATGTGAGTGGTGGAACTAAACTCCAGACCTCTACCAGAGCAGCAAGTGTTCTTACTTACTATGCTGATTATTGCTTCAGCCCTGGAAGAAACGATCTTAAACATGTAAAAATACTCACTTCTACAAGGGATGTATTCCAAGTCAGCAATTCTACTAAAATGTAAAAGAAAAAAAATGAGGCAGATAATCTTAGAAAATATTACAATAATCTGATAAGACCAGTTAGGTAGATCAAAGTTCCAATAGATTTTCATTTTTTTGTATTACAGCCCAATAAAAAGAGAATAATTGGAAATTGTCCGAATTTCCATGGCCTGAAATTGACTTAATCGATTGAATCATTCATGACCCAGGACTAGTAATGTCTCTAGTAGGTGAACCAAGGATATCTTTTTAGACCTCAAAATGTTACCACATATTTTAAGTATAATTTCTGATATATAATTAAAATATTCTGACCCAGATCGAGCCAGAGAAATGTATGTGCAAATTAAAACAAACAAATAGAGGTAGAAGATTTATCTTAAAATAGTCATTTTAGATTTTATAGACATATTTAAAACTTACATGTCTAATGTGATCAAAATGATAAAGACAATTGTTTTACAGAGTAATGAAGGCAAAAATATAGACTCCTAAAAATCAGATAGGGATTTGGAATAAAATAAAGGAATAAAACTATCTCTAAAATTCCCGATGAAGTCATAATAATATAGCAACATAAAGGAATTCACTCATAAAGTATGGTCTAGTTGTTGGGCATCTACAAGCACCTGGAATCCAAGCTCTAGGGGATCTTACACTCTATTCTGTACTCTGTGGGCATCTACAAACACAGATGCATACACACACACACACACACACACACACACACACACACACACACACAAGAACAAAATTTAAAAAAAATCTTTTAGAAACTACTTCCAATAGCATCTATCATATGTGCACAATATAAATTTGAGACATGGCACATTTGGGTCTTCAGGAGCCACAATCAGCTAGGTGTCTGAGCATTTTACTGCTGCTGGTGCCAAGCCAATTTGCATGGCCAGGGTTGTCAGCTAGGGTTATGGTATTGTGTGGATTAGGACTGCGGCCAAGGGCAATGTCTGGGTCTGTGGCCCTGCCACATCAAGGGTCTATGTTAATCTCTGTGGCTTCTGAGACCATTGAAGACTATGTGAATGACTGGAGGGTCTATGGTACTACCTGGCACTGTGTTGGTATCTGAGAGCCATGCTGCTCTGGGGGCCATACCAATCCACATGGCTTGTACTGCCTCCTGGGACCACGGTGACATCTGGCCTGGGCTGCTGCCTGAGACCATGACTGGGTCTCTGTCTTTAGTCTGCTTTAGAATCTCCAGAAGTTTTCAGCCTTTTTTGATAGCTAGCCCTGGCTTAAGCTGCACTTCCTCATTCTCACAGTTCTCACTGAAATGAGGTAAATGTTAGTGTCAAGATCTTTTTTTTTTTTTTTTTTTCAAGTCATTGGATTTGAAATCAGAACCCCACATTTGCTGGGCAAGAATTCTATCCTGAGCTATATCCACAGTTGCCTTCTTACTTTTTCTTTTGTGGCCCAGGGCAGGGTCTCAATAGGTTGTTCAGTCTAGTTGAACTATGTAACCCAGGCTGGCTTTGAACTTTCTATTCTGCTTCGGCTTCCCAAGTAACTGGGATTACAGGTTTGCATGACATGGCCTTGCCATCATTAAGAGTTATAGAAACCTTGTGTCACACCCAGACATTAGGTCTCAGCCTCAGAGGTCACATTCTTCTCTCAGCGTCCAGTGAGCACGTGCTTTGCATCACCGTTACTGACAGCTCTGCTGCTTCTCCCTTTGCTATTGCTTACTTGGAGAATATTCTCTTTTCTAGAGTTGGTCTTTACTCTTTCACTGCCCCCAGATTAGCCCCATCAGCAAGTGATTCTATGTGGAAGACCTTTGTAAAGGTTAGGGAATAGCAGAATGTAATTATCACAAGCTGCTGGAAAGAGCTGTAAAACAATGTTAGCCTTCACTCTCCCTAGAAATGGAACTTGGGATTTCTCAAGTAGGATAATTTTTTACTGCCTACATGTTTTCTTCGGGTTCCAGCCTGAGAGGTGTGTAGGGGCTCCTTGCTTTTCCTTTTCCAGACCCTACTTCACATCCTTGTAATTAAGCAAAGCTTTTTAATTACCAGTCTCCTGAGCATTTCTACAAATCCACAAATAATTTATTTTCTCAGTTATGAATAAGATAATAATTTCTTGGGTATTTGAATAATTTAGCATTTTGAAAATGTCCCTTTGAAAAATACAGAACTTTTTCCTTCTAGATAAAATGAGGTTCAGTGATGTCACCAGTAGAATTTAAAAATATTTATCTTGTTTTTTTGTGGTTCCCTTCATGCATTGTGAAGTATATTGAAAGCAATAAATATTTGAAATACAGAAAAAATAAAAAAATAAACTTGAGAAATGCTTATTATAGGAAATTAATTAACAATTTTAAAAGTTATTATAATGCAAAAATTAGGAAAAATACACAAATTTGAAAAGAATTAAATTGTACCATCTAATTAATATGAATATATTCACACATCCATGGACATATTCATTTCCACAAATGATAAAAGCATACTAAATGTTTGCACAGTGACAATTGGTTTATCAGTGTATCTTTCAGAATGTATCCCTGTCCAACTTGAAGTAAGTACTATATTTTTAATTCTTCACATATAAATCACAAAGGAACTGTTCTCACAGTGAGCATAAAACTCTAACAAATGCATAATGAAAAGACAGATGAATAACCAAATATAATATGTAAATAAGTTATCAATGTTATTAGTTATTGGCAAAATGAAGCTTACTAGTACATTGATATGCAAATATATCTAAGTAGAATGGAGTAAAGCTATTGATATTACACAACAGTAAATTCTAAGAAAATGATGCTTTATGTATCACAGTGATTACCCTCCACAACTTAATGGTGAGACCCTTGTTGAAAACACAACATATGAGTCCCAGATCATGAAGAAATCAAGTGGATACTGACCTAGCAGCTTCATCCACTCTAGCTGATTTTGAAGTATTTGAAAGTGGCATGCAAGCTACTGGAGGAGAAGAGTAATAATTAGTCTTACCCAGCTTGGAATCATGTAAGTTACAACAATTGCTGGTCTGGCAAGGTGTGCTAGCTGGTAGAATGGTGGCATCACTGTTGAAGATAGATGGTGGATGAATACAAGGGAACAATGTCTTCTGGACTCAGTAGGGTAGCTACCTGTATTATTCAGTTTTTTAGCAGCAAGCACAAGACCTGTGTAAGACCAAGAAAGACCAGATATTAAGCTATAGAAGGGAGGTGTAAACAAAGCCTCAACCCAAGCTGAGGAACTATTGGTAATTGGCAGCTTCTGGGAGAGAAATATCAGTTTTTCTAATGTGTAGCCCCTGGTAAGTCAACCACATGTCAGATGAAGACAATACATCCAAGAGTATATGGACAACACAAATTGTACTTAGTGAATTTGAAAAATTGTGCACTAATTTGGATTATTAGGGAACAGGGGTATATCTGGAAGAGAGGAGGGTGAATATGAACAAAACCTGTTACCTGGAATTCTTCAATAATTAATATTTGTATATGTGTGTGAAAGTAAGTAAATGTTTATGCTAGTCTAGAAATTTCTTTAATATTGTCTGCTAATCCTGAACAAATATATAATCTATTTCAGTAATTTTACTCCAAGATAAGTACTTAATAGGAATGCACATATGTGGCAATAGAAATGAATATATTCAAGAACGACTATGTAACAGCTGTTTTTATTATTACTAAATTAGAAAAATAATATGTATAGAGAGAAAATTGGTAAATGATTGTCTTAGGCATACTGCACAAAATTCAGGAAACAGTGGAAATCGGTTGCATAATATTTTGCTACATTAACCTACTTAGAATTCATAATCAAATGAGTTTACTTGAATCTAGAAGTTAAAGAAACACATGACAAACAGTAAATGAAAAGGTAAGATGATAACACTATTTGATACATACATGGTACTATGATACAGAACAAAACGCACAGATAAGCATCTAATGAAGGTAAGATAAAACAAAATAGAACAATCCCCCAAATAGTTTTTCATGTGTATACTGCTTAAAAGTCCATGCTGCATTATTAATAAAATAATGCTTACATTAGAGAAGGGGAAGATCATGACAGATAGTATTGCAGAGTTTAATTTGAGGTTGGCAGGAATTTCACCCCTTCATTAAAAAGTTGGTTAAATATGTGCTAGTACTCTAAAATAGAGTGTTAATGTTGTGTTTGCATACACATTATACCATATATTTTGGTATTATGTGCATTAGCATTCAAGCAAACAGGACCACTTTAGACCATTTATCTGTCTTCAGAAATCTAATAATTATTTTGTATGTATGACAGACTTTGTATAGTTAAGGAAATGTTGTAAACCTGAAAGGCACTTAACTGATAGATGTAGATG